>NC_089747.1:19075000-19130000 GCF_040412425.1 Macrobrachium rosenbergii
ACGAAGATTTTGTCCTATGTTTTATATAATTATATATATGTATATATGTGTGTATGTGTGTGTGTGTTTTATATATAATTGATAGGTGACTGATTGTTGAATGTCGAGTTAGTTCATTTTCTTCTGTTTGTTGTTGTCTTTCATCTTAAGATTTTCTTATTGACATGAGTATATTTAATTACAGAATTGCGTTTCGTTTCATTTTTACAGCTTTGTAGTTCTTTTTATTTAATTTGTACAAAATTAATGTTTTCCTTATCGAAAATTCATAGACTTCAATGATGCATAAATTAATACTCAGCACAGTTGCTGGCATTTCCTTTCCAGAGCTAAGTGCCTCTCCTTGTGCTAATCAAAGTAAAATCAGACGATAGCGCTCGGGAGACCTTTTCTGTGCTCCCATTAACTCGCGTTCATCGGAGGGAAATCAAAAGTCAACGTTCAAGAAAGAGATCTTTTATGTGCAATTCTCTTTCCTCTTTTAACGTTTTGACAAGCATTGATTGAACGTCAGGTTTTTCGAGAGATTCATTTGCATTCGGTAATCTCGTGGTTCTTTGTTCTTCTTCTTCTTCTTCTTCTTCTTCTTCTTCTTCTTCTTCTTCTTCTTCTTCTTCTTCTTCTTCCTCTTGCCCGAGAATAGTAATCAAAGACAATGGTCGTCCTTCTCCCTTCAGTTGGTTTATATGATTCATAGGAAAAGTAAGGTGAATTTAAAGGAGGACTTCATTGTTTCGAAGTTGACTGTGGTTTAGATTATAATCTCTCTCACTCTCTCTCTTTTCAAATTACTTGAAAAGCCTCCTTTTTAAGATGTGGAGACTTCGTCCTCATACGAATAGCCTCATGAGTTAGAGACAATACCAATCTGCGTCCAAAGATTTCCTATAACTTGAGCCACCTCCTGAGGCACCCGGGCCTTTGCTTTCACAACTAATCGAAGGACGGATGATGAGAATTGAAGATAAGGTTATTCATCGATAAAGCCAATCATCGATAACGTTATTCATCACCAGCACAGCGACTGATAAGGTCCATCCAGCCAGTCCATCAATCCGTCTTCCATTTGATCTGGATGGAGTCAAGTATCACAGTTGAGAGAACGAAAACAAAAGCCCAGCTCAGAGACATCAGGCTAATCTTTCAAGTCCTCCTTTATCCCAATCCCTCCGTTATACCAATCATCCTAATCATCCTGGGCAGCCATTATCGACTGGGATAATCAGGGAGTCGACCTATGAATCGGCCTTCCCTTGATTACCGCCACTAGGTCCCCCGCCCCCCGGCCCTGTTTCCATTTGTCTCCTCCCCTACTCTCATCTCCTCTCCCCCTCCCCTCTTCTCCTGCTCCACCTCCCACAATCGGTAATCAGACCCTCTGGTTCGTCTTGTCTAATCACCCGCCGGTAGTTCTCTCTCTCTCTCTCTCTCTCTCTCTCTCTCTCTCTCTCTCTCTCATGTTTTCGGAATAATACTCATGATAATAGAAATGGATAACATGGAATAATATTAATGACAGTATCAAGTTGGAGAGAAAAGCTATGATGGGAGCTGCCATCTACAGCTACAAAGAGAAACGCTAAGACGAATGACATCTACCTTTATTACCTTATCATGAAAAATGGTAAAACTGGGAAAAGGAAAATATGAAATATGTAAATTGTATAGATGACTATTTCCAAATATGAAGAAAATATATTGAATTACGGGTTAAAAAAGGTGAAATATATATATATATATATATATATATATATATATATATATATATATATATATATATATATATATATATATATATATATATATATATTATATATATATGTATATCTATATTTATATATATATATATATATTTATATATATATATATTTATATATATATATATATATATATATATATATATATATATATATATATATATATATATATATATGTAGGTATGTATGCATGCATGTGTGTGTGTGTGCTCGCTTTTACTTTCCATCCATTGTCTCAGCGTATACTGATTCCTTCGCCGTCTCTTTGTTTCCATTTTGCAGTTTCTCGTTCAAGGTTTTTTATTTCAACCAGACAACATATTGTTCTTTTAGGTTTTTAATGAGAAGCAGAAAGAACGATTTTTTATGCAAAGGAATCATGAAACCGTGAAATTTAACCTCTCAATACCTCGGTATATTGTTAATGCATTATGTATTTCTTCAGTGCATTTCATTTTAGTAGTTCTAAATAACACAAATGAACCTCTCTCTCTCTCTCTCTCTCTCTCTCTCTCTCTCTCTCTCTCTCTCTCTCTCTCTCTCTCTATATATATATATATATATATATATATATATATATATATATATATATATATATATATATATATATATATTTTTATAATGTTTATTAGGAATGTTTATACAATTATGCAAATATAAAATTATGAATAAAGATACATATAATAGGCTAGAAAAATGATGTTTATTGTTCAATGCATTTCATCTTAATGGTTTCAAATCTCTCTCTCTCTCTCTCTCTCTCTCTCTCTCTCTCTCTCTCTCTCTCTCTCTCTCTCTCTCCCCCTTTAGGAATGTTTATTTCGCATACAATTATGCGAATATAAAAGTATGGCTAAAATATGAATAAAAACTAGAGAACTTATGTATTGTTCATCTTTTGTGACATTGATAAAAAAAATGTACAGTAAATCGTAATTCATGCTTTCTGCTTTTTTTTTTTTATCTGCCATATGTCTCATTTAGTAAATGATTATATTTTTATTGTGGTGAACTGGGTGTTCGCCAGGTAGCTATGGCATTCAAGTTAACCAACCCGATTTTGATTTTGTATAACCACTATATTTTATGTGATTCTAATTGGGATTTCTTCTTTTCCAGGTACGTGCACAGTGACGATATATACTAGTTATTGGCCACTGGCTTACACTTCGGTAAAGTACCTGTGTGTATGTAATTGTGTAATATACATATACATATATATATGTATATGTATATATATATATATATATATATATATATATATATATATATTTATATATATATATATATATATATGTATATATATATATATATTTATATATGTATGTATGTATATATATATATATATATATATATATATATATATATATATATATATATATATATATATATATATATATATAAAGTTGCATTTGCTGCTTTATGATCATCAGTTTCAGTTTTTAAAGTTTCCTTCCTTTGGAAACAAAAGAAATTGTTAAAATTCAGGACAGAAAGGCCTGTTTCATACTGTAATTATAAAATCAGATACCTATTTTACATGTCTTACTGGTCAGCGTTTACTGTAGTTTTATGTACTAAATTCATTGGGCAAGTTATTACATTAACATGTAAATGGATGACTAGGTGATTATTCCATTGCAAGATTTCTCAGTGGCTGATAGGCTAGGTTTGTGAACCGAGTGTTAGGATGTATGCCTCTCTCACTCTGTCTCTCTCTTATTTGGTGTTTTAAAAGCAAATTGCTTGCATTTCCGGTTTGTGGGTATGAGCGTAACACTTTAAAGGTATATAAAGCACCATAAAAATTGTCATGCCATCTTCCAACACTAGAGTGACAGAACCAGAGGCCTGAAGTAAGTATCCTATATAAGGAGCCGAAATGATCCACATTTCAACAACGTCCAATTTTGCAGTCTGTATCAGTGTCTCAACAAAAGCCACTAAATAATATTATGGCTTCCCCTAATTCCCTAATTACAACACACATACGAACACACACACACACACATATATATATATATATATATATATATATATATATATATATATATATATATATATATATATATATACATAATATATATGTATAATAAATATGTATAATATATATATATATATAATAGAGAGAGAGAGAGAGAGAGAGAGAGAGAGAGAGAGAGAGAGAGAGAGAGAGAGAGAGAGAGAGAGAGGCATACATCTAGATGTGTTTCAATGACCTGTCCTTTAAGCTAATTAGAAGTTACAGTCTTAGATTAGGGACCTACTTTTCTATCAACTTGCTATAAAAATGATCTCGTTGCTAGAGCTGCATCATTCAGTAGCTCTTTTACAAGTCTAAAATTAACGAGCAAAGCAGGTGTGACTGTAGGTGAGGTTCTGGCAGCTTTTTTTTTGCAAAATCGAAGGTTGGCTGCATTTTCAAGATTATGCCTTATTACCCTGTCATATTTCAGTCCTGTATTTTTATAGTTGCCGAAATTTTCGTCTTTAACTTGCATTTTTATTATATATATACTTTAATATTTTTGGCATACATTGAGAATTTACTGGAAATATTTTTAATTAAAGGTGAATGATTTGTTACCTGGATAATTAAGGGAAAAAATGTTCTTTGGCTTTAATTTTTATTATGCTTCTTAAGCAGTTCAAAAGACAGAAAACTGTATATGCTGTATATTCTGCAGTGTTTTTTTTTTACCTTCAAATACTTTATATTTGGAAATGACGTTATTGTGACCTTACCAAGAATTTTGTGATAATCAAAAATGAACTTGCTCTCTCTATTTTCTGTTTTCATTCGGTAAAATATCTTTGTAGTTCAAAATTATAACATTTCTCCGTTAATTCAAATTGTTTTTCAGCTGGCAATATTCTTTACTCGTAACGCTTTTCTGTCGGTAATTAGCACAATCGTATTTTCTTTTTTCATAACCTTTAGAAACCATGAAGCACAGCCTTTCAGTATCACCCCTCCTGGTTCTTCTCATCGCCTTAATCACATTTCACACAGCGAGCCGGAGATGTGAAAGTTAAAGAGCTTATCAAAAGACCTGGGGTCCTTTTGACGCTTTGATGATGAAAGATTAGCTGCTACCTTGAGGGCAAATTAAATCAGCCACATATGGTAACCCTTAAATAATTTGGTATCGTGGCTTCTTTAAGCCGGTGTCTAATCGTGTTCTTGAATATGCCTCCATTATTTTGACGGTGGTTTAAAGCAACGTTTTCCTCATTCTTTATTCGCGATATTGTACCATAATATCACGGCAAAATATTTCGGTAGTAAATTTCGAGTTTTTGATATAGAGGTGTTTGTTCCCTGGGCGTCATTTATACGAAACGGAATGACGTAGAGCCCAGCTGAAGTAGATGTGATGTCAATCACTTCCCCGTCCTGGATATGCAAGTTCGTTCCAGAATCTGTCTGGAGCCCGTGATTACCCCGTGACACCATTCTCGTCGACAGCTTTTCTAGTCAGTGTGAGTGGCAGTTGATATTTTGTGTAGCTCGGAAGGGACGTCAGTTGAGTTGAAGGACTGTCTTAAAATTATGAGGAAATAGTCGGAGTTGACACGTTCCAGTCCGGTGCTCTTACGCTGGCGTTTTAGGCTTCTCTTGAGATGTCATTCTGCATCAATTTTCATTTCATTTGTGTTCGATCGCATAATGGATGAGGTCATTTTGGGGAAGTTTATGCTATGTGTCCTTATTAGTTATGTCATTATTTTGGGCCTGTTTTCATATGAAAATTATTGGGGATTTTATTGGTGATTCTAAGCATTCATTAAAGTCCTGTCCTATCGTGTGTAAAATTCATTAATGATTTGTTTTCGTTATACTGGATGGGTCAATGGGAGTCAATGTGAAAGTGAATTCCTAAGCATTATTCAGTTCTTTAAGCTGTTAATCTTTAGATTATTTAGTATATAAATGAATATTTTTTTGCTTTTGATTTCCTTCTCACGTGACACAGTACGATGATTATTTAGGAAATGAATGTAATAAGAGACGATTTTCAGTATTGGTAAGTTCCACTGTAAAAAAAAATTATTATCAGTCTTTAAGATTATTCCCATTTCAGGCACAGTAATATTCTCAGCAGAGAGTCCACTCCTGCCTGTTTATTTGCACTGTATTTTATATCAGTAAATTCTGCAAGTCCTCGTATGGTCCATATACCTGGAGCATCATTCCCCCCCTACCGACCCCACCTTTCATTTTCCTCGAATTTTCCCGTCCTCTTAGCGGATTGTTTTGTACAGTCGCCCAAGAGAGGAAAAGTCTGTGTTGACGTGGCTTGAGCGAAGAGTTTCATTTTGCTAAAAGCTCTCCTGTGACTTAAAACCACTGGTGACCTCTGCTTTTCATTGAGTATCTGGAGATTATGATGGTTTTGAAAAACCAGGTCAAGCTCGCTCTCTCGCAAGCTCTTCCTCGTTCATTTATGCCTTCGTATTTTGTTCTATACATTTTTATACATCTGTTACTTCTAGACAGTATTGTTGTCACATTCTCGGTGGCATTTAAAGTGACATTGCTTCGTCCTTTTTTTTTTTTTTTTTTTTTGAATTCTGAACATCAAGCTTTCTTAAAATTTGGAGCCGTGATAGAGCTCTTTTTAAAGTATAACGTCTCCTTGTCTTGGATCACTCTTTGTTTAATTGTGTGTGTATATGTCCAGCATTTGCTTGCAAGTAAATCTCAGGACGTGCCCATTATCTCTCTCTCTCTCTCTCTGTATATATATATATATATATATATATATATATATATATATATATATATATATATATATACATATATACACACACAGTTTAATAAAGAGTGACCCAAGACAAGCAGAGACATTATACTTTAAAAGAGCTAATCACGGCTCCAAATTTTAAGAAAGCTTGATGTTCAGAATTACAACACACACTCACACACACACATACAGAGCACACACACACACACACATATATATATATATATATATATATATATATATATATATATATATATATATATATATATATATATATGTGTGTGTGTGTGTGTGTGTGTGTGTGTGTGTATGAATGTATAAGTTAAAGTGAGAAGTTTCAGAGTAAAATGAAAAGCTTTATTGGGTATGCACGGAGTTACAAAAATGCTACCTTATCTGTTTTCAAGATGTATGATGTAGGAGGTGATTGTTTAGAGAGATTCAGTAATTTCATTTGAAAGAAATTTGTGTTAGTGTGTGTAAAAAGGAAAGTGACTGGTATGTACGTCTCCTTCGCTGTCTCATTCTTTCATGGATTAAGTAGTGTAAGAGGTCAAAGAAAGACCATGAGATGTAGGCTAGACGTTGATAAGTGAGAGGATTATGAATAACAGCATTTAATGTATGCAGGTGATAGTGTTAAA
This sequence comes from Macrobrachium rosenbergii, assembly GCF_040412425.1. NCBI lineage: Eukaryota > Metazoa > Arthropoda > Malacostraca > Decapoda > Palaemonidae > Macrobrachium > Macrobrachium rosenbergii. The sequence continues at coordinate 19,082,150 of NC_089747.1, forward strand.
TGGTAATACTGAACAGAAGCTGTACAAGCTAGGGAAAAGGTTTGGAAGTGCTGCTAAGTGCAGAGAGTTGAAAGATACAACAATGCTTTAGGTATTTAGGAGTAATGGTTACGGTAGGAAATGGCCAAGGAATCACGAGTTAGGAGGACATCATCCATTGGAAAGGTACCCAAGTTGCGGTGTATGTTTTCACAGGAATAGACAAGCACAGAAAAAACAGGCTATATCTTGAACAATACCACCAAGACTCATAGACTTCAGAAGGACCCTAAGGAAATATTGAAGAAAAGATTAAGCACCATGGCAGTGAAACCCTCAGTAGATGTAAAGTTCCCGAAGGTAATCAGCGACTATGTTCCTGGATATTTCTGTGGGACTGTTAAGACACATAGCCACCCTGGTCCATAATATCCAAAATGATTTCCCCGACTTATGGGACGGATAAAGTCCTACGCGATATTTATGGCCATTTCACCCCTACAGAGTATTCTTTAAAATTGAAAACCAGCTATCCTGACGTAGATACCTTATCCCTAGACATAGGCAGCTTACTCACCAATGCCCATGCCCAGGAAACCATCGAAGCCATCCTTGATAACGTTTGCTGAAGGATGGTTTGGAATGAGATCACGCTTTGGACTTTGCTGATGAGTGTATAGCTGCTGTTGATGAAAGAACTTTCGATATGAATTACAACCTCAGAATCTCTAGCAGTTATGCAGACGATATCTCCATCACCATTAAGGAAACCGACAAGCCAGAGAAGCTAACGGATACCCTGAAAACAAATTCAGTTCTTAACTTGATGATCGAGACCAGTAACAACATAACTCTTACTTGCATTGGCGTCCTTTTCGAGGAAAACCTAACCGTTACGTCACACCCTCCTGCACAAAACCTTCCCTTGTCAGGCGCTGCTGTTATTCAAGGGGAAAGTAGCCTGACTTATGAAAGGTCCTTCGTCGGTGCTTACGTCAGAGAGACTTTCAACCATAGTTGTTCCTGTTAGAGGTCCACGCAGAACTAGAACGTGCAGGACAGGTACTGACGAACAATAAAGGAACACGACAAATAAGAAAATGGACGAACTCTACGGCCAAACTCGGAGCTTCAGCCTTCACACGAGATGAGCTAAGGACTACTTGTAATTACGAAAGTGGTGAGCATCACACTATAGCAGATAAGTGTGTAGGTTTGATACAGTAAAGCTTCTTGAAGATGACCATCAAGCTGCTTTTGCGAGTGAATGTCAAAAAAGATTTGCAGTTCTCGAAACCATATCTGAGATGGAGCAGTTAATAATGAAGACTGGTCCTTTTTCATTCTCGATTAATTGCTATGAGATCTATTTGGTTTCTGTGACTACTATCAGCTGGAGAAGAAGTACTGGCATATGTGGTAACAAGACAGAACCTTGGATAATGGACGAGACCTGGGGTACAATAAAGAATAGACAAAAGAAAAAGGTTCGAATAGGCAAATTTCAAGGACAAAAAGAAGAATGCTAATTAGGGCATACCAGGTAATCAAGTCTGGATGTGACGTCAAATGAAGGTCAAGAAGAGAAAAGTTTTTTTTTTGGACATATGGGCTGACGATGTTAACAAAGCCATCTATTAAGGGATTATCATTGGTATTCGGTTAGACCACAGAGTTATTGATAAGATATCCATGGGTTAAAAAAAATTATTTATAAACTCAAAGGCTGAAAATACAATTTACAATCTGTTAGTGTAACTGATACACCAGTTGGGTGTTATTAATCGATTCAGCACGAATTTTCTTTGAAACCCACGGCTCAACAGTGCTTAGTTTTACGTCTTTTCAGTGTATGATCTCTTCAGCATTTTTCAAATTACTCACTTCGAAATATTCATTAATGTGCTGACTGTAATCCCTGCTCAAATTTTATATTTATGTTGAGTCAGTTGTATCTCGAGATGCTTGGCACTTTGCCCTGTGTTTTCTATATATATATATATATATATATATATATATATATATATATATATATATATATATATATATATATATATATATATATATATTTCATATTCACAACTATTGTGCCACAAATATTTTTTAATATCGAATTCTCCATACATTGCAAATAATTTACCTTTGGGTTTAGGTTGCAGTGAATTCGATATAATACGATAATTGTGGCAATATGCATAGTTACTTACACATATATATATTATATATATATGTGTGTGTGTGTAATTGTTTTCATTTTCAGTATCTATGTTCATCTTATTATGAGTGTAATCCTGTAAGCTGAAAACCTATATGCATTCATCATAAGTTTTCACACAACCAGCACCGTCATCAGCACTGCGCGCTAAGGTCACAACTTAAAGGCGCGTTGTTACCATAAACCATTTCAGGTACTACGTAATTCGTAAAGCCCCGCTACGCATGACTAGTTTCTCCCACGCTTCCATGAGCAAGCGAAATCCTCTGTCGGATTCAACCATCCATTCAGCAAGAACATTAAATCTCCTCAGATTTATTTGCAAGTTTAAAAAGTCATTGTTTGAACACGAAAACCCTTTGGTACTTCTGTTTGCCAGCGGAATGCCTGGCAGGGTTTTTCTGAACTGGATGTGTGCTGTTGTAATTTGCAGAGCATACAGTCAGTATCATCGAGACGAGCTTTGTGTTAATTTTTTTTTTTTTTATTCAGGGTGACCTCGGATTGCCTGTGCAAGCTTTGAAAATTTCTTTTAGTATATGTTGAAATTCTTTGCATATTATTTTTCTGGGAGGTTCTTTACAATTCAGAATGTTTGGATTTCAGTATTACTTTAGCTGCAATTATTTTTTCTTGTTAAAATGTAATTCAGATTCTGTATTTTGTATTTTTCTGGCATAGCTTTGTGCTCTGCTCGAGTTAACATTAATCTGCCTTTGTTCTTTCAACTCGCAGCGTCTAGAAGTCGGCATTACAAGTGTATCTCCGGAAACTGGGCATCGGCGTTTATCCTTGAGGCTTCTAAATATTTGTATCCCTTTTTACCCCCCGATAAGTATCGATAAGAAAACCATGGAGCTAAAACAATTACAGAATCACTGATTATGTGGCATCATACCTTCGCGATTGTTCTGTCCTTGTCAAGTTCAGTATTGTTCCCGCCCGTTATCTTTTTTCAGCCAAAAAAAAAAAAAAAAAAACTTTTTCAAGTCTTACCTAAATTCAGTAATATTGTTACACTGCTGTGATGTACGCAGAGTAGCTACACTTATCCTCTGGGAATCATATAACTTCGACAAAGCACAAATACGTTTCTATTGTTTCGGTCCTTTTTATTTATTATTTTATGGTTGCAGGTGCGTTTCCCCGCCCTGGGATCTTTAACTTGAGATTTCACAATTCAAAGCATTTTCCCATATCGGTATTTTTAAATTCGTTTTATAACGAGATGCGTTATACTGCTGCAGGAAAGTTTTTTTTTTTTTAGTATAAAACAAAATGTAAGAACTCTTTGTCTTTGTTGCAAAGTGTCTCTGAGGTAAGAAATTTCTCTTTTGTCTCGTGACGAAGTAGGAAGTGTCCCACAGTTCGAGCGAACAATGTTCGAAAGGCCCTTTTCCAAAAATCCAGCATGTTTTGTTGAATTTAAACAGTGAATTTGGTATGTAGTTGTTAGTCGACTATTGTTGGACTTAGCAAGGGGAAGAGAGAGAGAGAGAGAGTGAAGAAGATAGCTGAAAAAATAAATTCCGGAAATAATTTGTATTCATCTGTCAAAATGTATTCCATGAAAACGGGAAGGCTCAGCGAGGTAATCCTCAACTAGCCGGGATGAAACCATTCATAAGATATTCTCTCTCGATTTAAAAGAAAGTTGCTTTTGTAGCATGTAATGCTTATTAAAAGTAATTCAGCCTTACCTTGGTTTCAAGCTGATTGTTTAGAATGCATAGGTAAGCTTAAGTACGATACTCATCGGCCCCCGTCCTTAATTACATCGTAGTTGATGCAATTAAGGAATGCCGCAGATTCACGAGAAGAAGAAGAAAAAGAGACACGAGAACAGACTAGATTCTAACCACTAAGAACCTTCCCTTTTCCTCTCTCCCTTTCCTCTTTTTTTTTCTAGCCAACAAAGTAAGAGAAGTCAAGTTTAGATTAAATCGGGTGTCCCCCAAGTTAAAGTTTAATTAAGTCGCGGAGACTTAATAATGTTGTTACAGGAATAAGCAGTCACGTTTTGATTCAAACATTGATAAGAATGAAAACGAAGCTGGAGATTTCTAAGATCAAACAGTGTTGTTTTAACGAAAAAAAAGAAACCTTATGGCAGGGAGCAGCGACGTGAGTCCAGCTAACAGCAAAGCATAATACAGTGAGATATTAACCAATAACAATTACAGCAATTCACTATACCTGCACTATTTTTTTACTTACATTTTTTTCATCTAATCGACCAAAACCATGGCCCTTGAGCGGGTATTATTGTACAGAGATGTTGTTACGGCGTTCTTTTAAGTTAGTCCCATAAAATTTAGGGTTCTTGTAAAACAGAAAAGTCCAAGAATTGACATTCAAGATGCGGGTTGACATAACTGACCAGTTTGTAGACTTGATGTATGTAGTGGAACTGTGAGTCTGCAGGGTTTAGTATGCTACGATACCATCTCTTGCTAATCTTAGGTGAAAAGCTTTTGGAACGTGTTGTCCAAGTCAGTAGTGCCAGGAAGAAGGGAGAAATAAAAATGATGATAACACTCGGGAGACATTGAGATGAAGAGTTAACATGAAGGAAGCGTGAAGTCCTTATATATGTGGCTGAGCAGAGTACACGTATCATTTTCGTGCCATTATGGAAGTCAAAGGGAATGCTGCCATTTAGGCAGTGCTCTCCAGATGAATAAATCAGTAGCAGCCGTATTGAAAGAGTCTGTGCTAGAGCATTGTAGAAGACATTGCCTGCTGTCGAGGCTTTGTAGGTAAAGCTTTTACAAAAAGCTTCAGTATATATGTGATCTTAGTTATAAACTATCCGCGTATTTTAAATAGACGCAATGCCCTCTTAATTTCTCTTGTTTCCTTACATTTTTTTTTTTTTTGCAATGCGCTTATTCTGGAAGCCTTGGATCATAACGTGAAATTCGGTATCGGAGGAGGATCTCCCTTGACCAGCAGTCTGTCTGTCTGTCTGTCTCTCTCTCTCTCTCTCTCTCTCTCTCTCTCTCTCTCTCCTTCTCTCTCTCTCTCTCTCTCTCTCTCTCTCTCTCTCTCTCTCTCTCTCTCTCTATATATATATATATATATATATATATATATATATATATATATATATATATATATATATATATATATATATATATATATATATATATGTATATATATATATATATATATATATATATATATATATATATATATATACTGTACATATATATATACTATATATATACACATTAGAGATGACTTCAAATGACAAACTAAAGGTTTCAGGGATACCTTTCTTGGAAATCGAATCTGATAAGGAGTTTGTCTTGACCACTACACCGAAAAGACATGTATAAACACACACACACACACACACACACACACACACACATATATATATATATATATATATATATGTGTGTGTGTGTGTGTGTGTGTGTGTGTGTGTGTGTGTGTGTGTGTATGTATTATGTGTTTGTCTGAACGAGCTATGCGTGTTTGTGCCTTTACCTTCCAAACGTTCTGGAAAGTATTCATCCCCTTTGAAATTCTGTCGTTATTTTTGCGGTTATGTCAGGATTCGTCGGGTGTTGCAACTTCTGAGCGCGTCCCGTCCTATTATGATTTCCAGCACGCCTCTTCGTTCTAACTTTCCGGATTTCATCCTTCGTTCTGATTTCGTGTTCTGAACTTTCTTCTGTAAGTTTTCCGTTTAAGACCTCCTAAGAGGGGGAGAACCCGCCCCCCTTGATTTCGTTTTCCTCCTCTGTCTTCAAAAAGTCAGGTTTGATAAAAACGGTTACTGGTAACTTGTAATTGAAGATTAGCTTGCTTTGTACTTATGGAACTTTAGTTTACGGAATTTTTTTGTTTTTCTGACCTGTTTGTCTGTGTTTCTTTCTCTCATATATACATTATACACATATATATATATATATATACATATATATAATATATATATACACACATATATATATATATACATATATATATATATATATATATATATATATATATATATATATATATATATATGTATGTATATATACATATATATATATACATATATATATACATACATATATATATATATATATATATATATATATATATATATATATATAGAGAGAGAGAGAGAGAGAGAGAGAGAGAGAGAGAGAGAGAGAGAGAGAGAGAGAGAGAGAGAGAGAGGAGAGAATGTGATTACAAATAATCTAATCATGACGAGTCCTTCGCCCTCATATTAACGAATTTGTCTTTTAGGTAAACCATTGAAATAGAAAGATATCAATTAATTTTAGAAAAAGACAGACAAGTTTTTTAAAACGAAAGATTCTCTGTTCCCCACCAAGCATAGTGCCCTTGACAGGGAAACGAGACACCTCTGTTTTCTGTTCATGACAGTTCGTAGAGACTTTGAAGCTCGGGAGTACTTTGTCAAAAATAATATGTGAAGAAACGGGACAGAAATCCCTATTTTAGTGACGCGAAGGAGAAATTGCTTTGCGCTGGTGATAAAAGATAGGTTTAGTCGATTTCTATCGGGGAAAATCAGAAAAGAAAAGATTCCGGCCCGCTCTTGTTGCTCGCTCCCAGGTTTTGCGTACCTTCACATTTTTCCGGGTGTTACTAACTAAGCGTGTATAGCTTTACTTCTATCTAAAGCCATTGTTTTTGTTTATTATTTCGGTCAACCTTGGAAGAATCTGCGAGGATAACTGAACATTTTTCTACGTAAGGAGGATCGTAGTTATTTAAAATTGTTTGTAGGGCTCGGTAGATAAACATCTGATACAAGTTAATGTTGATCCTTTTAGAGCATGTCAGAAATATTTGTTCTAGGCCTGATGGGATCCACTTTCACCTATTCTCGTGGCAAAGAGGAAACGAAAGTCTCCTTTTTCATTGATGACCCTTTAAAGTTCACTTCAAATCCGCCGTAGAATCGCCTCTGCTTGTTTTTTTTTATGGATATTGCTTTGGACGCCACTCTTGGAAAGAGATGTTGACCTTTCCATTTTGTTATATTAGGCCGTACACTTAGACAGCTTTTGCTCAGTAAGCAGTTTTCATATGGATACCGTGTCGTGTCCACTTTCTTACATAACTGTTGGGAGGGAGTGAGTGTCGGAGTTTGAAATTAATTCCAAGAGTGGTATAACCCTTTTGCTATTTTATGTGCTCCCGGAGTCTTTTGATCTTCCTGAGAAGAGGATATTGATCTGCCACAGCCTACACGAGAAAGCCATAGAGCCATTATTTTATTTTTTTAAGAATTCTGGGCGGTTTTGTCTTTATTGGTTTATTCAAAAGTAAACGATTATATCTGGAAAACTCTTGCTTGAATTTTGCATACCTAAGACTCGTTATTGATTTTTATTTTGTCAGAAAGAGACAAAAACTTTTGTTGGAGAAGTCAACGGCTTCGCTATCTACAACTGAATGTAACAAAATGTATTTTCTTTCTTTACTGAGGTAAATATTTTCAAACAGCGCAGTGCTTTGATAACTTTAATCTCGATTTGCCGACTTTTACCCGCAATATCTATTTTATTTGAAGTGGCCAGTAAACTTTCGAATAAGAAAATCAGCAACACCAAGGATGGATCGATAGGCTCAGTGTTATTTGATAACATTCAAATCCGACACCGGTATCCTCTGGTTGCATCAAAAGATTTTCAGAACTTTCAACTTTTTTTTTTCCTTTTCATGTTGCGACAGATCCTATAAAAATTGATGCTTGACAGAATTCTGGCATTTACAGTTTTCTCTGTTGATGAAAAAACTTTTGAGTGTAGAAGAAAAAAAAGTTGTAGCAGCGTTTTTCACTTTATGATGCACCATTTTTCTCTTCTATTTGTCGTATTTTTCTTCGTGTTTCTATAAATTGTCGTTTTCCAGTTTGAGGTAGACAGTTAATTACTTGCGCAGCGATCAGGAATAGGATGTTAAATCTGTGATTCTCAAAAAAGATAATGTTAACTTTGATCTAAATATTTTTTTGCTGTTATTTCTTCCTTCTTCCATCGCGAGTCTTTTCAATAAGCCATTCAGGTATTAATCTTGTGAAATTCATCTTTACTATCGGAGGTTTAATTTTTTCGTTTCTTTTTCATATTTTACTTTGCTTCCTCATCTTCCGTTTCCTGTAACTTCATTTGATATGTAATTCAGTTGTTATTCTCGTGAAATTGTTGGAAGGCGCAATCGAGTTTTCTGTACAGCCGCTACAGCGTATAATCAAGGCCACCGAAAAGAGATCTATCTTTCGGTTGTCTCGGTTTAATGCTGTATGAGCTGCGGCCCATGAAACTTTATCCAGTGCCCGGTGGTGGCCTATCCCATATCGTTGCCAGAAGCTCGATTATGGCTAACTTTAACCTTAAATAAAATCAAAACTACTGAGGCTTGAGGGCTGCAATTTGTTGCGTTTGATGACTGAAGGGTGGGTGATCAACATACTAATTTGCAGCCCTCTAGCTTCAGTAGTTTCTAAGATCTGAGGGCGGACAGAAAAAGTGGGGAAAGAAAAAAGTGCGGACGGGCAGACAATGCCGGCACAATAGTTTTCTTTTACAGAAAACTAAAAATGGTCTTTTATTTTATATTTTTTTTTATTCTGCCTCCTTTCCCCTCTTATCCGACGGGTCACCACACGGCTTAATGCCTGGATCTCCCCACATGCGAACGAATGAATTATAAAACAAAGAACGGGAATTAACCATGATTTATGTAACTTGCAGATGCGTACGGACGACGGGTCCCTTAATAATCCACAGTCCGGGATGAATCTTTAAAATAGGATTTCATAAATTCACTCCAGCCTCGTACCTGCGTCGTTTGCGTAGAGGTACAAATACGATTTATTCACGTCCCTCCGAGTAATACTGAGGAATGCTCCTGATAAATTGATTAGATGTCGATGAGCAGTGATAATCCTCAGGTTGATTTTAATTACCTGTCCGTTGTTATGTATGCGTGTCCAATTGCTGATGAGCTGGCTTGCTAGGGAGGCTTATATAGGACGTTTGTGGTTGTCGTGTTCATTGTAAGGTTTTTTCATTGTTGCTTTTAGTTAGACGAGCCCGACTTAGTTTTCAATTTTGATTTACTGTTTATCACTGGTCTTTTTATTTATGCATATATATATATATATATATATATATATATATATATATATATATATATATACATATATATATATATGTGTGTGTGTGTAGTATAAGCATATATATATATATATATATATATATATATATATATATATATATATATATATATATATATATATATATATATATATATATATATAATGCAATATACATACATACAAACATGCATACAATACCCATCTCTGCAACGAACTCATAACTTGACGATTCTGTAATATTTCTGGATTCTTATTCCGCTCATACCTTTAATCTCAGTTTAGGAATGAAATGGAAGGTCTTAGACTGTTCTCTGTTCATATAAGCACGCCTGGAGAAGTGTAAATATTCTTCTCAGCAGGATTATTTCAGTCATAACTTTCATGTTGATAACAGGATCTTATGGCTAATGTTATTTCCTTGTAATTATTGAGGTACTGGAGTGGAAAATACCGGTCGCTCTCTGAAGACACCTGAGCCCAGTTTCCAAGTCATGGCAAATCCAAAGTTAATGTTCCCTCCAACCAGCCTGCTCACCTTCTCTCTCTCTCTCTCTCTCTCTCTCTCTCTCTCTCTCTCTCTCTCTAACCCAGGAAATGTTTACAATTTCCGTGTTTCGACATTAATGTGTCAGAAACTACAGTAACAATGGGTGATGTTTGTGATTCTCTTGCCTGTATCTTTCCTTTTGATAGGTGGCGTAGAAAGCATTTTTGTTGAGAACGTTTAAGATTTTTTAAGACGTAAATAAACAAATATTATTATGGAATATATGAACGGAAAGGTGACTGATTTGGCATATTGATGAAATGGTGATAAAATTTAAAGTAATTTTAGCAGAAGTAAGGCTATAAGCGTAAAGGGAAACTGGCAGTTTGTAGTACTGAACAAAAATATTGATTTATAGAAGAGGTGAAGCTGAGACAGTAGCAAGAGACCTTTTGTAGGTTTGTAAAAGCGTCTGCTACCGAACAGAAGACCAAATAAAATTTTGGGTGGAGTTTTTAAGCAATCTATCCTTTATGGCAATGAAATTTTGATGCTGTATAAAAAAAAGAAAATTGAAGCTGTGGAGATTTAATAATTTGTGTAAGTTGGTTGGAATGGCTTGTAGTATATGGAAATGACGAACATATGGTAAGAATAGTTAAAAAGATGGATTAAGTGTGGTAAGGTGGTTTGGTCATGTAAGAAAAAGGAAGAATGATATGTTGCTGAAAACCATTTCGAACTCTCGTCATTGTAATGAAATAAAGGGAGAATGAAAAATGTTGGGTAGATGGAGTAGAGGAGATACTGGAAGGGAATGGATGTAAAATCCAGGATCTGAGTGCATGCCTATAAGTAACGGCGAGTGGTGCCGAGTCTGAGTGGGTTTACGTGTAACTGATGAAAATTCAGTGTAGATACAGTAACTAGCTGAGCTGTGGAAATTTTCTATTTAGAGGGTTCATGCGTAATTTAGAAGTTGAAAGATAAAGTTGTCAGTGAATTCCATAACGATAACCTTTGGTACCACATTCCATTAGGAAAAGATTGAACCAGACCTTGGTCTTCGAACCACTAGTTAATATTCTTAGGATAAAGTTGCTTGTCACAAATACTAATCTCTCTTTGTCTGTGATGTGCTAGACATGAATGGCTGCCAGATGTATAATTCGCTGCTTCAGTTAGTGAGACCCAATGTGTTTTGAAGGAAAGTGGCCTTGTCTCTCCGTCCTCGTCTCGTATTCATAATGATTCTCTTGTATGGTTAGGATTCCACCAGTTTTACCAATAGATTCATGATTTTGATACACATACACATATGCATACATATATATATATATATATATATATACAGTATATATGTATATATACATATATATACACACACACACACACACACACACACATATATATATATATATATATATATATATATATATATATATATATATATATATATATATATATATATACACACACAAATATGTGTGCGAGTCATGGCATTTCATCATGCGCTTTATTAATCTTGGCCAGACGGCAATATGAAAACCGCTGTTACTTCTTTTTTATCGCTTTCAACAGTATCAGACAATAATTCTTCTCGCTTCCTGCTGCAAAAACCAAAATTTTAAAAGCACCCAAAGGAAAATGAGGAATTTCAGAAGATTCCCAGATAACATAAGCGTTCCAGGTGCTGGAGCTGCTACATTCTAATTTGGTAATGAATTCGGCAAACGTAACTCCCGGCTGCACGAGGGGCACATTAATTTCAGATCCACTGACAGTTATAAGTTCATATGAGAATCTCTATTAGGTGCCACTGAAATTCGCAGCGCGCGAGACCTAAATTATACTGTCTTTTGTGGGGAAAAATATGGATGTGCTTTCTGCAGGAATCAGGTGAGGTATTTTTAGTTCTCTGTGCTGGTTTAGGGAATTCTTCGCGGATCTAGCGGCTGATACAATTTATGTTAGTCCTGTGTTGGCTAATGATAGTCATGAAGAGAATAAAGGAAACGGAAAACAATCAGTGATACTTGTTACGGAACTAGAATAATACGGCTGTCACTATTAATTACATTCTATCGCTTTTAATCTCTTATCACTGCATAATTCCTCCATTATTGACTATGTATTTAAGAAATTACATCGAATGCCATTGCTTTGTATTTCCTAGTCTGTCATTATGAATATCTGAATAATGAATATTCAGATATTCATAATGACAGAATAGGAAATACAAAGCAATGACTGACATTGCTGAACTAAGGAAATATCACAGGAAAGTGATGAAACATTTATTTAATATTCACTGATAATGAGTGACGTATTAATTTGAAAAATCGTACATGATAAGAAGGTATGTACGGAAGCGTTTCTTTGTCAACAGTTTTTGTTATTTTTATAATAAAAATTGATAAACATGTTAGTGCATAGTATTTATGTATTATTCCAGTATCAGTTTTCTCCGGAATACAACTAGAGATTACACACACACGTGCATATATACACTCACACACACATATGCGCACGTGTGTGTGTAATCTCTAGTTGTGTGTGTGTGTATATGTATATATATATATATATATATATATATATATATATATATATATATATATATATATATATATATAATTATATATATAGACATAATCGATACGAGTTAGGGAAAATGGTACATGCACACACCACCCTATTATCGTGCCAGCTTTTATAGCCAAAAGGTAACGTGATTAGTTACTACATCCTATCTTCAGAGAAAACACCATAGCGATGCCAGAAAAAGAGAGAATTTTTATATAAAAATGATATTACGGGCATTATTTATATAATACAAAATAGAAGTCACGTAAATAATTTCCCGTAAAAACAGAACTGTTTACACCATAATTAGAAATCATATTATGCCAAAGTCTTCATGCAATCGTAGTAGAATATCTAAAAGTAAAGGTTAAGCCTTTCATAGATTAAAAGTCCTGCATGCAAATCCTAGTTAAAATTTATGAGAGATCTTAATTTTTATCTAAATTTATGCCCACTAATAGATATACCCTTCCTACAAGAAAATTAATTAACAATTTTTTTTAAGCCGAGAGAGAGAGCCGTTATGGAACAGTTTCTAAACAAAAAGCCATTAGATAGATATGAAGTCGCGTCCTTCCGCACAAACATTGGCAAATCGACAGCTTTGAAATTTATACAGCAAAGGTCATATTACTAGGTTTAACAGATGAAACTCTTGGTATGTCTAACCTGCCATCTCGTTTTCTATCATAGACAGTGGTTTGAAACATTATTAATATCAGTTTCGGCATCCAGAGAGATTCTTTGGAAGCTCGAATTTCACCAGTGGCCTGGGGGCTTGTTCCATATGGATAGGGTCCATCTTCTGAACAATAATGATAATAAATAGGATATCCCTCTTATTAAAAAATAACAGATTATCAGTAAATCTAAAAATGAACTAATGAACCAAGTCATATTCGCATGTTCATTTTTAAGAATTTTGATTCCCAGAAATGTAAATGCAAGTTAGTAATATTAGGACTAAAATTAGCCCCATTATAATTCCGGTTTTTGTCTATATACCTTGGATGTTCAAACTAGCAAATTATTACTAATACAAGACTTCAACATATGAACAAATTTGATGTTATTAATGTATTTTACATACAGTTATAGTAAATAACTATATCTGAATTAGAGTATTGATTGTAAATAGTTATAGTAAATAACTACACCTGAATTAGAGCCAATACACATCGGATAAGACGATCCTCATGTGGCAGTGGAGTATATAAAACACTAAAATTAAACTTTGCTTACATAAAATGACTAGAAACAGTCAGGAACAGCATCGTTATTATTAATGATCCAGTTTGTGTCATTATCCCTATCTATTTTATCAAAGTTTATTTAAGACTAAATTGAACCTAGTATTATAATCTTTGCTAAGAAACTCAAAATGTCGTGCAAAACTGTTGTAAAATAAAAGTCCACTGTTATATAAATAAAAAATTGTATTATTTGTAATAGAAAAAAAAAACAAAGGCTTTAAAAAAACTTAAACACAGGTGGAACACCTTTTGGGTATTTGAAAGTCCTTGTTTTTAATCTTGTACAAACACTACTTTTTTTTATATATAATGTAATTGCTGATTTTATTATACAATATAATCTTTATTTGTACAGTTAAAGGAACTGGTCATAAGCGTAACTCTAATTGAATTTTTTATGAAATTTCGCAGTACATAAATAAAAGATGAATATGCATGGAAGGCTCGACTTCATATAACTTCGATTCAGCTAATTTTTTTTCTAAATATCAGTTAATATTAAAATAACTAACTTCAAATCCATTATTAGATTCAGCCTCTAAGAGTAAATTCTGAACATATTTTTTACGAACAAAACAGAATTATTGCTATTTTTTATCAACAGGCACAATGATAAACTGATTCTTAAAATTAAATTTTACTGCGAAATAAACATGTTAAAAGCAGGACAGGTAGTCGTAGCATTAGCAAGCTCATCTAGTAATCTGGTATTGCTTTCATTAATTTAACCTACCATATATGTTTGTGTATATATATATATATATATATATATATATATATATATATATATATATATATATATATATATGATGTGTGTGTGAGTCCGTTTATATATATGTACACATATTTATAATATATATATATATATATATATATATATATATATATATATATATATATATATATATATATAGTATCTATATTTTTATTTATACGTAAAGGTGGAGAGGTTGAGAGAGAGAATTTCTGGCGCAGTATTGAGAAATTTAGATAAATTCTAAATCCAGCTGCAAAACCCAGCCAATACTGGAAGGAAATTGTGAAGTCAGTAGAGAATCTTTGAATGCAGATGGAAAATTGCGAAGCTGCCCAACCATAAGCAACTTTTGGAAAGTTGCTGGGAATTTTTTAGGAACAATTTATATTTCCTAAATATTTTAGGCTTCCTGAATATATACGGTGGATAGGTGGCTGTTAGTTGTCATGGTATTTTTGAAATACTTTTATTATTTCTATTCCAACTGCTACCTGATTTTAAGTATAATTGTATGACCAATCTGTTCTGTGGAAACTTGCTTATCAGTTGTCCATTTTGTCTTTTTCCATCTGTATATTTGGACATTTTATGACCAAATTAATTAGCAAATTGTGATTTTTCACAAAAATTGTCTCATGATAATTTGATGAAATTCTAGAAACGTATTTATAGGATTGTTGGTATAAAACATACTTTACAATTTTGATTGATTGTGCAGATCTTGAACTCATAAAAATGATATTTTTTTCTACAGATCTGAAAGCTAAACTAATCTGAAATTTTTCTATGACCAATAGACAAAAATATAAATTTTATGCACCACCGACTTATAAATTACTTTTAAAGTATTGTTAATACCTTACTGAAAATAAGACCCTTGTAAAGTAAAGTCAGAATACATAAATCTGTAATAAATTTGGCTTTTACAGTTAGGATATTATTATTCTTGAAATGTCGCAGTGCTGCAGCACTGCTGTCATGATGTATTCTTACCAATCTTTGTGGTTGGAGGCACGTGTCATGGTCCCAAACGCTGTGCTTTACATCCTGTTCTAGTTTGGTTAAGGTTGTATGACGACAAATCACGCACATTTACATGCTGTTATTAGCATTTACTTACAGGCTTCCTAAGAGGCAAAGGGGAAAATTTTCTCGGTGACTGCTTTGGAAGTTTTTAAAAATGATGCTCTGGGGCAAGGCTCGTGAATATTTCATGTCGCTGGAAGGTAGAAAACGGGAGCGAAGGAGAATAGGCGCGATAAGGGAATGAGAGGGAAAAGAGGATGGAGGGTATGAGAAAGCGGAAAGAAAGGAGTGAGGGAAGGTACAGGAAGAAAAGTTTCGAATAATTTTCGCCGGGTTTAAAGGAAAAGATTACTGAGCTGAGAGGAAGTGTAGCCTTGAGAGAGGGAGATTAGAATATAAATTACTTTTAGGCTCATGTAACTGAGAAAGTGCATTAGGAAACTGAGCAGCAGGCCTAAAGCAAGAAATATACAAGAAATTCCGACTGAGTTCTGCAACTGTAGAAGAAAAAATTGAAAGAAAGTAATAGAGTTTTGGTTCTCCGGCACCGTGAAGTCAAGAAAGTAATAGAAAGCATAGAGTAAGAAATAAAACTTTTATTTCACGCTGATATGGCTTTAATGCTTCCAGAGGACATAGATGTATCGACAGTAAAGACTGAAGGAGAAATTTGAATGCTGAAGAAACTAGAGTTTCGAAAACTGATATAGGCCAAAGTTTTGAAATGCGGAAGAGAAGTAGCAGGAGCGAACACCAATAAAAGAAACGTATATGAATAATGTCCAGGTACGAATGGAAAGTAATACTGAAAATAGGGGAAGCAAGAAAATGCGGTTGGAGGGACAGCTGAGAAAAAATTTATTACACTGGGCTTCGATCGCTAGGCTTTCCAAATACCACACTTTTCACAAAATCAGATTTCGTTTATTTTTCGGGATTTATATACAATCTTTTGCTGAGCTAATCAGTAATTATGGTGTTGTTATAATTCTTGTTGGGTTTTCTTCATTGTCTGATAATAGTTTTGTTAAAGCAAGTGACAGCTTGCTCTTGGTAAAAATTTTGGAGGTACTGTAGTTGTTTTGGGTATGCAAGGAAAATAATCAAATGAAATGTTTTTTAAGAATAAACCAGAAATTGCCCGTGATTCTCCCCGAGTTGGTGATCCATTTTAACAAGAATAAGGCATTTGTTGTTGTTTGTTATTAATATTATTTTTTGCGAAACTGAGTCTGTGATGGTCATAGTTAGTTATCCCAATATGGCGACAGTTTATATATGTGGTTTCCCACATGTTATAATGAACTTTATGTTTCGGCTAATTGTAATGAACTTTTGTTTTTCGACTCGATTTATAGGGAACTTACTTGCAGTCTGCAGACGGACCCGTGTGTGATGTACAGTTTTCTTTTTTGTCCAGGCATCGCAAAGAAGGACAATAACACCGTTGCCCATTGCGGTCCTGTATATGATCAGTAGTAACAGGAAAATCGTCACTACTTAAACGCAGCTTAATAATGTTTATACAAAACAATCTTTTATTTTGCACTTGCAAAATATTAGTTATATATTATCTCCATGTTGTTATAAGAATATATTTACTTGCATAGCTATATTTACTTGCATATCAACTCGCATATTAACTGCATTAATAGTGCTGAATTGTTAACAGGAAACTTTCAGTTACAAGTATAATGTTGACACTTTAGAATTTAGGCATACAGCATTCATATAAAGCTCACGGGAAGAACAGCAAAATTAACATCGCTCGTCATATTTAGTTGTTTGTGTTTTTATTCACAATATGTTCTATCAAACGTTTTAATCGCTTAGACTTAATAATTACTTAAGTTTTCCCGTTTTAAAGATATTTGCTTCAGCCACGAAGCTGACCTGTCAAGTACTCCAAAGAAAAGCTCGCAGACAGACTGCATCCCAAACCGTTTTGTTTAATATGAACAGAAAAATTGTTAAGGAAGTTTTGGAACTTTTTAAAAATGTTCAGCAGTAAAGATGTGTAAAGGAATAGGTTAGATGAAAATGGAAAAAAACGCATGGACCACCATCATTGGGATATTAGATTATTTACATATACTGTATCTTTAAAACGGAAATACGTATATGAATATAAAAATATGCATATCATTTATAAGTTAAGGCTTAAAAACAAAATAACATTTATAAAATTATATATATATATATATATATATATATATATATATATATATATATATATATATATATATATATATATATATATATATATATATATATATATATATATATACATACATACACACATATATATACTGTATATATAAATATATTTTTTTTCTCTCAATTTGTTTAACGCCATCTAAAATACAATTAATATAACCTTGCAGACATGGCTTTTTCCCCTTGCGTGTACGTGTTTTATTTTTACTCTGATCTATTTTGAAGAGGTTTCCTTTTTTTTTTTCTCTGATTGATTTTTTTTATTCGGCAGATGTTTTCTCCCTATCTACACATAATCTTGATAGGTTTCTCCTTTCACTGGTGCCGACCCCATAGTGTTAATACCCCGTCAACCCCCTCGAACGTTCTTTCAATAGAGCTTAATCATGATCTGGCCTCTCTCTCTCTCTCTCTCTCTCTCTCTCTCTCTCTCTCTCTCTCTCTCTCTCTCTCTCTCTCTCTCTCTCTCGATATATATTATATATATATATATATATATATATATATATATATATATATATATATATATATATATATATATATATTTATATATATTTATATATATATATATATATATATATATATATATTTATATATATATATATATATATATATATATATATATATATATATATTGACAGTTAGACGTTTCACCTAAGAGGTGGTGGACCCAGGGGAAAAGCAAATGAATAGTTACTGCCGCATTCATAACTGAACTACTATTTAATTGTTGTTTTTGTTAAAATGTTCTTTCTCCAGCACATTATTTAGTTGCCCATTTCAATTGGACTTTTTTTTGTATTTTCTTGTAGTCATTTTAAATCTCCTTAGTTTCTTTTATTTTATTTCTTCGCCTGTGTTCCCCACCTCTAATTTCATAGTTTACCTTAGAGTTGGTTACTCTTCCTGTTCTTTTTCTCCTTCCTTTTTCTTCCCTTGCCCCCTATCACTACCATCTCGTTAATGAAAGATATTCAATAACTGCGTCTGGTCCGCTTTCTCTCATCCCAGGCATTTAGCAGTCAAGGGGAATCGCCTGAGTCAGCTGAGCCTCCTGTCGGTAATCACTTGGACTCGCTTCTCAGCAGTTTTGCTGGTCCGCCCTATTCGTGTTTTTCTGCTCTCTCTCTCTCTCTCTCTCTCTCTCTCTCTCTCTCTCTCTCTTTTGCTTTTTTTTGCATTTGTTTCTTTTAAATAGGCGTGTCTTTTTTATTCTTATTGAATCTTTATACTGTCATTCATTTCTTGTATTTTCCTAACTTGGTCTCTTATCTCAGTTTTCATATGAGACCCAATTTGCCAGAGCTCTGCACTCTTATTTTGCTATTAAATTTACTTGTGAATGTTTCTTATTTGCCCCTTTTAAATCTGTGATTGTTATCTGTTGTTTGTTTCTTCTCTCCTTTACTTGCCATTGTTTTGTATATATTTCCTAAAAAAAATGGCCTAGTCAATAATCTTGCTTGGTAGCACCGCACATCTTTGGCAATTTTATATGGCCTTAACGTTACTTTTAAGTTATTTACCAAAATGGCTTAAAATTTGCGTATCCACTTTAACGTCTGCATAGAGAAAGAATACTAAAATCGAGATTTATCTCGAATGGTCACACTCAGTTTTGCCAGATTGTTGTGTTTGCTCTCTGTGTGCAAATCTTACCCTTTCATGATTATAAATCTGTCAGAAAGTTTTTATCCTGTTACTCGTAATTAAAGTTTTCTTTTACTAGCAGCCGTCTATTCTCCCTGCACCTAAATCTCCCTCCTTCTTATCTTTCATTTTCTCCTTTTCTTTCTCCTGTTCTGTTCTCCCTCCCCTAAAATAGAATCACGTTCTCATCCATCTTCGCCTACTTGCCTCCCTTCTCCTCTGCGTCTCCTCTCCCTCCTACCTCTGAACCTCCCTCGTTATCCTGGCCTCATCTCCTCCATCTCCTCCCCTTCCCCCCCATAGCTCCATCATCTAACTCCCTTACCCCTGTGTTCCTTCATTTCCCTTTTTCCCCGGCTCCTCCCTCATCTCCTCCTCCTCCCTGCTCCTGGCATTGCCCCTCCCCATTCCATCGCGGTATCTCCCTCCTCCTATAATCAAGGAGGCCGAGGCGCCAATTTAGGGAGTTGAGGCCAGAATCTTAAGGAATTTTCTTTGTTGTATTTATATCCTTTTCTTTGTCGGACCTTCATTCCAATTCTTTCCCGCCTCCCTCACTCTAAATTTCTGGGGTTTTTCTTATTTAACGAAGTCAGAGCATTGAACAATGGTCGCCTCCTCCTCCTCCTCCTCCTCCTCCTCCTCCTCCTCCTTCTTCTCCTCCTTCTCCCTCCTCCTCCCACGACACCCTTCTTCTCCAAAAATGGAATTATGTTAATCCTTGGGCGAAGATTCATATGAAAAGTGTTGAGGTCCATATTGAGTTCGTTAAATGTATAACTGAGTATGTTCCTTTTTTTTTTTCTTAGGTTTTCTGGTCTTGTGTTCGGTTTGGAAAGAGCGTTTTAGTGGCTTATGTTATGCTACTGACACGTCTTGTGGTTTTTGTTTCCGGTCTTTATTTGCTGAAGCTTTCCTTCAAAAGGTCTTCCGTATACAATATCTTATAATCTTAGCAGAATGAATGCAGCCGATACAAGCTATAATTACATCTAAAACAGGATTATTTTAAAAATACACATTGAATGGCAGGATGCACTTATTTATGAGCCGTAGGGGATACGTTATGTTATTTCTTTTTGATGGTAGTTGGGGCTATCATTCAGAATGTGTTTTTCAGTTGATTACCTCGTTACTTACCTTTTAACTACAGATTTATCACCTACGGTGCTGTGATAGTCAACAAATTCTGCAATTTTTACCTATGAAGATGAATACTTCTACCTTTTATTTATTTTTTTTTTCTTACTGAAACCCCATAAGTACCACGTGTTATCCCATCACTACCAAATATCAACGAGCTGTATGTGAATACATGATCTCTCACAGAGAGCCTCAAAGATCTGACATAAATAATAGTCGTTGTTATGAATGCGAGATGTTTAATTGGTTTGTAAAATTGATCATTAACAGCTTTGTATATCCCTTGTGAGAATATTTACTTAATTCAAATATGAATTTACAATTCTCTGATTAACGTCGATAGAGATCACTATTAGTTTTCTGTAAAAGAAAACTATTGTGGCTGCCTTGTCTGTCCGTCCGCGCTTTATTCTGTCCGGACTTTTTTCTGTCCTCACTTTTTCTGTCTGCCCTCAGATCTTAAAAACTACTGAGGCTAGGAGGCTGCAAATTGTTATGTTGATCATCCAACCTCCACTCATCAAACATGCCAAAATCCACCCCTCTAGCCTCAGTAGTTTTTATGTTATTTAAGGTTAAAGTTAGCCATAAACGTGCATCTGGCAACGATATAGGATAGGCCACCACCGAGCCTTGGTTAAAGTTTCATGGGCCACGGCTCATATAGCATTATACGGAGACCACCGAAAGATAGATCTATTTTCGGTGGCCTTGATTATACGCTGTACAGAAAACTCGATTGCGCCGAAGAAACTTCGGCGCATTTTGTACCTGTTTTTATAAATGACCAGAATTGTTGTACATTAATCCCTTGTGCAAGATAATAGAATTCTTTCCTACTATGTGATGTTATTGACATGAAGTCTTTTGCTCTCTACTTGCTTTCACATCTATAAGGAAAATGAGCTTATTTTGTAAATAATATGGCAACTTTCGCTATTAGAGTGTAACAATTTGCTTTGTTCGTTGCAGACTTACGCATGTCGATCATTATAAGAAGTTTTTAAAATAAGCATTGAAAACATTTACTTCCAATAAACATGATGTGCTTTCGTTCTTTTTGCTTGTTAAAAGTTTCCCGTTGGCTCCAGATAATTTACCTTCTAGTTAAAGAAGTTTCTTTGCCTTGTCTTTTATGAATGACCTTTTCTCTCTCTCGTAAGTATTAATATATTCGATTTTGGATTTTACTAATAATTTTTTTATATGACGGAATTGTTACTTGTATTTGGTGCCTGTTTTTGTTTACTTCAATTTATTTAAAGTCATGTGATAGGTAGCCTATGAAACCAGCGATTCAATCAGCATTAAATTCTAGCTTAAATTATTTACTTCTCGAGTTATGTGGCAGACATCATATATATTAAGAGGGAAGAAGAGTCTCGCTCACTATGGTCTCCCTTACGCTTTCCAGAAGATGGTTCCAATACATCGTATTTCTTTTTCCTGCTTTCCAATAAGCGGCCGACGAATGACATTCAATATGTCTATATCTTCCCCTCCCATCTTGTTTCTTGAGGCATTTCGCAGTCAGGCAGGTTCTCCTGAGTCACGTTGGTTATCAGTAATCGCATAGACTTGGGAGTATGGCCGCTTTGTGCAAATTTAGCGTTTCTTTTCACCTGTTTCCCATTTACTACCTTTTTTTTCCTCTTTTGGCGATATGTTTACACATGGTTTAGATTTACTTGCATTTCTCTAATTTAGTGTGGTCTATATTTTCAGGACAATGCTGTGTAATATATTTTACCTGATTTGACCAAAGTATGCATTTTTATCGGTATATATACAGTATATTTATATATGTATGTATGCATGCATATATATATGTATACATATATATATATATATATATATATATATATATATATATATATATATATATATATATATATATATATATGCATACATAATACGTACATATATATATATATTTCCGAGGCAAAGATCTCTTTAATCAGTGGTCTTTTATCGTGAAGTTACGTTTTACATATTTTTTTTTAGTACGAAAAGCTGTAAGCCTTATTTATTTACATGAATCTGGCATGCATAGGCCTATCTATTTTGTTCACTCTGTGCATACTGCATGTACTCCTATTGATACATTGGATGTACTGACTTTTTCTCATTTTGTTTCATGTGATTGTGGAAAATTACGGACGTTTGATTCTAATCAATCTGTTTTTAACCCCACAGCATTATCTTTTTCTTGGTATGAAAGATCAGTCCAAATAGTTTTACATTTATATTGATTTTTGTTGTTTTCCACTCTGCTGAAGAATTCATTTGAATACATAAATACATTTATCACCTGTGTACACAACTTTCCTCTCTCTCTCTCTCTCTCTCTCTCTCTCTCTCTCTCTCTCTCTCTCTATATATATATATATATATATATATATATATATATATATATATATATATATATATGTATGTGTGTATATGTGTCTGTGTGTATACAGTGTGCACTATATATATATATATATATATATATATATATATATATATATATATATGCACACACACACACACACACACACACACACATATATATATATATATATATATATATATATATATATATATATATATATATATATATATATATAAAATGAAACATTTACTGTAACACCTGTGCTTTTTCTCTCGCTCCTGTGTTATCACAAACGGTCCCCCTTTTTCGTCCACAGCCATTTCGTCTTCTTTCCTCGCCGTCTCTCTCTCTCTCTCTCTCTCTCTCTCTCTCTCTCTCTCCACATCCTCTTTTCCTCCCCTGGCTATCTTTCCCCTTCTTTCCACACACACACACACTCTCTCTCTCCCCTAAGACGCTGACCTCCCTCCCCTCTTCCCTTATTTCCCTTCAGAGGCCTCCCTTCCCCCTTCCCCCATGGTGGGGCCTACCTACTTCTGCCATAATCAAGAAGTCCGAGGCACCAATTTAGCGAGTAGAGGCCAGAATCTTTAGATATTTTTCTTGCTTATTTATTTATGTAATTTCCCCCATTTTTCTTCTTTCCTTTCCATTTTCAAACGAATCTCTCTCTCTCTCTCTCTCTCTCTCTCTCTCTCTCTATATATATATATATATATATATATATATATATATATATATATATATATATATATATATATATATATTTACACACATACACACACACACACACACATATATATATATATATATATATATATATATATATATATATATATATATATATATATATATATATATATATATATATATATATATATATATATATATATATATATATACATATATATGCTAAATTACGACTTGAAAATCTTATTCCATCGCAGCAGAAAAATCTTCAATTACTGAGCATTATTGCTTCATGAGAAGTAGTGATATCAGTAAGGCTCAATAGTGACTGAATCATAAACAAAATTCAGGTATGCTTTATTTATTTTAACGATGTCTTTTGTGTTGGCGTTAGCAACTAGTTTTTCAAATAAAAGTATAAAGCAGTATCTCAATTTAATTTTGACTTTTGATGCACATCAAAGTGAGTCTTTTTACAGAAAATCTAATGAAGTTTAACCGTAAAATTGTTCATCCAAAAGATTGGTGACAGCTTTCCTCCTGGAAAAGTTGTATATATATCCGAGTCAGTTCAAGGTCTCTCAAATGAATTTATTTGCATTACCTTTTATTCCAATCTGTATTTTAATACTCAATTTTTCAAACGCAATTAGGGATTCAAAAATAAACGAGAACAGTATCTCTCTCTCTCTCTCTCTCTCTCTCTCTCTCTCTCTCTCTCTCTCTCTCTCTCTCTCTTCGATATTCAGTATGATGGAATAAGATTCTTTCTCTTTTTGTGAGATACACGCGTTCGTTAATATTCCCGGTGGGGGGTTAGTGTCAGCTGCACCCACTTTTTAGTCTTTGACTTCATCTCCATTATACTCCCTTTCTTCCATCTTGCTGTCCAGCCCCTCTGTCTGTTACTTCCTATTGAAAGGTTTGTAATTCATCTCATTTATTTTCTGGATCCATTTACCTTGATGTCCAAACGCCCCAATTTTTTTTTTTACTGAAGCGTTTAATGGCCTAAAGTGCCCCAGTCCTTGGCCTTATAGCCAAAATTTCATGATTGATTCATTCATTAATATTAATCAAGTTTATTGCTGAAAGGTTTATCTTGCAATAGAAAAAATTACGTTTTGAAAGATTACTCTTGATTTATTATAGTTACAGATCTCGTTGCAAGTTGTAGGTTTAAACATCATATATACCCTGTCAATATAACAGCATGAACGTGTGTAGTGATAATAGATGGTCATAGTTTTTCTCTTCAATTCCTTTTTGTCATTTTTTTGTAATCCATTTGAATAAAGCACGGTTGTTTTTGAGACAGTTTTTTTTTATAATTTTTTTTTCATTCAGTGTTGTTTTTCTTCTCGTGAGGGAACTTGGAAGTCACTGTATTTACTATTTTTAATTTTTACAGATGGCTTGTTCTTGTATATGGTAATAACAGTAGTAAAACTAATAATAATAATAATAATAATAATTATTATTATTATTATTATTATTATTATTATTATTATTATTATTATTATTATTATTATTATTATTATTATTATTATATTTTTCTCAATTACTTCCCCTAGGCCAGATAACAGATATAAATCTGCAGGTTAACAGAACAATTTTTCCCTAGTTTTAAACTGTGAGGAAAGGCAATGCAAAAGAAACAGTCCAACAGGAAAAAAAGTTACAGATTAATGAAAGAAAAAACCAAGAAATATTGAAGCGGTTATGGCTGTGACACCCCGGGAGGTCGGAAATATGCTGTAAAGACTCTCTCTCTCTCTCTCTCTCTCTCTTTCCCCTACTTTTTCTGGTCTCTCTCCTTTCCCCTTCTCTCTCTCTCTCTTTCTCTCTCCCCCTACTTTTTCTGGTCTCTCTCTCTCCCCCCTACTTTTTCTGATCTCTCTCTCTCTCTCTCTCTCTCTCTCTCTCTCTCTCTCTCCTCTCTTTTTCTGATCTTTTCTCCTTTCCCTTTTCTCTCTCTCTCTCTCTCTCTCTCTCTCTCTCTCTCTCTCTCTCTCTCTCTCTCTCTCTCTCTTCCTACTTTTTCTGATCTCTCTCCTTTCCCCTTCTCTCTCTCTCTCTCTCTCTCTCTCTCTCTCTCTCTCTCTCTCTCTCTCTCTCTCTCTCTCGATCCGACTGATAGAGACCGAGGAAATTAAAGCGCTAGAGAAGGTCAGAGGCATGGGTAGCAAATAAACATCTTGAGGGTAAGAAAAAAAAGTTTTAGTTTACTTTGAATTCGGACAGTTTTAAGGTGTTTATGTTAGGGAGGAAGGGACAGAGAGAGAGAGAGAGAGAAAGAGAGAGAGAGTTTCAATTTATCCTTTTCCCTGCCCAAATTTTCTTCCGAAATGAACAGTGAAAATGCTAGGGACAGACAGTTAATTGTCACATAAATTGAAGAATGCCGCTATTTCTCTTTCAAGTGTTATAAAAGTGTGTAGCGCTAGTAACTGAGTATAATCTTTGGGTAATAATAGGTATGGTAGTTATTTGATCATAACTTTAATCCTTGAGAGTGACTTCCAGATACTCTTCATAGCCTCTGTTCTGAAAATAAGTATAAATTTTTGTGAGGTTATTTGTTTCTGTGGTATATATGGTTTATGAGAACTGAAAGAGTGAAAAATGTGGAGATGCACTGAGCGACAGATAAGATTGTTAGCCTAGGTGAAAAGTAGGTCAGAATGTTTTGAGATGGTTTGGTCACATGGGAAGAATGGAGGATGATAGGTTGGTGAAGAGTGTGCAGTTCGAATGTAGTGAAAGGAAGGAGATGAAGAACTATGAAAGGCAGGATAAATGCTATGAAAGAGGCATTAGGAAGAAAGGGCCTCGGCTTCTAGGAGTGTGTGCAAGGTGAATGGCCCAGTTTGAGTAGGGAGACTGGACGCAGTGCCGATGAGACATCGTAGGTTTATGAAGCTGTGGATGTTACGGAAGTTTTCGTCACAGAATGTTGTTCTACCCGTAGCCAGTTTGAGTATGAAGTGGCTGTGATCGCTGTTTGTCTGTTCTAGGGAGACATCCATGTTACTGGAGACAGCTTAATTTTGTGTGTGTGTGTGTGTGTGTATGTATATATATATATATATATATATATATATATATATATATATATATATATATATATATATATATATATATATATACATACATATACTCGTATATAAATATATGAATTTTTGTGCCATACACCGTGACATTTTTTTGTATTCATAAATATTGGGCTACAAATGTCGTTTAATATCCAATTCACAATACCTGGGGAATAACATTCGCCCAAAAGCGAATTATAGTGAACTGGATATTAAACGACATTTGTAGCCTGATATTTGTTAATATAAATGTATGCATATATATACATATATATTATATCCAATGTTTATTGGTACTGTAACGGCAAAGTCACTGAAAACAGTTTCCCTCCGGTTGTCTGTCTGTCTACCAGCCAAACTGCTAGCTGTCAGTTTGGCTGGCATGCTTACCTTGTCAGTATAAACCCTCCTACACAGTCAAGGGATTTGCAGGTAAAATTGCTACAGATTAGACCAGCATGCATAGATGCGTCTGAAGGAACATATTCCGTATGTCTGTCCATGTGTGTGTCTACAGTGTTGGAGGAATTTCAGTCAAAGGAATGTAGTTCAAAGGTAGACCATCCTTCATAGATGTGCTTGAAGAGAGGTGGTTCATCTGTTCATTAGTCTGTTGTCAGTGTTTCTGTCACACTATTTATCTATTTTTTTTATTAATTTTTTTTAATAAGTGAGATCTCTTCTTTCTGTATTTCACTTTACTTCCTCTTGCTTCTTCCTAACGAACACCATATTCTTTGGAAGCTTGAATTTCAAGTCAGTGGCCCCTGTGGGCTTGTTCCATGTGAATTGATTTCATCTACTGAATAATAATAATAATAATAATAATAATAATAATAATAACACAATAATAATAATAATAATAATAATAATAATAATAATAATAATAATAATAATAATAATAATAATAATAATAATAATAATAATAATAATAATTACTTCTGCATGGTTAAGGGGATCTCAGTCCAACTTGTGAAGACTTGCCAAAATGTGAAGTCTTGGTTTAGTACCGAAGTAAATGACTTAGTGATATATATTATGATATTCTTGCTAAAATTAGCTGCCATGTGGGCCATTCACGTTTCCCAAACACATCCCGTGGAAAGAAAATAGAAGGAACGATTTGCATTTGCAAGAACTATAATGGTGTCCTCAACATTCCAACAGCCGCAATATTCGAGGAGGTGAGTTGGTCTGGTGTCGCTAGAAAACATTTATTGCTTTAGCAACTCACATATTGCTTGTTTGGAATGTCTTTGTAATCTGGTGCATTGTGGCGAATTTTGCATTGCTTGCAATATTACTGCATTGCAAGGAAACTGCACTATGTTGTAATTTCGCTTCCAAATTCGTCATTAATGGTTTGGTCTGATATGTCATTTCCTCCTATCCTTTCTTCAGTGATAAGGTTGGTTTAATTCTCTCTCTCTCTCTCTCTCTCTCTCTCTCTCTCTCTCTCTCTCTCTCTCTCTCTCTCTCTGTATACACACACACACACATATATATAATATATACATATAATATATATTATATATATGTATGTATGTATGTATGTATGTATGTATGTATGTATGTATGTATGTATGTATGTACAGTATGTATGCACTTATATATAAGTATATATGTACATATATTTTATGTATATACATATACATAAATATATACATATGCACATGTTAGAGTCGTTCTGTCTCTCCCCTGACCTCTCATGTAAACTTATCGTCGTTGCTATATTAATAATAAAAATCTGTTCCCCTCACAATATCAATGAGGAAAAGATTAGCTCAGTGACTGTCAGGGCACGTGTCAGTTGTGCGTGTGCTGCTCCCGGATTATGATGACGATGATGTAGATAGGAGAAAATGGTGGAAGGGGAAAGGGAAAGAGGGAGAAGGGTCTGGGAGAGAGGGAGGGAAGGAGGTGGAGGAGGAGGGGGAGGGATAGGCGAGAAGTAGAGGGAAAGGGCGAATCTGAGGACCACTTAATAATGGAATGAATGGGAGGATCTCTTCATGATGGCATTAGCGAAGAAAGAAAAGGGGGGGAGAGAAATGCTGGATAATGACCGGAAACAAGAGACGATGAAACATTAGAATAAAAAGGATAAAAGGGACGTTGGATTAAAGAAATAAACAAGTAACATTAGAGTAAATGAAAAGAAGGGAAGTAGATTAAAATTCATAAGAACATTAGGAATAAAAAAAAAAAAGAAGACTGAGGAAACCGGTAGAATAAAAGGAAATTAAAGCTACAAAGCTTTTCAGCAAATCACGCGAGAAAGGGAATTTGGAAGTAGTTGCGGAAATGTAAGTGATATTTAATGAATTGTGGAATAAGCTACACAAATGTAAAAAAAAAGAAAAGAAAGAATAGTCGTTTATTATGTCGAAAAACTAATGCAGAGAAGGGGAAGAGAAACGTCAAGAGAATAGTAGACTTTGCGATGGTGGAACAGACAAAAATGAATGAAAGCAGAGAGAGAGAGACAGACAGACAGAAACGGAGAGAAAGAAAGAGAGAGAGAGAGAGAGAGAGGATTAAAAGGGAACAAAACAAAGGAAACGCTTTATGTTAATGAGAATTGTTTATCATTAAAATGTTAATGAGATAGATGTCCATGCGTGGAATTGTTATATAACCGAAACCTCAGTTAATCTTCATTATTAGTTCAACGTTTAGGTAAATGAGAAGGGGACAGAGGTCGCACATTAATTATATTTTCCACCGAGAGAGAATTGGATAATGGGAAAAGACTTTAAAGGATTAGGTTTTTGTTAGTGCAGATTAAATCCCGGGGTTTCGGCTGGACTTTTAATTCGGCCAGGAGCTGCTCTTCGCTTGTTTTGGTAAATGCAGGTGAAGGTTGCTAATTAGATCTCCACTTACACTCTTGTTCGGACCTCTTACCTTTTTTCTCATTTCTGTTCGTTTATTATCTCGTGACAGAAGCGAGATTTGCTTAAGAACTACGGGATTTAAAATCCGCCAGATAACAAAATCAGATCTGTCTTCCAGATTCCGTTTTAGCATAATATCCAGTTAGCAGAAACTAAATGAAATTGACCCAAGGAGTACAATTCATTTTTATTCAGATATTTCTGTGTATCTTAAAATCACTTCGGATGTATGGAATATGAACGTAGAAACATTAGATCATTTTAGAAAAAAATTACTTATTTAGTGACGAAAGGAATCTACTGAAATTTTCATCACAGGACGACAATCCTAAGGCAACGCCAAATAGAATGTGAAAGAAATGCTGACCTGCTCAAGGTAAGTTTTTTTTTTCCTTGGTCCCGCCCACGAAAAAATGATCCTTTCGTCTTCCGCCCTGCTGCCACCATGGAAACAAAGAAGGGAAAAGAATGAATGATTTGATGGGCGTTTAAGATTATTTTCAACATTACTAAGGCTGAGGATCTTTGAGCAATCTCCACTGAAGTAACAGACTCGTGATATGAAACGGGGATTAAGGAAAATGAATGTTGTTATACTCTGGAAATAAGGGGAAGCAGAGGGAAGGAAAAAATGAATCTTCAGACATAAATCTACGCAATGTATGTTAGATATACAAGGCAATATTGCTGAGCGCTTTAAAATAACACCTCTTCCTTTGTAAAACTTCAGTGCATCGGCTTCAGTAATGCGTCTGGAAAACCCTTTCACGTTTTTACCGTAAGGTTAATGACTATAAGACCTCTGGTACTGGCAGTGTAACTCTTTGACACCTCAGCGGGAAACAGATGTTGACTCTGTAAAATAAATGATGGTTTAGTTATTCGATCCACTGCAGTAAACCTGCAAGTCTATCAAAATTTTCCTACCGTAGCAACAGGAGTACTTCCAGCTTTCTTACCGTGATACACATCGATGGTTGGAATCACTTGACATAAGAGTTGTCTCCATTTAAGGGTCAAAGAGGGAGAAGTTCACTGATGAAAGTCTCTCAATTTTCTTACGTACAAACACGACAGCAGATAAAATTGATTTTGTTATTTGCAGTGAAATAAAAGAAAATTATGCAACTATTAACCTTGCAATCCATTCCAGTTTAGTATATACAGAAACCAAATTCATTTTCAACAAGCAGAGGGGTATATTTAAATGATACATGAGACCCTTGGATTATATTATGTTAGAAAATAAGATACCCTTGGGTATAAGGAAATCATTCTAAGTAGATGGATTTTTTCCTACGGATATTTTTTCAGCAAAAGAGCTTGGAAAGAACTGATTGTGATATTCTGAAGGTTCAGAACAAGAGTTTGGAAAGAACTGATTGTGATATTTTGAAGGTTCAAAGCAAGAGTTTGGAAAGAACTGACTGTGATATTTTAAAGGTTCAAAACAAGAGCTCGAAAAGAACTGATTGTGATATTTGAAGGTTCAAAGCAAGAGCTTGGAAAGAACTGACTGGGATATTTTGAAGGTTCAAAACAAGAACTTGGAAGGAATTGATTGTGATATTTTGAAGGTTCAGAACAAGAGCTTGGAAAGAACTGATTGTGATATTTTGAAGTTCAAAACAAGAACTTGGGAAGAACTGATTATGATATTGTGAAGGTTCAAAACAAGAGCTTGGCACTGACCGAGATATTTTGAAGGTTCAAAACAAGAGTTTGGAAAGAAATGATTATAATATTTTGAAGGTTCAAAACAAGAGTTTGGAATTAACTGATAGTGATATTTTGAAGGTTCAAAACAAGAGCTTGGAAAGAGCTGATTGTGATATTTTGAATTCTAACTTTTTATAGGCCAACTTACACAAGTTTGGAACATGTACTATTACTCGTTCCTTTCTACTCTGGAGGTAGAATCAGCGCAGGAAATAAGAGGCTGTGTTTCGATGTTCCTAATTTAGTGGGAAAGCCGAAGGTCCTATAGGAATTTACACAAGATTTTTTCCCGCAGGTTGTGGGAAACACGTTGCCTTGGTAATCCTGGCTTGTTAAGTAATCCACTTCCACGGAAATTGTGGAAGACAGATCTTGAACAGAACGAAGAGCAGTCAGGTAACAAAGGTAGAGTTGTAACTGAGAACATAAAAGCATAAAGAAGAGGAATACAGATTCATCTTAAATTTAAACAAAACACTGAAAATGTAGCCAAATTAATATCCCGCCCTGTACTATCTGTACCTTACATGTGTATGCTAAAACCAATAAAAAAAAACTAAAGTTGGTTTTTAAAGTAATAAGGAGGAAGATGGTCTTCATATACTCTACGTAATTAAAAATAATCTTCTTTCTATCATGATAATATGTAGATCGAATATTGGGGGAATCAATAAAGAGAACTTGAGGGATGCTGAAACCTGTTTGCAATTTCATTCCATTTCCTTCCTACAAGATCACATCTCTTCATTTTTACCTGTCCTCTTTTCTCTTTCTCTTTAATTCAAGAACGTATATAAAGTTGGTTCTCTTGAGTCGTCTATGATCCTCTTACTTGTCTCCCGATCCCCTTTACCTGCCATCTTATTGGCATTTCGATTCCCTTTAGGCTTCAGATTATTTCCTTAGTGGCATTGCAAGAGTTTCGCTGTGCGTTGAAATGGAATTTCAATTAACGGTGAGGTATTATCACCGTTCACATGATCCTTTTCTTATTATTTTGTCTTTTATTTCTTGTCTTTTCAGTCGCATCGGAAAAATGTTCCTTGCAGGTGCAATCAAATGGTGGAGTATTCTTGTATATTACGTTTTCTTTTAACTTCGCCATTGCTAGATTTTTTCCTTTATATATATATATATATATATATATATATATATATATATATATATATATATATATGTCGATGCTGGGTGTATGATACAGAGTAATCATTTCAAAATGATTACTCTGGTGTGATGAGAGAGATATACCGGCGTTTAAAAATATCCCACCAAATCCCCTGATTGAGTTACGCATCTCCACGTATAATGACTATCCAACGCTGTGAGTTAATTTTTGTTGTGTCCTGAATATGTTTTTGCATAATTCCGACAGTTTTTGAAACAGAACTTGAAAATAGGGAATACAACAGGGCACTGAAAGGTATGCATAAGTTTCAAAGTGTCATATAAGTCACATTGTAGACGCCCCTCCTCACACGCAGTGCATACGCACAGACGCACAATACCTGCTGTCACCTTCGTCAAAAATTACTGAATAGACTGCATTCAGATTTCTTTTGCCAATATGGCTAAAATAGAGTTGGACAAGTACACCTGGGTCAGAGGAATTTCCATCTGCCCAATAGGTTCTTTGCCGCAAATGTTTGAGGAAGAAAAATGCAATACTGCCGAAACATTTCTGCATTTTCTCCTGGGGTAAATTTCGGTAAGAAAAATGAAAATTACGAATGCGAAATTTGTGTAAGTTTGTAAAATTCTGTTTATTATGAATCATGATTTTAAAACCTGTGTTGCCGAGAAGGGAAGCTACAACAATTGAAGAGAAGGTTTTCGTGTACAAAATTCGGCATAGAAAATTAGCCTATAGTGTGGCAACACAGTGAGCCAGGGATTACATTTTGGTCATTCTTTTTTGGAATTGATTGGATGAAATGAAAATTTTAGATGAAAAATTATTTTTTGAACTTTTACTCCGAAGTAATAACATCTGAATGAAGAGGTTATCTAACAATAGAGGCAAAAGGAACGTAACAGTAGCATGATATATATATATATATATATATATATGTGTGTGTGTGTGTGTGTGTGTATGTGTGTGTATGTATGTATATGTCGAGACGACTGTACATGTTTTCAGAGGACCCCAATTTGTTCGAAAAAAATATGTATATATGTGTATGTATATATATTATATATATATATATATATATATATATATATATATATATATATCTACATACATACATGTTTACATTCAGACATAGATTTTTGTCACCTGTTCACGCGTCACTTACCTATATTCACAAAAATTAAACAAATATCGTTTAGATACAACGGTAGACAGTCGACTTTGACTACTCGGCTATCAAGAGAGATATAAATTGAAATCGACTCTGCTGTACAGAACCTGAATTCGTCAGAATTATTCTGGCGAATTCTGTATAAATTTAGATTCGATATCAGGCCATCTCCACCGTCGGAGTTGATTGGTAAGTTTGTAACACTTAGCCAATTTTGAATTTTTGTCATTTATACATGCGTGGCTTTGTTATATTCACAAGTATTGAGCCAAAAACATTTTTAACATTGAATTTACTCTAGCCCACCGCGGGAATCACTTCTGCGAGAGGGAATTTATAATTGATAATGCATCTTCCAACCAATATTCGACCCTGGGCCTTTGGGTTATTCTTTCGCCCTCTATTCTGGTTATTAATGTTTTTCATACTATATTTTACGGTTGCTGGTTCATTAGAGAGAATGAGGGAAGCAGGAGAATAGAAAAATAAGGCGTCCCCACATCTGATAGAAATATTTTCATTTTTTTCTCCTAGTACCGTCTACTGTACCCCAGCCTTTTTCATTTTACATTCTCCGCAGGCGAAACCCAGGGGTTTGTTGGTAGGGAGGGGGAGGGTGGTAGTAACAGAAGGACGAGTAACTGTGGTATATTTCTACGACATGTATAAGCTTTCAAACCTCACAACTGACTAAGGTACTCGAAAATCTATCTTGGAGAGTGTAATTTCTTTTTTATGATGGATTTCAGATACTGGTTGTAGTTATCAGAAGCTGACTTAATCCCAATGTTCAGAGGAAGAAGAAGAAATTTAAAAAAATGATACCAGGTAGACTTATTATTATCGTGATAAAAATGGAAATGGATAACCAAGATTTTTTTTTGGTAGGATTATTTTTAAAATTAATTAATATCAATCTGATGTGGTTCAAAAATTTTTTCATGTAGTGGGTCAAAACCAATGAAATGGGTGACTTTTGATCCATTCTCTCTCTCTCTCTCTCTCTCTCTCTCTCTCTCTCTCTCTCTCTCTCTCTCTCTCTCTCTATATATATATATATATATATATATATATATATATATATATATATATATATATATATATATATATGTATATATGTATATATACACATATACACTATAACAAAAAATGCGTATTTAACTTATATTCATGTATGCGTGTACATACGTGTGTTTTACCTGATATACATTTATATGTATGTATATATATATATATATATATATATATATATATATATATATATATATATATATATATATGCATATGCGTCTATTTGTTTGTCTGTCTGACAGGAGAGCGATTTCTATAGAAAACATGCTTTAGTAAATATGGGAATATTTTGTTGCTGAAGCAGCATCCACTTTCATTTAAATTCACTTATCATTGAGAGGGTAAGTCCTTGGTATGTGTAGATACGTATTATCAAACGTACGAGCACTCAAAAATGCGTATTTAACTTATATTCG
Organism: Macrobrachium rosenbergii; assembly: GCF_040412425.1. Classification (NCBI taxonomy): domain Eukaryota; kingdom Metazoa; phylum Arthropoda; class Malacostraca; order Decapoda; family Palaemonidae; genus Macrobrachium; species Macrobrachium rosenbergii. The sequence goes on from NC_089747.1 coordinate 19,117,157, forward strand.
TGTATGCGTGTACATACGTGTGTTTTACCTGATATACCACGTTAGATCTAATTTTCAGTGTATTTATATATGTTTACATATTATCCACTTATGCAGCAGTGAAGGAAGTTAACGACGTACGTGGATTTAATTACGCGTAGCTCCAAGATAAATTTGAACCGAGATTATTGTCGAACGAGCCTCATAACTAACACACGGCGCCCTTTGTTCTATAAATAGGAAAGTAGATAATGAGGGATAATGCGATAATATGGCACATAACCACAATTGGATTACCGCGACTGCCCGATGTATGATGAGGCTCTATCGTAAACCTTTCCTCCCGCAAGGACTGTGCTTGAAAAGTGCCTGACGCAGCTTTTTTTTCTCTTTAGGCGTAAGCATTTTGTGATAGGCTTATGTGAGAGCGCTTGATCGTCAATATGGTTCCAGGAAAGGGCGTTTTAAAAGTTCTTGATTATAGCAAATTTATTTGTTCGTTTGGAAATATCTGTTTCAAGTACTTCTATTATGCGTTTAAAATGTATTTTGAGATAAATTTGAACAACGATTTGAGCACTAGGTTTTTTTAATTTATTTATTTATTTTTTTGCCCATAAATTCGTGGTCTGGGTTTTGAAAGTCTCTCATTATTATTTGAAGTATTTGTGTGTATGTGTACCTATGTGCGTATGTGTCTGTGTAATACCCTCTTGCTTCCCTCCAGCCCTTTATCTACGGACTCTTACGGGAATGCCTTGTGATGGGGCTATTTTTCAGCTAATTATTTGCCGACAACCTCTCCCCTATCCTCTCCACATTCTATCTTCCCTTAGGCTTTCGAGGTAATCTTTTGGGATTAGATCTATGAAGAGCCATAGAGGAAGAAGAAGAAGAAGAAGGAGAAGAGGAAGGAGAATTCGGGAGAAAATGACAAAGATTGAGAGGGAAAACGTTACAAGAAGTGATATGAGATAATATAAAAAAAAGTTGAATGTCTTAAAGATCTCTCCTTGGCGAAGAGAAAAAATTACTTCAATCGGATGCGGTAATAAAAGAGAAAGCAGCTTCACTGCCAAATGGGAGGGGAAGTTTTACCGGGGTGTGGAAAAGTGAGTCTCGTAAAGGGAGTCAGAAAGAATAAGGAGCAAAGCTAAATCTAAGTAAATATACAACAAGGGTGGAGGAAAGTACTGGGAAAGTAAAATGATAAACATGTGACAAAAGTATTATGGAGGAGGTGAAAAGGATAGCAGTCTAGTCATTCACTAAGACGGTTGGCTCCGTAGGGGGGGTATTGCCGTCAGTGCACCTCACGTGGTACACTGTAGGCATTATTTAAAGATTTTTTTTGCAGCGTCCCTTCGGCCACTAGCTTCAACTTTTTCATTCCTTTTACTGTTCATATCAGCTTTCTTCCATCTGACTTTAATTCAGAAGATTATTGTTATTCAGAAGATGAAACCTATTCATATGGAACAAGCCCACAGGGCCCTTTGATTTGAAATTCAAGCTTCCAAAGAATATGGTGTTCATTAAGAAGAAGTAAGAGTGCAACTGTGAGGTTTCCCTCGTGTTACACCTGTCAGGCCTTCTCATTGTCAATTTCCTTTTCATTGCTGAACGACCTCATAGGTCCCAGAGGTTGGCCTTTAGCCTAAATTCTGTATTCTATTTTATACTAAGACGGTTGTGTAAAACTTTTGCGAGGATAGTTACCACATAACTTACTAGGTCAGCTGGGTAAAACATTTCCAGGGATAACGACGAAGAGCTTACTTGGCCGGGTGAGCAAAACATTTCCAAGGATGGTAACACCTGAGTCGGCCGGGTTAAACTATTTTAGGGATCAACAACATAACTCACTAGCCTATTGGCTAGAGCATTTCCAAGGGCAGCAGTATTGCAGCTCACTAGGCCAGTTGAGAAAAAAAAAAAATTCCCAAGGACATAAACATAACTCCATTGGCTAGTTGAATATAACATTTGAAAAGATAGCAACAAAGTAACTTACCTTCCGGAAGGGCAAAACATTTCCAAGGATAACAGTAATGTATCTCGCTAGGCCAGCTGGGTAAAGCGTTTCCAAGTATAACAACAATGTAACTCACTAAGTTGGTAAGGAAAAACATTTCCAAGGATTGCATTAGGACAGAAAAGTAAACCGTTTCCCAGTAGAAAGATAAGTTAAAAGCTGCAGGAATAGCACGTGATTAACTCACTAGGTCAGTTAGTTACATTCTCTCAGGGATACCAGCTCACCAGGTTTAGTTGGCTAAAACTTTTCCAGGGTTGGCAAGGAAGAAACTCTAGACCAGTAAAGTAAAATTCAATAGGGGATAAAAGTTACATAACTCACAACTCACTAGGTTCAGTAAGCTGAAACTTTTCCAGGATCAGCAAGGGAGTATCTCACTAGATCAGTCAGGTGCAATGCCTTTGCGGATAGAAACCATATAACTCACTAGGTTTGACTAGCTGAGACATTTCCAGGGATAGCAAGTGAGCAACTCACTCTTCTAGTTTAAGTGACAGAGTAATTCGCTAGGTCTACTGTGCAAAATGTTTCTAAGGAGAGCAACAATGTATCTCATTTGGTTAGTTAGTTAAACTTTGTCAGGGATAGCAACAGCTTAACTCTATACCCGTTGGTTGGACTTTTTAATGGATGGCAACTGAGTAACATACTAAGTCAGTTGGTTAAAACCTTTCTGAAGGCAGCCACTCAATAGATTGGTAGACTATAACTCTTCTTGGATAGCAACTATATAACTCACTAAGTCTATTGTGTAAAACTTTCCCTGCATGGAAACTACTTAAGTCACTCAAGTCCTTCGGGTGAAGCAATCTAGGGCATAGCAACTGAGTAACTCAGTAGGTCGGTTGTTGGGTAAAACTTTTCCAGATTCTTCCAGGAGTAAAACTTTTCCAGGGATAGAAACAGAGTAAACTGCTAAGTCGGCTGGATGAACGTTTGCCATGAATATCAATAGTGAGACTCTCCATGTCGGTTGGGTTTCTTGGATAACAACAATGTATCTCACTATATCTTTTGGTTAAAACTCTCACAAGGATAGTAACTAGGTAATCAACTTGGTCCATTTGGCAAAACTGGTAAGGGTAATATCTAAGTAACTCACAAGATCGGTAACTTTTCCAGAGATAACCAAATTCCCGGTTAGTTCAACTCGGAAAATTTTTCAATCTGTTCATTAGCAATTGCGTACTCTTGAGTTTATCTCTTGTGCTTTACAACAAATAGTACGATGTTGCTGAGACTCTTTTTACATGGCTTTCGGGAACTTACAAAAGCAATGTAGACTAACGTAGGCTTACATCTCCAGCATTTGTTTGAGAAATAAACTTGTTTCAATTGTAAATCTGTGACATATTCATAATTCTGTTTGAGTATAGTCATAAAATATGAACCTCGAAATTATGACGAATAACAAATGAAAATGAAACAAAATTTCATTGGTGGGGGGAAAAAAATCTTGCCAGCAGAAGAGCATCGATCGTCATCTGATCCATAGAATTTACAGGAGCGAGCGTTTTCCCCCTTAGGCCATATCGCCACAAAATATTGAAATAGGCCTATAAACATCTTGATGTCTCGCTCTTTTCTTTCTTCTTTTTTTTGTGAAGTTACCATAGAATATAAACATCAAGGGATTTCTGCCGGTGTGGGAACGCGGTTGATTTTGCTGCGGTTCTTTGTGCGGACGTTTTGCTGCGTAGGTTAATTTAGTTCTTGAAAACGAATGGAAGGAACATTTTCTTTACCTGTAATTCAGTATTAAGATAGTCTTTACTGTCGTAGTTATGTGAATTCTTGATGTTTTACAGAATTTTTAAAAGGAAGGTTGTTTGTTTTACATTCATATTTTGTTTATAATTAGTTTATCCATACAGTCAAAAATGACGGTAACATAGAGAGGGGCGAGACAGCAATTGCCCATGCAATGGATGTTAGCCCATTGACCGTCCCGTAGCACGAACCAAGGTAATTTCATTCTAAATAAATGAAGTTAGGAACCAGTCTAAACAGGGAGTCAATCTCCCTTTGGCTATCTCCGTTAAAAACAAAAATGTATGGCTGCGTTTAAAATAGTAGAATGTTGCAGTAAATGATTTTTTATAACCAGAAGTGGAGAAAGCATTTTTATTTGTTTTTCCTGAATGTGCAGTTGACTTAAGCTTACCGCATATTTTTATGTGTATGTTTGTATATTTATTTTTTGCATGCGCTTTTTACTTTAGATTCCACTTCATCTCTCTCTCTCTCTCTCTCTCTCTCTCTCTCTCTCTCTCTCTCTCTCTCTCTCATATCCCAAACCAAGACGAATTGTTGACCAATTTCAGCCTGACTTTGCAAACATGACCGCGCGTCACCCAACTTACGTACTTGGAGGGCCAACTTGGTACCTTCAGGCAATCAGCCTCGCCAACTTGTGTACTCGGGAGGTTAGGTGCTCTGGCTCCATCTCTTTGCCTCCTCCTTTCCTCCTACCCTCTAATACCTCCCAAGTAACTCCTGTGAAGGCGTCCTGTTCCCCTCCCGAGAGAGAGAGAGAGAGAGAGAGAGAGAGAGAGAGAGAGAGAGAGAGAGAGAATCGAGTCAAAATAGGATTACGCTTAACAGTGCCTGGAATGGAAAATGGTAGGAATCGTTCTCGTTACTCCGCCTGTATTCCTGGGAGGCGTGTATGCGTCATTGTATATGTTCTTTATTTCCATTTTTATATTGCGCTTACGTGTGAGAATATCAGTATTATCTAAATGCTCCTTATTCTTATGAGTTATTCCCTCTATGGGGAAAAGGTCCATAATTGAATATATATATGTATATATATATATATATATATATATATATATATATATATATATATATATATATGTGTGTGTGTGTGTGTGTGTGTGTGTAATGTGTTATATATATATATATATATATATATATATATATATATATATATATATATATATACTAATATATATATATATATATATATATAGAGAGAGAGAGAGAGAGAGAGAGAGAGAGAGAGAGAGAGGTGAAATAAGAGAACCCAGGGAAGAAACAAGAGATGTGGGTGCATGTTTGTGCAGTAAAAGAAGGATGCGTGAATGGAATTTATATTAGCTGAAGGTTGCCAGCCAGTAATTAATATCATATTGACAGTGAAGTAAGAACATCAGATACTGGTAAATATATCCATATCAGTGGAAAACTGAAATTAATTTTTGATAATGTTAAGATTGTATCAAAATATAAGCTGAGAAGATGATTCATTTTCCCTTAGCATATACCATTTACTCTCTCTCTCTCTCTCTCTCTCTCTCTCTCTCTCTCTCTCTCTCTCTCTCTCTCTCTCTGTGGAAAAATAGATGCGTTTGATTCATCTATGTTTATTTAATATTTGCAACGGATGATGGAAATGCTGAAGAGAATTGCTTCTTGATTTAAATTTGAAAGGTTTAAATGAAAAGTTAAATTAACTCATCTTTTTGAAGTGAAATATGGAAACTGAACAAAAAAAAAAATGTGACAGGTTGATTATTTCTGTGATAAGAGTCAGAGAGAGAAATGCCGAAGTTCCAGGCCTGGTTAGAGTAAGTGAAAAAAATCTGTCCGTTTTTTCAGCTACTGTGTTCTTGCGTAGGGCTTTAGGTACACATAGCCTGGTAAAAATGGCGCATAATTCGTAAGTAATGTTGTTGAGTTTTCTATGGCAGTGAATATTGTCTTGTGCTTCATAAGGTCGCATCTCTGATGAAAAAGGGATTCTTGGCGATTTAGGCCTATTTCATAAAAATTACTTTATGCCTTTTTTGGTCTAAGCAGTGAATTATGTACCTGGTAGTCAGGTGACTGTAGTGGATTGAAGCCAGGATGGAGAGATGATTGGGCTCAGCATTCTCACCGCAAACTTCTTGCTGAGAACCTTTGCCACAGCTCTTAAGAAGAAGCTTAAAGGTAATTATATATATATACTCGTATATATATATATATATATATATATATATATATATATATATATATATATATATATATATATACATAGTATTTTCTCTGTTGAGGGGATGGCCTAGAAGGTGTTCACTTTTCTGTTCTCGGCAAGTTTTTTGGAGTAAGGTTGCTTAGTCACATCGATGTAACCTACCACAGTTGAGTGACTTCTGGATGCAGAATTCACTGTGAATTCTGTACAATAATAAGAAAGGTACAAAGGATTTTTAAGGAATCGAATTGTACACATTCTTATATATCAATACTTATAATTATTTTCTATCAGATATTGTCATATTGACCCAAGCTGGTCAGTGCGAACGACATCCACGGTTCTTGAAGACGAGTCGTTGTGACAAGTCGAAAGTTTGATGTCAGGTTTGAGGGAAAAAAAAAAAAAAAACACCCTTTCGGTGTTATTAATATATAAATCGAAGTTGGTCTTCGGTTCAGCATATAAATATTAAATACTTAGATGTGCTTTGGAAATGTTAATTACATACCTATGAAATTGTTCCCAATTTTGCAGGAAAGATTAGCTTCTTGGAGGCTTTTCTTAACGCCTTTTATGGTCTGGCTTAAATACTGTTGTCTTACTAATATCGCAAGTTCGAATATTTAAGGCATCCGACAGTAACTGTAACAAAACGTTTCAAATGGGAAATGAGTTTGGACACTTACCCGGTATAATGTGTTAGAAAGCTCTGCCTCTTACACCACTGAAGACAATGGAACAGTTTCCCATGAACGGTTTCTCACCAGATCAGATTTTCCCACAATTTTTCGTTGTTCTAAGAGCAGCAGCATTGTACGGCTTTTAGTAGGATGTTTTTCACACCTGAAATATTCTTAATCATAAATTTTATCCCAGAGATTCTTTCCAAAGCTGAAATGAGTCATTTTTACTTAAGCACGTATTTGTATTTGTGAACCCAAAAATTTATGAAAACTTTAATAATGAAAAAGGGGTCCTGTCTGTTCAGAATTCATTGGCTGTATGGAGGGAAGTTCGGTCTCCTCATGCATAGATTGCTTTTTATTTGTCTTGTTGGAGTCTGAAGAAAATTAAATTTTAACCAAATTAAAAGTGAAGTGTTCTTTTCATTCGTATGGGGGACTGTCAGAACATGAAGATAATCTTTACTGCAGAGACTTTGGTATATGAAGCTGCTTATAAAGCGTAGTAGGAAATTGTTAACGTTTCCATTGTGACGTTTTACTTAACCTTACAATTTTATTAACTTTTTTTAGAATTATTTTTCATAGTGTATAGTATTTTTCTTCTCAGCTTTAATTTCTTTTATTAGCTGACAGTAATGTTAGCAAAAAAGCAAATGTTATCCACGCGTTTAAGTTTCGCTTCGACGTAACGCCATATAACGAGGGTAATTAATATAATAGTGTGAGGTATGGTAACCGGCCCAGGTTAACGGCAACATATGAAGTATAACAACATATATGTAAGAAACAGATGCAGTACCTGCGATTTTCTTCGTTTTTCATTAAACTACTTCATTAAGACAGTTTTCAGTGTATTCGGAGCATATTCATATGTTTGCACTTAATTATTCGTATTTGTTTAAGAAAATTTTTGAAGTTAATGCACATCTTAACAGCAAACCGATCGGCTTCCTAAATTTCGTCCGTCGACTTGTTCTCTCTCTCTCTCTCTCTCTCTCTCTCTCTCTCTCTCTCTCTCTCTCTCTCTCTCTCTCTCTCTGTTGTGCCGCCCCTAAACTGACAGCGTGTTTATCAAAAATTGCAAAGTCATTTACAGCTGTTCCAAAACTCCAGTGGAGACACACGCCTCTTGATATCGCCGTGTGTTTGTCCGCTTCCTCATGCGTGAATCTGGCCCGTCGGACGAAGGCGCAATGGAAACAATGAAGTGGAGATAAGATTGACAGACCCTTCTCACTCGCCATCAATCAGTTTCATATACGTCCCTTCTCGACGTCACCCAATATGATAATCCCTTCTCTCGCCCCGAGAGCGATAATAGATTTTTTATTGTTTTGTCTGTTTCTCTTATTCAGTTGTGTTTTTTCATTTGTTATTCTTCTTTTATAAACTCGATTTTTTAGGACTGTAAAGCATTATTTCTGGTTTTAAACTGAGCATGCCTTTTGTATGTATGTATGTACAAATAAATGCAACCCAAGACTACATTGTTTTCTTTGTGCGTTCTTTAACAGTAACGGTGTTTTAACTTCAATAAGGATGTCACCCCATGCTTTTCTTTTGCAATGATGTAAAAAAAAATCGTATGTTCATCTCTAGAACGATATTGTGATGGTGATTTTCTTATATTGTTTCGTATTCTTTTTAATGATTAACCTTTTTCTTCACTCACTTTCTCTATACGATTCTTCCTTTTCTTACTTGTCTCCAATCCTTCATTTATTTCTTCTCAGTCCTCGTATCGGATGACAGAAGCTGTGGGATTATTAGGAACAGCCATTCCCTGCCACCCGAATCCTCCCCGTCACATCCTCCCCTACCCCTGTGCTACCCAGAGAGGTCTCCTGGCGAGTCCCCTCGACTGCCCTCCTATATATACTTCCTTCCCCCGCCCCCCACCACCACCCGGCCCTCCAGACATCCTCAACGTCTCTCCCTCCTCCCCTCCCTCCCCAGCCACTGCCATTGTGGATTGATTCCCTTCGTCTGTGTCGATTTTTGTTTGCCTGCCTGATTATCATCTGTTTGAAGTGAATCGCATTTGTTTGCCTCTTCTGTTTGATTCTGTCGAGGAATTTGAATTTAGCTATATATACATTAGATATATAGACATGCAGAGATGCGACACAACCGATGTATATATATATATATATATATATATATATATATATATATATATATATATATATACATATCTATATATATATATATATATATATATATATATATACATATCTATATATATATATATATATATATATATATATATATATATATATATATATATATATATATATATATATATATATATATATATGAATGCTGAAGCTTGAACAAGCCCCTTGTACAGAAGACCTCCATAACATTAGTTGTTTCGCACAAGGACACAGAAGGTTCATCAGTTGCACACCCACCTCATTCTCTTTCCTACACCCAAGGTCCTTCCAATATACTCTGAAATTATATTTGAAGGATCTTACCTACACCCGCGCACACAATTACTCTGCACACCTCCCCTCCATCCAGTACGCACACAGCACCCTTGCGCTTGCTGTTTATTAAGGCCCACCTTTTCTAATACCTCTTTCACATCCATCTATCCAGCTCCCATTCTCCCTCCTCGTAACAGTTCCGTTATGCAGTGTTTTGGCCAACTTATTGTTTCCCATTCTTCCCATATAACCAGACCATCTCATAACGCCCTAATCCTGCTTTTCACCCGCTATTATTCCTTTGCAACTTGTATCTCCTCATTACTTACCTTTTCGATTATTCGTATATTACATACATTACTGAGATGCTTCATCTTAATAGTTTCATTCTTTTATTTCTAATGTTTGGATCCAATCCTTTCATACGTTCCCAACTTTGTCCTCCTTAGACAATCCAAAGTCTCTTATTCTCTTCTGGCTACACCTGGCTACGTAACATAGTACTATGTAACTAACCTCAATTGTCATCCTACTGTCATCCATTATATTCACTCCAAAACGTTCATATGATTCATCCACATGTTTGCATTCATTGCACCTTATTTTTCAGTTTCCATTTACCCTTACAACTTCACTCTTGCCCACATTTACTCCCAAATTTTTCCTCTCGTAAACACCTTGAAACTGTTTCATTAGTCTCTGCAGTTTCTCCTCACTATTGCCAATCAGTACCTGTGTGACCTGAAATCATCAATCATTTCACATGCCACTTACAACTTTTCACCTCCATCTACCATCGTGTTCTCTGACTTGTATCGTCTTGTTCATGAAGATATTAAACATCCTTAGAGACAACACATCTTTGTCTCAGACCCGTTTTTACGCCAAATCAGTCACTCTCCTATCTAATAATTATAACACATGCTTTGCTGCTATCATGAAAACTTAAAATAGCTCTCAGCAACAGTTTTCTATGCCATATATCCTTAACACGCTCCTCACTGTCATAATAAGCTATTCATCCATACACCCTTTTCCTTATCTAAACTCACACTGTTCTTCCCCTGTAAGTCCTTCTATCTTCTGGCTTGAATTCTCAATCAGAATTTAACCATACACCTCCTTTGTATACTAAGCAATTTCTGAGAGTACGGGGTAATTCTTAGTTCTAACCGTTTGATTATTAGGATTTATTTCTTTGTGGTTAACTGGTTATAACAGAATATGAGAAAATATGTGTATTCAACTTTTCTTTATTGTCGTATGCTTTTATGATTAAATTTTCCTCAGTGTCACTGATATCTCCTAAATCATCTGAACTTTTCTAGATCTTCACCTTATGACGAAGTGAAGGTGAGTATACAGACAATACTGCTATCTTCTCGTGGAGAGAAAATAGCCATTGATTTCAAGAAAACTTCTCCAAAATCCTCTTTTCAGTCCTTTTCCTTTATCGACTCATGTGTCTTGACCCCAAGTCACTCACGGTGCTGTGAAAAATTGGTTATTATGCTCTGATGGAGCACAAGTGGAGTACGTTTTGACTTTGTAATCGCTTGCATTTGCGTGACCTTGAGGGCCATTGTTCTACGCAAATAGGGTGTCTTCTGATTGCAGACGCAAATTTTTTAATACTGTAGCGTGTTGTTATGTGTTACTCTCTTGTGAGGCCAATGAGGAATTTTGCATGTTCTTGGAATTACACCTTGGTAAAATTTTATACTTTTCCTCTTCATTGAATGGAGAATAAAATTCTTTTAAATCCATCATATGATATTTTCAATTTCTGCATGACAGATGGCAAGAATCGTCCATATTGAGGTTGATGCGTGATAAGAACCTTCCAAATTATTTTCGATGTAATGCAATCATCTCAAAAAATAAACGTGATATATATTACGAATCTTTGTAATTCCACTTGGCAGAAGATCCTCCCAAAAGGAAGCTTACTTTCTCCATCTCTTGTTTCCAGTCTGAAAGTAATTACCACCGACAAAAAGGTTATTATTTCTGTTCGATTTGTTTAGTTCTTTGTAAGTTTGTTTACTTGTAGAGTTATAGGTTTTGTGTGTATATTCTTGTGTGAATCTCGTGGCTGTTAGCAAGTGATTAAATTCTGGGAGAGAGAGAAATGTAATTTGATATGCAAAAATCTACAACAGTGTTGCTTATGGTCTTTGTTTCTTAAGCCTCAACTTTTTTTAGCAACCCCAGAAGGGTCAGAAGGTCCTTTTCCTGGAGAAGTGTACCAATATGTTGCCAGTCACCAGGCCTATGTTTTGGCAAAGATTTTGTAAAATTCCACCTAAAATTTATGCATAATCATGAACAAATAGACAAACTTCTGTGGATAAAGTAGAAGTAAATGTTTCGACGATATGTAAGGTTTATTTTCAACTGTGGTCGTGCCCTCTCTCTCTCTCTCTCTCTCTCTCTCTCTCTCTCTCTCTCTCTCTCTCTCTCTCTCTCTCTCTCTCTCTCTCTCTCTCACGTTGATGAGACTATTAGAAGCTATCTTGAACTTTCCTATTCTCTCAACCAGATCTTTTCAGGGTAAAATATGCCGAAATTTCTAATCACGGCCGAAGAAAGGGTGTGTTTTTTTTTTCTTTCCAACCAAAAGGGAGATGAAACCCGAAGCCAGCTAGCATTCAGTGTGTAACAATAGGGCTAAAGTCTACGCCTCCAGATCATCTGTAACAATCGGGCCTTTTTTTTTTTTTTTTACTTTCGGGTCGAAGATTGTATTACAACTTTTGCTATTTTTGCTCTAACGACTGCTGCTATTGCTTATGCTTTAATAATAATAATAATAATAATAATAATAATAATAATAATAATAATAATAATAATAATAATAATAATAATAACATTTTTATTATTATTATTATTATTATTATTATTATTATTATTATTATTATTATTATTATTATTATTATTATTGTTATTACTTAGTAGATGAACCCTATTCATATGGAACAAGCCCACAGGGACCATTGACTTGAAATTCCAGGTTCCAAAGAATATGGTGTTCATTAGGAAGAAGCAAGAGGAAGTAAAGGGAAATACAGAAAGAAGAGATACATCTTATTAAAAAAGAAAAAAATTAATAAATAGATAAATAGATAAAGATGTATTAAAATGCAATAATAATAATAATAATAATAATAATAATAATAAAGCAGTAGTAGTATCACAGGAAATACCGCTGAATCATGTGAGTAATTATGAAAATTTAGGAAATCCTTGAAGTCATCGAGCGTCTTCCTAATACGCCCATTAGGCCTATATCGGATGTTCCAATCACGCCGTCTATTACTCAGCGTAAATCGTAATCATTCAATCACTGTAAGTCAGTCCAGCCCAGTGGCTAATTGGTTACGGTTCAGTTACCTGTTATAAATTTGATCCATATGATCCTCCGGCTGGTATTTATTAATTCATTCGTCTGTTTATTGTAACGGCAAATTTCGAACAATATATAGGAATATTCTTCTGAGGGGGTCTTTGTGTATATTTCCACATTCATTGCTTTTGATACTCTAACCTTCATTCGTCTTGGTTCTTTTGTTTTCCTCTCCGGATTCGGTAATGTTTACCAAAGAAAGCGATTCATGTTCTACGTTTAATTGGTGCGGGAATTTGAATGAACGTAGTTCCGTTCACATACATATGTGTATATGTATCCCGACGGGACGTTAGCTGTAAGTTCTTTTTGAAACTTTTATTGTTTCGTATTTTATGT
>NC_089747.1:19135000-19140000 GCF_040412425.1 Macrobrachium rosenbergii
TGTTAATGAAGTTGTAGAATACCTTTTCACTGTTTAATTTCCTTTGCAGGTACGTCTCACGCTGGAGAAGGAATACTCATCCAGCTGTTTCAGCTAAGTGCAAGCATGTTTTAAGATTTGTCCACGTAAAACCCCCCCTTTTTTTTTTATTTTCTTTTCGCCGATAGCCTTAGTAGTAGTAGTATTCTTGGTAGTAATCACAGTAATGACGAGGCATCTACAACTGCATGTGACACGACTAATTACAAGAGAACTGTTAGCCAAGGTTAATCTACAACACAGAAAAGAACAGGAGAGAAAGGGGAAAAGGGCAGGGAATGTATAGGCAAGGTTAGGACAGATGGTAGACGGTAGAGAGGGTAGATTGCGCATAAAATTCACGGGCGTGCGGAGAATCGATCGCCTCTCCAGGAAATGCTCGGGCCTGGAAAGGGTTCTGTGGAATCTATTGTGAAGGGAAACCAAGGAACACTCCCAAGGGGTTGCGGGGTTTTACTCGTGGTCTGGCTGGAAATCAAATTTAGATGAGTTACCGATTCATACGCTAATGTCGTCTCCCGGGAGAAATAGAAAATGGGATGCCGAATTAGGTTTGAAGAACGTATTGAGGCAGGCGGTATCCAGATTATTAGCCTTTTGAGGGGTTAAGGGAAATGATGCTTACAGTGCAAAAGGTTTTTTGCGCTTTGATCCTCTTTTGCATACAGAATCAAGGCTATTTTTGTAGAGATGCTAGCAATAATTATAATTTTACATTCACTGTTGTGTATGACTGATACGCTATTTAGTTACGTATTTTTATTGTTATTTGTACATTCGGTTTAACAGTTGATTGCATGTCCTTACCATTAGCCAATGTAACTATTTTCCAAGTTCCTTGCGTTGTGATGTAGTTAGCCTCACCCAATAATTATTGTCATGCGTGTTCCGTTTCCGTGAGGTCATGGTAGTGATGCAATATTCAAAGCAAGAAAAGAATAATAGAATTGTAATGCGCGTTTATATATACAGTTTATCTTTCATTTTCCATTTGGCTTTGTATTATTATTATTATTATTATTATTATTATTATTATTATTATTATTATTATTATTATTATTATTATTATAGCTTCTGTTTATGAGTTAACAACTGATTACGGCAATGTAAACTAGCACGTTTTGAGTTACAGTTAAAATTTCTTTTAGTTATGATAGCTTGTGTTAATTTTGTGCTGAGAATTGACACACACACTTTATATATATATATATATATATATATATATATATATATATATATATATATATATATATATATATATATATATATATATACACACACACACACACACACACACAACTTCTTTCTTTCCACAAACCTTGGACGCGATTTGAGTGTTAAGAACCTGGCATCCTCAAGGGAAATATTAAAAGGAAATCCTTTGCTGGAACCCGTGCTCGATCTTAGGACCGCACTAAACCACATAACCTTAAAGAAAGATAGTTCATTTTCTGCTTATACATAAACATACCCGCCAAGACTGGATGCTCCACTGAAGACAGAATAAAGCCGCCCGAACCAAAATGACGCAATGAAAACTTCCAGACTTGTCAAGTATTCATAATACTTAAATACTGAGGTACCCATGCGAAACCGCGTATGCACGGTATGAGATCGACCTTTTAATCATTTTTGTTTTGCTAGAATTTAGCCTCGTACTCTGCTGACTACTTTGCTCAAAGTAGTGGCAACAGCATCATCATTTAGCATTTCCTGTTAGGGTATAACTACAATAAGAGCTGCATCCTTTACGTAATGTACCATTTTCTTATTTTGTCAACAATAATGTCAATAGTAAATGACTGGAAGTAGTAAATATATGTACAAGCATGAAACACTGGGTATTCTTTCCTGTGGTATATCTGCATATATTTTTCACGTGTTTTCGTGATCTCTCTCTCTCTCTCTCTCTCTCTCTCTCTCTCTCTCTCTCTCTCTCTCTCTGAGACACAGATATATTTATATGTATACATGGGTGTGTGTTTGCTTGTAGTTTCTGTAGCTTACTTGTAGAGCGCTGGTTGCTTATTTGTAAGGTCTATAGTTCGACGGGGGCCTCAACAGCTTATCCGGTAGAATCGGACTATAGAACCCATTCACTGCTAGATCAGCCGCCGAGGCTACATATTTTGCAAAGACACTAATTCCAAAGGACCTAGACTGATTTGTGAAATTTTATCTGTTAAACTAAGCACTGGGCACTCTTAGCCATTCCGAACTAAGGCAATGAAAAGAGGGAGTTGGAGGGGTTGGACAGCGAGAAAAAGGAACTGGTAATGGAGGTAAAAAAAAAAGGGCTACAAAGTGGATGCAGCTAGGGGCCAAATGGACGCTGCGAACTACCTTAAGTAATGCTCACAGTGCACCACGTGAGGTGCACAGACGACTCTACTCTTTTGAGGGGACTGGGAACCTAGAAACTTGTTGAGTACAAGATGGCTATACCTTTTAGGCGCAACCTCCCCAACAATGAAAAAGTGTAACATGAAAACGCATTCACACTATATATTTATATATACTGTATATATATATATATATATATATATATATATATATATATATATATATATATATATATATATATTTGTAAATAACATTTTTATCTGGTATATGTGAATGTTAATGCACGTGGAAATTAAACGAGAGCTTAATTTCCTGCAATGCAGTGTTATGAAAAACATCCAAGGTGATTAAGGAATCAGATACTTCCATTTGCATGTTAGGTTCATCACTAATAGCTTTTATATAATTTATTAGAGGTTTATCTAATACCAAAAATATTATCTTATTTTTACAAAGGTTTGTCTCTTTTATCGTTGTACATATCCATTTATTTAACTCCTTATCGTGGCTGATAGTCTAAACGACTCCGCTCCCAAACGCGAAGACTCCAACTCCAAGTCAACTACAGGCAAATAAGTTATCGCAAACAAGATCTCCCGGACCGAAATCCTATTCTCTCACCATCCCCTTCCCCCTCTGCTTATCCCCCACATTGTGCACACTCACTCCAGTGCCCTCAACTTTACTGTTCAATTTAATTTAATAACACGCTCCGACAATCGCAGCTTCTTCCTAAGTTTCCTCCAACATCGTCTTCTTCGTCCCCTCCTTCCTCCTCCCCCCGCCCCCAAACACAAACCACCTCAACCCGTTCCCTAAGTCCCGATTTTGTCATTCTTCGTTATTCCTTTTCCTCCTCCTCATTCTAGAGTTCTCCTCAACTTCCTCCTCTTGTTTACATCTTCGTTGACTTTTTTTCTTATCCCGCTCCCCAGCCATTTTCGGACCCCTTATATTGACTTCCTTGGGCTCTCGTCAGTCCCTTATCCCTTACAGAATCTGGTCTCAAAAATCAGACTATTAAATTACAGTTGTAATTGTTTGAAAGCAGTCATTCCTTGATTCCAGAATTTTGCTCTGAGAGCATGTGCTTGAGTGAAGTTCAAGTTTATATTAAATGTATGATTATATCGGTGTGTGTGTGAGCATGAGAATGAAAACCCTAATTTTTATGTCTGTTGACTGAGCTGAACCGGTTTATTTCTTAGTCTTACCCCTTCTGTGGAACGCGTGAGTAACCCGTCCATCATATCTTTGTTATAGAAAGGCAGAGAAACAGATTAACATTAACAAATGCCTGCTAGCAATCTGAGAGAGTAAAAACTCGGCTCACAGGTCCATCTTTATAATTTCAAATGTAAGTACCATCTTCTTCGTGCAAATAAAAAGGAAAACTTATATCTAATAATTTACTGCACATTATTCCGAAGTCTGTTTCTCGTTCGCATCAATTTTCAACACTCCAGCAATTAGTGTCTCGAAACATTTGAGTAAATTGAAATTCTCTCTCTCTCTCTCTCTCTCTCTCTCTCTCTCTCTCTCTCTCTCTCTCTCTCTCTCTCTCTCTCTCTCTCTCTCTCTGTGCTTCAATATCCACTCGTAGAACCTCTCATTCTATTTTAATTTCAAGTGAGTGATATCAGAAACTCTCATTTCTTCAAACCTTTAGATTATTATAAATTCCTTCTCCCTTCTAACCTTCGCTTGAGTCGCAAATTCTCTTCTTATACATTCCCCCAAGCCTTCGTTAGCAAAGTCTTCGCCTTGTTATTTCCTCTTCCCCTATCGTGTCATGAGCAGAAGTTTTTTCTATTCCTTCTTGAAGGGGTTTATATTTTTTGCCAGATAATATGCCGAATTCCAGTTGAATATTATATTTCTCATGTGAAATCGTTTTTAATAGTTTAGTATGCAGAAGTAATTACATTGCTTGTTGGATTATGATTTTGATTTAAGAAAGTTTGGCTAGCACTGCGACACTTTCGGCCACTTAGCACTGGAGACGGTGAAAAGAGAGAGTTTGAATAGTTGGACAGCGGGATAAAGAGATCGGGAAAATAAAGGAAAATGAATGAAATTGTACTAAGAAGTAACAGTTAGGTGTGTTGGACAGCAAAACTGGAGAAAGGAAGCGGGATGAAGTAAAATAAAATGCTGAAAAGGTGGATGCAGCTAACGGACGAAGGAACGCTGCCAACACCCTGTAATAATGCCTACAGTGCACCACATGCTGTGCAGTGACATCACTGCCCGCCTAAAGGGATTGGTATGATTATAGGTCCGTCTGTATCGTGGGTCGAACATTGGACATCGAATCATTTATTACATATCCAAAGCAATATTTATCGATATTTTATCGATATTTTGTCGAATTCAATAAAGGTTTCATTATCTGTGATAACTTTTCATAAATGAGCGATGAAATGGCCGTCTACTGACGTGACATACACAGTCACACACTGAACAGATATGTTTATATACGTAACTGACTTCTGTCAGTTGATATTGTAAACATTTATAATTAAAATGCATCTGTGATTACGCGATACATTCCTTCGTTTGTAAGAGATCAATCTTATGCTCGTGAAAAGTGCGTCGAAATATATACATCAATTTAT
>NC_089747.1:19142500-19167500 GCF_040412425.1 Macrobrachium rosenbergii
ATGAATGTATATTATGATGCGTAAAGTACGTAAAATATGTGAACTGTATGGCCATAAAGATTTTACAGTGATTTTATATTAGAAATCTAGATATTTTACAGAAAATCTAGATGTAACTATTGAAATATTTGAGGAAGTTACTTCATTAAAGGATTATGTTTTTTTACCACATAATTAATTTCCGGGACCAACGCATCAGTGACTATTTTGAGTGTTATAATTTGTGTTATTGCTATCATCTTAAACATCTTAATGATTATCAGCATCATCAATATAAATTTTCATTTATGTAGTCCTTATTACTTGTGTATCCTTGTTTTAATATTAAATCCATGGCCTGGATGTTCCTCGCATTCTTCTTCACTTGAAGGAAATAAAAATAAAATTGGCAGGTCTCTTCAATGAAAAAAAAAAATCGATTGAACTCTTGCTCCAACAAAGCATTTTTTCGGTATCATTGCCAAACGCGTTTTCTTTTTTCTTTTTATTTCTTTAGTTTACTGTTTTGTCTCCGTGGACTGAAGGCTAACATCAGTAATTTAAAGGGAAACTCCGCTTCTTTCCCGTCTTTTATTTCCTGTCACAATGGGTCCGGCTCTTGTGATCTTTTCAATTTTGCAGTTGCTTGTCGCGCGTCTTTCATTGTCATTTCAAGCCGTAATATGAGTGGAACTCGATGCAGTCGTCTGTCCAATCTTTTCTGAGAGTTGTGATATCTGTAGAGTCTTTATTCCTTAATCATTTTATTTATTACAGTTGATTGTTTCATCCTTCCTGCGTCGTTATGCTAACTGATTCCTGCTGCCTAAACTTCTATTCGAGGAATCATCAGAGATAATCTCTTTCTTTACTTATTGAAAATCTGTTATATAAACTTGGAATATTTTTCTTTCATCTTACTTTTTTTTTATTTCCTCCTACTAAGAAATTCTCAGATTCCCTCCACATTTTCTTGAAAGCGCCATAAAATTTCAATATATGTCTTCCTGCCGAGGATCTTTCCATTGTACAGAGGGTCTGTCTTTTCTCATGGGCTTTAGAGAAGGTATATCGTCGGTCATAAAATTTATGAAATATTTTGCAAAGCTTTATACTCAAAACTTTATATCCCTTTGTATCTTTTGCATACGACTCAACTTTGGCTCTCTCTCTCTCTCTCTCTCTCTCTCTCTCTCTCTCTCTCTCTCTAGTAAAGGTATCGTTAAGATCATTGACTCTCGTTAATGAGATAGCTTTTTGAAGCGTTTTTAATCATATCAGGTAATTTTAGCATTAAAACGTATTTGGAGTCTCCTGGTGAAGACATGTGAAAGATAAACAAGCGTTTTCAATTAATGGCATTTTAGAATATAATAAAAGGCATCCTGGCATGTACAACCTGTTACTAATTATTCTTTCATATGTTACACATTTAGTCCTTTTTAGTGCTTTAGTAAGACAGTAATTTTCCCTTTGGTTTGTGTTTCGATCTCAAACAGCTTATTTAAATGATGGCAAATTCTTTTGATCTTTATGTATCTTATTTAACACCTTCCTTTTGCCTGTCGTGTACACTGAACTGTGCATCTTCTATTTCTTGATGTTTAAATGTTTTCTTCCAATCCTTTGTAAACCCTGACACAGTCCAGATTGTGTTTGCATCAGAGATTGCGTCACCTTGTATCAAGTACCCAAGAAAGGTTGTTGGTGTTCAGATGAAAAGGCCAGTTTTTAAAATGATATGATAGCTTAGTGAATGATGATTTTCAGCTTTACTTGGTCCGTAGTATTGCCTTTCAACTTAAGAGGATTCTTCTTCATCTATATTCACTGGGTATGGCTTCCGTTATGGTCATCTGAGTGGAAAGATAATAGTTTCGCTCGCATCTATCCCCTACAATTTTAAAGTCTTACTCCTCCCACAGACACACAAACATGTAATTGCTCAACCTGAACTTTTCTTTGGAGTCTCCATGAATTAAGTCTTGTAATTGTATATCTGTCTCTGTCCTTTAAAAGCAAAATTCATTAGAGTTCATTGCTTACAGTGGATTTCTATGTGATGGAACGCTTTCCGGAATTACTTCAGCAGATTCCTTGGATCATTGACAGTCTTTACTGCGTGATAGGGATGATCAAGTTATTACAATTTATGGAGGTTGCTATCAGATCAAGAAATCTCATCTGATTTAAATATAGAGGAAGAAGTTTTTCTCCGACATCTGAAACAGCTTAGATTTATTTGAAGTATTATTTTTCCGTTATCTGATCCAGT
Source organism: Macrobrachium rosenbergii (assembly GCF_040412425.1). NCBI lineage: Eukaryota > Metazoa > Arthropoda > Malacostraca > Decapoda > Palaemonidae > Macrobrachium > Macrobrachium rosenbergii. The sequence continues at coordinate 19,144,755 of NC_089747.1, forward strand.
TTAAGTCTAGTGGAACAGTCCTCCCCGACGTCCTAGCCTGTTTAAATTTAGTGGAAGTAGATTTCGCAGCCAGTTTCAGTCTAATAGAATACGTCTTTACCTGGCATTTTACCCACTTGAACTCTAGCGGAAGAAGCCTTTCCGGTATTTCAGCCAACTTAAATGAAATGGAATTAGTCCTTTTCCGACGTCTCAACATGTTTACATCTCTTATAAGTAGTCTTTCTCAGACATCTCAATCAGTTTATATCTATTGTAAGTAGTATTTCTGAGAGATCTCATCCAGTTTAGATTTATCGTAAGTAGTCATTCTCAGGCATAACCAGTTTAAATCTTTCTCCGACATGTCAGGTAGTTTTGCGTACTACTTTGACATGTTATCTACACCGAGGGGCTAGTACTAAACACGGCGTCCCAAGGGGCCTCCAACATGTTTGGTACCAGCAGCACGGAGGTGAACGTGAAAACATGAACATAATAACAGATATATAACATAGAGAAAATTTAATTAAAATATTAAACATTTTTCTGTTAATTAAACAGGGTAGACTCATGACGCGTAGATAACAAGCCAAAGTAGCACGTGTTTTTCTTCCATCTCAGCCAGTTTAAGTCTAGTGGAAGCAATCTTTCTCCGATTTTTCAAAGAATAATTACAAGCTCTAAAGTATTTTAGCCAATGTTGCTGCTTTTGTGTGATCTGATTATTGTACAGTCACTGATAAAATCGTTAACTTCACCTAGATAAGGTTAATAGACTAATTGAGGGTTCATTATCTCGAGCCAGAGCAGGAGACTGTATTTTCTCACTCAGGTTAGTGATAATAGAATAAACTTTTTTTTCTCCTCCATTCACGAACCTGTGACTTGAATCACATTTTGATCATTACCGAACATCAGTTTTTGTAACTTGTTATACGTGAGTGAGTCAATACCAAACAAGAATACTTCATATGCCTAAATCATTTTATGTTATGTCTGATGTCCGAAAACTAAAATTCCTATGTGTTTTTTTTTAGTATGTGTTTATTTACGAGTTTGTTTGTGTGTATGTGTGTGTGTTTGTGTGTGAGAGAGAGAGAGAGAGAGAGAGAGAGAGAGAGAGAGAGAGAGAGAGAGATTATATTTCAGACCATATTTTCATATTCAATATGGAATGATGTCTTCATTTCAAATAATATTTATATTATAGTGACGACAAAGAGCAAACTTGTCCATTTTAACTGAAATTAGCATTTGTAAGTAACTGCACCACTTGTTTAAAGATGCTCTCTCTCTCTCTCTCTCTCTCTCTCTCTCTCTCTCTCTCTCTCTCTCTCTCTCTCTCTCTCTCTCTCTCATTTCAAGAGGGGATGATCTCGAATGGTTCATTAAAGGCATTTGCGCCTCTAAAATGAAACTCATTAAGCATGTATATTCGAAGTTGTTTATTTTATTTAGATAACCATAAGGTCGATAATGTCCCGATTGCGACTGGTAATTGCTCTTAATGTAGATGCTGCTGTTTTCCCCGCGAGGAAACGATGAGGTTATATTACATAATAGCTGTGGAGAGAAGGTTAGTGTGTTATGAGAGAGAGAGAGAGAGAGAGAGAGAGAGAGAGAGAGAGAGAGAGAGAGAGAGAGAGAGAGAGAGATGCCCTGTCATTCGGCCATTTCGGAAGTGCCATAGAGAGAGGCAGAGGGAGAGTGAGAAAGATTTTTTAATGCCGTTCATCCCTTGCATAAGAGCCCCACAGAGAGAGAGAGAGAGAGAGAGAGAGAGAGAGAGAGAGAGAGAGAGAGAGAGGAGAGAGAGAGGATACCCTGTCATTCAGCCACTACGGAAGTGCCATAGAGAGAGACAGAGCCGGAGAGAGAATGAGAAAGGCTTTTAATGCCATTCATCCCTTTCATAAGGGCCAGAGAGAGAGAGAGAGAGAGAGAGAGAGAGAGAGATCCAAACATTCATCCACTTCAAAAGGACCATTGATCTGCTGCCCGTCCTGTCCCCAATTCAAAAGAGAAGCTTCAAAGTAAAGGATACAAGTAATCTATTTGGGCTTTCATTCCAATTTAGTTATTTGGGACAAATCAACCTCCTAGTCTTCCTCGGCCTTGGGGCTCTGTGCGGTGACACAGTGGACATGAAAGAATGTCTGATCTTATCAGATATTCTCTGTCATTGTGCTTCGATATACTTCTGATTGTTGATCAAAGCCACTTTCCCCAGTCAGTCAAAAGAGTTAGCAGTGAATGGATGTAGCAAGAAATGAAAGTTGTGAAGGGGAGCGGCGCTCCTTTGAGGACTCGAATTTTTATGGGTTTAACGTTAGAGTTGCTTAATTAATGCTGTAATGACAGCCTTTGCATTAATGGAGGGAAAAGATTCGTAATGAAATATTGGTTTAGACATCAGAAATAACCGTTTTTATGCTTAGACCGCCTGTACATAGGTTATTAATAGACCCTTTTTTTATCTGAACCTTTTCTTTATTGGTTCTGCTTAAGCAAAATCTGAATACAAATCTATCCTTCACTGGCTCTATAGAGACATCAGCTTCCCCAGTGCCACGCGATAAAGATTCGTCATTAGCATACAAGACTTCTTTGGCTCTCCTTAGAATAAACAATGTTTTCTGAGCTTTGTGTACGCGGCTGAGGACGTTAGTTTTTTTTTTTTTTTTTTACGAAAGGCACCTGCTTTTAGCGGTATGTGAGTGTTTTGTGAATATAACTATTGTGAATGATATAATTTAGCTGTCAAAGCTTCCTTTGTAGAAAACTAGAAAATGTGAAATTATTATGCTTTCATTAAATGGCATTAGTCATAAACAGACACACACACACACACACACACACACACACACACATATATATATATATATATATATATATATATATATATATATATATATATATTTATTTATTTATATCCATATACAGTGGGTCAACGTAACGTTACCATATTGCTCCCGTCCTCATGTATATATATATATATATATATATATATATATATATATATATATATATATATATATATATATATATATATATATATATATATATATATATATATATATATATATATATATATATATATATATATCCAGTGGTTATAGCCCATCTCACCTTCTAGAGGACTAGAGTTAGAATTCCGGTCGAGGACGGAGCAATATGGCAACGTTACGTTGACCCATTGTGGGTGTTGGCCTGAACTGTTACTCGACTGTGAGCCGCAGCCTGTGTGGCGGTAGGCAGTGGGTTGAAATTTCATCCCAAAATGCTAACGGAGAATAGAAAATGAATGAATGCAAGTATTTGTTAATGTGTTATTTTACTGAAATAAAATCACAGTGACGAAATAAACGGTCCGCACACGAAAGACTGCTGTCATTTTATTGTTTCTTTTGTATCCTCATTGAAGTAACTAAAGGTAAAAGCGGTTTTTCAGGTCACTGTAGGTGTAGAGGTGAAGGACGGGTGATTGCAAGGTTAATGACTTAATAACCGGTCGTGCGAGATTCAGCACGGGATGGGAGGGGCTGGGGTAGAGCTTGTCAGTCATAGAACGCTGTGTAATCTCTTTATTTTGTGACCTGATTAGTTTTTGATCTTCATTACGGAGCTGTCTCATTTGCCATTGTGCTTATTTAAAGGCTGCATCTATCAGTATCAGTTTAAGGCCATCATTGATTTCCCAGGTGAACCATCGACATTTTTATCATAAATATTTTATCTCTTTTAGTGTCGAGTTACAGGGTATATGTTCATTATTCATTGACAGACCTGATTAGAGCTCCTGTCCGTAATCAAAGACGATGGATAATATTTATAGGATGTATAGGCCAAAGTGGGGGAGACTAATTAAAAGCATCTTCACTTTTCAAATGAAGAGATATTTATCTGGGAGATGTGAGATTATTAAAAATTTTTCTACCTGGTCAGCCATGCTATTATTTAGTTGTACGTACGTGTTAACTGTGAGGCTCTGTTGGGTGAACTGATTAACATATTATCTGGCATCTCTTAACTGCATAATCATGGAATGTGTTAATTAGTTTAATTGCTAGTCTGGTTAATTGTTTATTTACATAATATGCAACTTGATTAGCTGTTAATCTCTTATTTCTGACGAGATTAGCTGATAATTTGTTTATTGCATAATCTGAATTTCTGGAAACACTATTGCCTAATGAGATTAGCTTTAAATAAACACGATTACGTTCGTTCATTGAGTACATTTTTATGTTTAGTATTATCACCAGTTGATGTAAGTGCAGCAAAAATCTTTTTGGCAATTAAATCATTTTTTATCTGCTGAAAATTACTCGTTTTCATAAAATACAACCAGTCAGTCAGTACGAACAATATAGCAGAGCTGCGTTCAACAATATCGGGTGGTGTTCCAGTTACCGGTCCTTGCGTCCCATTATCTCCCTTTTCTTAGAAGACTGGTCTATTACTTCCTTCGGGGTCAGACACCTCACGTACCCAAACCACACCCCTGCCCCTTAAACCCGCCCCCTCCTCCTTTATGTGTCGTTCTTTGGAGACCGAGTTTCTCGTTCCATCGGCCTTTTCGTGTAAGAAAAGGAACTTCTTAAACGCAGCTTTCCCCTTTTAGTCCTTCTCTCGAGTGGGCAGGTGCACCGAAATGACTTTCCAGATTTTATTGCGAGCAAAAAGTACACCCGGTAGAAACTGTAATATCTAAATGCATATATCTATTCAAAGAGAGTCATACACGTAAGTAAACAGCAAGCTGTTTGGGCAGAGCAATCATGCGTATCTCATATTTTGCATAAACATAAAAACTTGGGAGTTGTTTGAGGAAATACATCAGAAGACGCGTTGCAGCTCGAGGGGGAAGTCGTGCGTTGTCACACAGTTCGTTAATTCTTCTCTCCCGCTCTGCTCCTTTGCGAAGTTTACGCTCAGTATTTTTAGCTTTAATCGTATGATCTTTTTACAATTATTATTTCCCACCATCAAGGAAGGGTTTTTCCTCTTTGTAAGTTCAATTCGCCCTGGTTCGTTTTCCGTCTGCTACTTTGTGTTTCCGTGTTATTGGTTTTTACCAGATTCTCTTTTATTCATAGTTTTCTGTCCTAATCTTTTCTAAGTCGTTCTCTCCTGTTTCCATTTCCATATTCGTTAAATATTTAAGCATAATTTGGAAAATAAAGTTACAGTACTAAAGTAAATATTCTATTTTAATGGAAACTGGAAAAATTACCCTGTACGCTAGAGAGAGAGAGAGAGAGAGAGAGAGAGAGAGAGAGAGAGAGAGAGAGAGAGAGAAGAATAATCTAAGATCCAGATATAATCAAGAGCTCTGGGTTGAAAACCCCATGGGCTTGGCCTCCCCTAATCCTCAGAAATCCTGCTCCTGATCACATTCTTCAAGATTTGTGCGAAAACTTTGGAGCTCGCATTCTTCTTCTGGCTGTTTTAGCTCCGTTATTCGTTTGCTCTTTACGCTACTTGTGTATTGTATCAGCGAGTTCGCTTGTAAGTACTCGTACGGCTCACTTACATCCTTACCACTCTCTTATTAGTCCCCTAGGGACATAATCAGGGTGACTATAGTTTTTCCCCTGTATTTATCTGTCTGTCAGTGTGTCTGTCACGTTTAGCATGTTTTCTTCATGGTCGTTCTATTTATTTCCTTACCACTCTCTTATTAGTACCCTAGGGAGTTGCTAGGGACAAAATCAGGGTGACTATAGTTTTTCCATGTATTTATCTGTCGGTCTGTATTTCTGCCCGCCTGCCTGTTTGTCAGTGTGTCTGTCACCTTTAGCATGTTTTCTTCACGTTTCCTTACCACTCTCTTATTAGCCCTCTAGGGAAAAAATCAGGGTAACTTTAGTTTTTCCCCTATTCTTGTCCGTTGGTCTGTATGCCTGTCTGTCAGCGTGTCTGTCACCCATAGCATGTTTTCATCATGTTCGGTCTATTTATTTCTTTACCACTCTCTTATTAGTCCCCTCGAGACAGAATCAGGGTAACTATAGTTTTTTCCCCTGTATTTATCTGTCGGTCTGTATATCTCCTCGTCTGCCTGACTGTCAGTGTGTCTGTCACCTTTAGCATGTTTTTTTTTTTTTTTCATGTTCGTTCTAGATCAGGGCATTCGATTTCCCTCCTCTTCGGAATTATTAAAAAAAAAAGTTGGCCAGAGTTCTTAAGGTTTAAGAATAAGCTTAATATTAAATATTAAGCTTATTCTTTGCTAATAAATTTTATTAGCAAAGAATAAGCTTAATATTTATTAGCAAAGAATAAGCTTATATTTATTAGCAATCCTGTTGGTGAGTCAAATGTTTAACAGATCGTTATCTGTGAACCGGTGCTATTCTGACATGTTTCTAATATATGACTGTTAGTGGGCATCGTCAGCAGCATTTCAAATAGCCTGCCATCCTTCTTGTTTCATTTTACAGTAGTGTCCCGGTTACTCATTTTTAAGATCGGCATTTCACGAAATTCTCCAAGCAAAATAATTGTAATATTCTTTCTTTTACCAACAGCCATTACACGTATAATTATTTCTACACGTATGAGCTTATTTCAAGTTTTCCCGATCGTATCATTTCACGTTTAATACAGAAACAAAGGAAATATCCCATAATTATTTTCTCCACTCGTGTAGAATTTAACTAAGGCAACAGTGCCGTCGAATAACTTTTTGTTAAAACATTTTAACAGAGACCAGAAGAACACTACGGCATTCTGACAGAGAAAAGATTTATGTTACAAATTATATTAACATAACCTGTAAGATTACCGGCAAGGAAAGAGGAATGAAATAGAAAAATAAGAGATCGAGATATAATGGAAACAATCAGAAAGAAGAAAATGCCTGTTTGCATAATGTCTCCATCATGTCATTATAGAACATTTAGCCGTTCCTCCTCCCCTCATTCTGCCAGAGAAAAAAGTGGATGGGATCCTTGAAACTCTCTGGAACTTTTGTTTGTTTGTTCGTCTTTTCTGTTTATCTTGGTTCCTTTTAATGCCAATGGGAGAAGTATTATAGGAACGGTTAAGCTGTTCTGGTGGACTCTTTCACCGCTGGGACACTTGTATTATATATGATCAGTTGCTCAGTCACTCATTTTCGTCCTCATTTTTTTCCTCTGCTGTTGTTATTAAGAATTGCGTCCCTCCGTTAAAGTTATGGGTCTTGTCCTTTTTTTTCAGGTTTAGTTCCATCGTCCTTTATATGATTTTTCAGTAGTGAAATTTATAATTAGATTAATATGCCAGATTTTGTTATTTATATATTTTCATAATACTATTTAACATTATTTATTGCGAGATTGACTGGTTTTGACCATTCACATATTTACATCTTCCTTAAGTGCGCATGGGTTCTTTTTTCAAATTCCAGAACAAGTATAATATTTGATACACTGATCAGTAGTAAAATGTTCCTTGCAAGCTCTATATTATTACACCTTTTTGAACATAACTTCAGCTCCGAAAAAAGATTATAAAGTCATGGAACAAGTGCTTAAATACGTAGGAAATAACATACGATGCATGAACATCTGCAAAATTAACTTCGTAAATTGGTAAGTCAATGAGCTGGCATTGTTAAAATATAAAAAAGTAAAAAATGTGCCGAAGTTTTTTCGGCGCATTCGAGTTTCTTGTACAGCTGCTACAACGTATAATCAAGGCCACCGAAAATAGATCTATCTTTCGGTGGTCTCGGTATAATGCTTTATAAGCCGCGGCCCATGAAACTTTTACCACGGCCCGGTAGTGGCCACTCCTATATCGTTGCCAGAAGCACTGTTATGGGTAACTTTAGCCTTAAATAAAATAAAAACTACTGAAGCTAGACGGCTGCAATTTGGTATGTGATGATTGGAGGGTGGATGGTCAACATACTAATTTGCATCCATCTAGCCCCAGTAGTTTTTAAGATTTGAGGACGGACAGAATAAAGCGCGGACGGACAGACAAAGCCGGCACAATGGTTTTCTTTTACAGAAAACTAAAAAGCTACTAAATTGGGAGAAAACCAATAAGATATTCGCCTGAAACCTCCAAGTTAGAAACATTGTGTTTATCGGGGAATAAGTAGAGTAGTAGGCTCGGAGGAACCGTAAATTCCTCGAGAAGTGTCGGTGCCAAGGTAGGCACTGCTCTTTCTCGGGGATCCCCTGGGGTGCCACATAGCTCGTTCTGTCGAGGCACTCAGCGAGACAGTTGTTGGCCATCCGTTGCATGGGGCGTTCGTGCGTGCCCTTGCATAGTGATTTCATCCCCGAAGTGTTCTTGTAGGGCGCTTAAGAGTTCAAAGGGAGGGTGAAATTTTCTCTCTTTGGGCAAACACAGGGCCGATTCATTATGGCTCTGCGTCCATTTGCATTTCCAGATGGAAGATTGTAGGGGGAGGGGCAAGGGGAGTAAAGGGGGTGCAAAGAGGGGTGGATGAGGGAACGGGAAAAGAAAAATAAGCTCGAGAGACGAAAATAGTCTTAATTTTTTTCCGCTCTAATTCTGGCACGAAAAGAAAAAGAAATGTAGGAAGAAGAAAAGTGGAAGGATGAGGGGTAGAAAAAAAAAATATACTGGAGAAACACAAACGGTTGAGATTTTTCCGGTTTTGGTAGAACAGAAGGAGAGAAATTAAAGGGGAGGGGATGAAAAATAATTTAAGTTTTCCTTTCCGTAGGAACTCCTGGGGAAGAAGGAAAGGAATAGAATAGAGGTGTGTGAAGAGAGGAGGGAATGATAGAACTAGGAAAACAATATGTGTATATGGGATTAATGAATGGGAGGTGGGTTAGGAGAAAGACTAGAAAGTACTGGAAAAACAAGTACTGTTGGTATAAATTTTCTTTCTTTGGCGATGAGAAGGGTAGGGGCTGAAGGGCTGGAAACGAGGTAGGGTGAGAGTAGGTTATACTAAAAAAGGTGGTTTATGTATTCAAGGTATAGAAACGCAGGAAAGGTTGGGATTGAGAGGGGGCGAAGAAGGAACTCAAAAGCAAAAAATAACTTCATCTTTCATTTGTAGACGAGAGATGGAGAAAAACAAAAGGAGGAATGGTGGAAGAAAGTAATGAAGGAAATGTCGAGAAGAAATATATATACTTCTTTTTACTGGACAGAGAAGGAAGCTGTGATGTCAACGTATGGAAGAATGAATTAGGAAGCAGATCGCTTTTATTTTTCTTTCTCCAAAGAAAATTCATCGTGGAATATGGGATTTTCGTTTTGTACAGTGTTCTTTGATTTAGGAATTTAAGCATTTAATAAAGAATGAATGAGGTTCATATATCTAATGATATTTGAGTAGGATTCGAATTTCGTAAAATGAGCAATTTGTCAGGTAATTGATTTTTGTAGATGTCTCACCTCTCACGTTACGTTAAATTTCTATTATAATAATCATTGTCGTACTTCGTTAGGGATTTTGCTGTTCTGTTTGTTTGGAATGGTCATAAAAGTACGGTAGACTAACCCTTGATAGCAAAGTATGTGTGTGTGTGTGAGAGAGAGAGAGAGAGAGAGAGAGAGAGAGAGAGAGAGAGAGAGAGACTGTTCTGTTTGTTTGGAATGGTCATAAAAGTACGGTAGACTAACCCTTGATAGCAAAGTATGTGTGTGTGTGTGTGAGAGAGAGAGAGAGAGAGAGAGAGAGAGAGAGAGAGAGAGAGAGAGAGAGATTTTGGCCACCTGTTAAATATCACTGAAATTGACGAGTTTATCAGTGGTTCTTTGTTATCTCTTATGAACCATATGCAATAACCAATTTTATTGAAATAGACGTTGCCAATAACGCAGTATATGTGTGCTCTTGGTTCTCCTGTTATCGATTTGTCTGTCCTGTTCAACGTTGCGGAAATTCTAAACAGCGACAAGGGTCCTTCTACAAGGACCAAGGTTGCATAATTGAAAATAGATACTGACATGCTTTGACGGAAGTCAGTTCCGGGTGTTCGGTATGAATCTCTCTCTTTCGCCCTCCTACACAATTGTTAGAGATTTTACGGAAATTAATCATCTAAAGACTCCTGTAGGAAATAATTTCTTTAACAGTATCAGTAAAGTCAGCGAGAGAGAGAGAGAGAGAGAGAGAGAGAGAGAGAGAGAGAGAGAGAGAGAGAGAGAGAGCAGGCAAAAACTGGTGATAAATCACTTGCGTGTAGTAAAAGTGTTTTAATGGTCACGAGAAGGTTTTTAAACATACATTGAGGCAGCAGCTCAGTATGTGTACTGTGGTTAGATTTGATGATCCTTTAACACGCTATTGAATTCAGTGCCCTTTGACTGACAGTTTGCCACCGCTCATGACGCAAAGCTCTGACAGGAGGGGAGAGAGAGAGAGAGAGAGAGAGAGAGAGAGAGAGAGAGAGAGAGAGGAAAATAGTCAAGTGCATAATTCCATGGATATTGTTCATTTATGATGTTCATGGTAAATTCAGCGCATTTTAATGTAACCCTCTACATAAGTCCCTCTGAATTCGGACATAGAGGTTTAGCCATACATCATGATTCCTTCCCAGTTAGTATTTATCAATAACTTACCTAAAAGTCTTAGGTCATGTGTTTTAACATGCAAGTCTTTCGTCGCCTTAATTCAAATGAGAAGTAAAATAGAAAGTACCAATTCGCTTAAGAGGAAGCAAAATACAGTGATAGGGAGCCCAGTGTTTCCTGTCAGAATGTAGGAAATGTAGCTCCATGTCTCTCCAATACTTACAGTATGTAAACATTGTATTTGCGAATTGAAAAGAATATCAACAGGAAGATAATATTCTTAACCAATGCATAATTTTAATCTTTCACAGTAGTTACGAAAGGACTAATAAATCACATTCACTGCTAATCGTTTAATTAAATGATTAATAATATTATGTTTTGTGCTTGTGCTTGTTTATATTTATTAGTAATCGATATATTGTAAGGAACGAAAGGAGCGCTACAGTCAGTTAGCTGAGTTTGACCCTTCTGATAATGCACATCTTACATCTGTGACGTCAGTATCTTCAATGTTAAAAAAGTCGAGCAGCTTTTTAGGAACATACCAGTAGAGACTAAACCGCAGAACTTGACTCTTGCTCTAATGCACCGTGTAATCGAATGCAATAGCTAATATAAATATTATATATCGCCAGAATATAGGTTCTTTGCATTTTGGTAATGGAAGTTCATTCACAAAGGTGTATGAAAAATTTAGAGTAATTGAAAATGGGATCATCGTTGCGCTTTCAGTCTTTATTTGATAGATATTTTGTGTGGGTGTACATAGTTTGCTTCCTTTGTCGGAATGCTCGCGTTTACATTATAGGCAAATGAATTCTAGGTCTTGATATCTAAATTTCTTGGTTTTATTTTTAGCGCAGAAATGAATAAAGACATTACATTCCATTGTGCTTCTACCTTTTACTCTGAAATGTATGTATTTTACAGAGCGAAATTCCTGCCGTTTACTTAACGGCACGGTACTTTAGACAAGGGTTCCCGCCAGTCTGCATTTCATTTGGTTGTTAGTCACTGACGGCCTCGTGTCATTTAGATCTTAAACTAAAATTTGACTAAAGGAGAGAGAGAGAGAGAGAGAGAGAGAGAGAGAGAGAGAGAGAGAGAGAGGTTATGCGGCACTTGTTGTTTGTCACAAGTGAATTGCAATCGTTTCCTGAAAGTAGGCAGGAGAAATGGCACGTTAGGTAACATTGCACGGAGACTGTGCATAACAGAATTGAGATATCCACGCATCTAATATTTTATATCTTATTTTAGCTTTAAAATCAATTTTGTACATCTGTCTTGTCTCTTCCTTGTAACGTATTTAGTCCTATATGCTACAAGGCTGCGTTTTACGGTTAAATCTGAATGCTTGTTTTGACTGTTACTTTCACTATTCGAGATTCATTCATCTGTTCCTCTGTTTATGAGGAGAGTTTTTGAGAGGGGTGGCAGTCCGAAAAGCATCAGACATTCCTTAAATCACTGGCACAATAATTGAAGCCACATTTCTTTTTCCCACAATTCATTTACTGGTAGAAAAACAACGGGAAAGGATAGTGTGGCGTATAATCCCCGAAGAAAGAGTTTGACCTTCTCTTCAGGGATAGAAGATTGTGAGTCAGGGAAAGCGGAAGCCAGAAGAAAAATCCAAAGCGAATTATCTTTCTTTACCTCATCTGCAACGTGTATGTTGCTTATAGACGGTGGACACAGCTTCAGAATAACTTTCGCAAGCCAGTGAGAGCCTAAGAGGGGAAATCGGACGCAGAAGTTTTTCAGCCCGAAGGTGACAAACTGATAATAAACAGGTGTTTGCAATGGAAAATGGTGAAGTTTTGATGACAAGCTTGGAATCAGTGTTATTTACTCGATTACCGTTTGTTGTGGATGTTCTTGTTGCCTCAGGTGCAGGAGGACTGTGTACACATGAAGACGGGAAGTTTGTTTCCTTGTCGTCGTTAGCATGTGCATAATAACGTTGTAGAGGTACAAGTACTGCTTGGTGTTCACCAAGGCTTTAGGTAAATCAACTCATCTGTATTCAGAATGTATTGTATGATGATGTTTTGGTTGTATCTGTGGCAGATTCTTTTGGTTGTATGTTTAACGAGTATAAATATATGACGATTTAGATATAAAGGTTCATTTGTTTTATATCTTCTTGAGATTAGCATGTTCATTAGATTGTAAATAGTAAACTTTTCATGGGTATTTATGTGCTTTTCTTTCAAAAATATTTTATTTCTACTTCCGTAATTTTAGTAATGATAAAAATATACTTAAACAAATTTTATATTAGCATTACAACGGTAAACTAAAGGTAGATTGCTCTTCAGGTATTTCAGTCCAGTTTGCTTGCCCCTTTTTACAGACAGAGATAATAATCGTTATGATAGCAATTTGAATTTTCAGCCAGACAAAAAGAACTTCACCGAATGGTTAAGGATATAGCGAGTTAAGTTTGTTATTGGAACATTTTTATTATACAGGGTCGTAAGAGACTAGAATACTAAAAGGTTTCGCGAACGAAGCGATTTATTTAGGCGCCTCTTGAGACATGGATGGAGATAGATGTAGCACCGTACCATGAACTGCTGTCGAATAAGTCGTTCAGGGAAGGAGACAGAAATCAGTTCACTGAGTGTTACAGTCAGACAAGAAGATCGGACGATAAGACGCATTCAGTTGCCTAAAGAGAGAGAGAGAGAGAGAGAGAGAGAGAGAGAGGTCTCAGATTAGGTAAAGCGAAATAGTTAACAGTGTGCTAACTATTCGGCAGATACTTGACGGGGCTACAGAACCCTTGGTAGGAAGGTATGATTGGATTTTTGAGCCAAATCGAAGTGTTGATGTTGGATTCGAATAATTATAATGTACCACAGGAAAAAATTAAGCAATGGGTATAAGTCCTGACCAGCTCCATCTTTAGTTTTCAAAGATATATTCGAGAGCACCGATATTTAGTAGTAGAAATTCAGGGGCCGAAGAGATAGTTTATTCCAGTAATTTACTGCTCCTCTTGCAATTTTGTCAACTTACAAGGGTTGAATATTTTTTCCAACTTGCCCGTTTGCTCCCTGGTAGATTTCTACTGTTAATGTACTCTTGATAAATTTATACCACTACGTCACAGTCCTCTTGAAGATGTCTTATAAAAATGCAGGCTAAACCTGTCATGATTAATACCCAGTGTTTCGTTTTTCCTTGTGGTACATCTGCATATATATATATATATATATATATATATATATATATATATATGTGTGTGTGTGTGTGTGTGTGTGTGTGTGTGCGCGCTGCTCATCCAATATGTGTGGTGCATACATGTACATCTGTAATTATGCATCCTCACACACACACACACACACTTGGAAACATTTTTATGTATATGTATATATATATATATATATATATATATATATATATATATATATATATATATATATATATATATATATATATATATATATATATATATGTGTGTGTGTACATGGCCACTCACAAATTGATATACACGTGCTTGTTTGCGTACATTTGTATTTGCATGTATATACAGCAGCAAACATTCCCATTTCATTTCACATTTACTTTGAAATTTACAAAGCCTACCATAAATTGCCGGAGCCAGACAGCATTTTACTGAAGTGGCCCCTAAAATTGATGGAACACCGCGTATGCAAATGTAATAGCATATTACCTTTGCATTAAACAGTTCCGGAGTGAATTGTTTCCCCGTTTTATTACTGACGTTATTATCAGACAAAATATACTTACGCTTTCCATAAAGGTTTATATCTGAGTATATTTGTCCCGCATAGTCGCATTAGCAGAGCATATATCTTCCGTCCCGTAACACACACTGCCTCTGTTTGCACTTACTCCGCGTCATATCGTCTGCGGAGTATCGTCATATCAATATCTATGGCGTTCCCTCACGGTATCTGCTACGCAGGGGATATGATACGCAGCTTGCTACTTTGTATCTTCTTTTGTATCTGTTGATTCTTATATCGCTTCCCTTTGGTACGCCAGTTGCGGTGGTTAGATTCAGCATTTTGTAATAATTTAAGTCTCAAATAATAACTAGTTTCTGCCTTTTTTTATTCTAAATTTTCCAAATAATTATTATTTTTTTTACATTATTTATTGCTTTAAATCTTTCAAATAATTATTAGCTTCTGCATTTTTTATAATTTAAATCTTTCAAATTATGACTACTTTCTGTATTCGTTCAAATGTTGCCAGTTTCTTTTTTTTGTATTAATTTAAATCGTCCAAATAAGGACCTCGGATTATTTTGTTCACTCCTTTCTATCACACCCTGTGCAAATTTCCCTATTGATTTTGGATACCTATGACCAACGACGCACCTTTTATGTTATCAATGTCGAGGAAGGGGACGTGCTATAGCCCATTAAGAACGTCTCTTTTTTTTATTGCCTTTAATAACGGAGTTGGCCCCGTGCAAGGCTTGTAACTGTATTGCCTCGACAGCTGTGTCCTGTTGAGATCTCAAACAGTCAACAGAGTGGGTCACCCAGCCCCATGAACTGCCAAATTAATTTGTTTGCATTCGTTATGATTTGTCAACAGTGTAAGTAAACCCCTTGAATGCCCCGGCCATTAATGTAAATGTACCTCGTTATGTCGAATGAAGAAAAAGTCTGGTACAAAGCCATTCTCTGATTTGCTTTGCTCTGTTCTGCGAAATTATTGTCTTATTTAATGATGTTCTCTGTTATTTGTTTGGTCATTCATGCAGTAACATTTGTCTTCTATGGAATCATCCAATGCTTGTTATTGTTATGCTTTCTCTTGTTCTTCTCTGCAACCCTTTAATTCCTTTCTCTGGTATGACTGTTAAATTGCGAACTCTGTAAGCATTTTTAGGTTCTCTTATTTTTCTTATGACCTTTACTATTGTTATCGACGGGCTCTTACAAACTTTTATGAAGACCCACTTCGATAAATTTACCGTACCCAGTTCCGGATTGGTTTCCCCAACCTTTCTCTTGTGTTTCAGCCTTTTCACAACTCGAGTGACAGGGCGGATGCGCCTTGCGTTACCTTTTTTCAACTTGATGTTTACAAGAGTCACGATAGAAGTCAATCCAGGACGTCCTTGGAGAAAGAGAAAGAGAGAACATAGAAAAAAAAAGATATGAGAAGGATTGGTTCTTCCATTTCTTAACAATAATGGGTTCCATTATCCACAAGGACTCTAGAGTAGCGAACTGTTTACTCGAGCAAGCAGAAAGCCATCTTATCCGTCGTAGCAGCCTCGATATACATTTTCTTATCTCATCCATGCAAACAGAGCTCTCGAAGATGAAACTAAAGAATCTCCTCAGTCCTAGGAGGGGGCGGCGGATGAGGAGGAGGAGGAGGAGGAGGAAGAGTGAGAGGAGGGGGAGAAAGAGATCGAATACCTTCGGAGTCCCGCGATGAATGAGCCCGAAAATATGTTTTGCCAAAGTCGACAAAAGAAAATGTTATCTCTCCCCCTGAGCCTGGCCCCAAGTCCTAAATGAAGGTCTTTCAAAGGCTCAATGGGTTGATCTGCCCCTTTTACATTATGAAGGATCTCTCTCTCTCTCTCTCTCTCTCTCTCTCTCTCTCTCTCTCTCTCTCTAACCAGACTCCCTTTTGTACTGCCGAATTCGCCATTTTCCTTTCTTATTATATATATCGATTCTGTTATTCTTTTGGGCTGGACTCGTCAGCCGCAAACTCGACTCCCCTTCTGCTTTTCTTTGCCTATAGCAAGACTCCCTTCATCACCCCTCCCCTGTCATCACCTCCATCCCCCCCCGGCTCCCGTCACCCCTTTTACCTCCATGCTTCCTACCTCCAATAATTCAGAGGAACCTATGCGAGGCCCCTCCTTTGGGTATATTTGTTTGTCTTGGGATTCGTTTGATGTATATTGTGTCGGATTAGACAAGAGGCTGTGCTGAAGCGAGCGGGTCCTCCGCGACGGCCTTAGAAGTCGACCATCCCTCCTCAAATCTCTCTCTCTCTCTCTCTCTCTCTCTCTCTCTCTCTCTCTCTCTCTCTCTCTCTCTCTCCTGGCGAGTCTGATAATGCAAGATCGAAAGGTAATCTTCGAGATGACTCGTATTGTCCGAAATGCATAAGACGCGCGGATTAAGGTTCCTCGTAGGGTCCCTTTCTGTAGACCTCCTCCGCCCCTTCCTCCGGCTCCGCCGCCAATGCCTTATCCCTTATCTTTGATGGATCTGAACATATTCACTGGTATTGATGATATTGGCAAGTGATGTCGCTGCACCGAATTCCAGTTTGATCAAAGGCTGTTATTAAGGATTGGTAGGGGCTTCGGTATGCGGAGATTTCTCGGTTATCATCATTATTACTATTAATAGCAGTATAGATATCCGTAGCTTAGTTACCCCTCTTACGTCATTGAACTTAGGAATACTTTTAGACAAAATTTTCTTCTTCAGACTTGCCCTTCATTAAAAACAAACGGGTTAACTCTGTCAGGGTTAAGGAATGCCCTGGCAATTAGTCTAGGAACGGAGGCCAAGTGCGTGGTAGGATAAATGTAAAATTAAAATACATCTTACAGTCTTGCATATCCTGTTATTTGATCCTCAACAAAAGTGCTAGATTTTTTATGCTGGATTTTTAGAGAATCTTTTAACAAAGTATTTTTCAAAACCTCTGGAGACAAATACTCCGACCAGCTGAACAGCAGCTTTGCACGAGAATTCCATATATATCTAAGGCATAATTAACAAACTTTTATGGAAAGAAATTAAAGGTATACTTTCCAGACTTATTTCAAAGAAACGTAAGATTATTCTTAACACTAATTACTTATAAATTAATGCATATTTTAAGCTTTTGTTCCCTTTGATGCATTCTTCAAACATTTGCAGCTTTACCTGTTCCAGCTGCCGTCAGGAATACGAGGTGTTCATTAATAAATATCGCGCGTTGTAGGGATACGAGATGCCGGTTTTGTGTCTGGAGCAAGGGTAGTGCCGCTTAACTTTGTCCTTCTTCTGCGTTATCAAGGAATATGCAAACACTTTTGTTCGCGAGGATTACACGGAACAGATGCTGATAAGCTTGTTTTATCAGTCTCAGGTGACAGCTATAAATGGATTCATTGTTTCTTCATTCCTTTTGAATATCAGGTAATTCATCATGGATTTGTTCGTCAGTTGGTTTTCTTGCTTAGTTTTTGTTTGTATTGCTTTATTTTCGTTTGTTTGGTCTAATGCTTAGATGGTTTTATTTTAGAACGTTGTATACACTCACTCACTCACTTACTCACAACACACACACACACACATATATAATATATATATATATATATATATATATATATATATATATATATATATATATATATATATATATATATACATATATTTATATATATTTGTATATATATATATATATATATATATATATATACAGTATATGTACTTATATATATGCTAATATATACATACATACATATATATATAGATATATATATATAATACATACATACATACATACATACATACACACATACCTACATACATTACATATTTATCAGTGTAATGTATACAGCTTTTCAAGAACTTGTGTTTAACGACTTCTGCTTCGATAAAAATGATAATGATAGTGGCTAGACCAGTTGTTAGTATTATCTAGTCTGTTGTGAAGAAAACATAGGCAAGGAACTTGCTGAAATTATTATCGCAATATGGAAACCTAAAAAAAAAGAAAAAAAAAAACAGAAAAGAAACCGTGAATTTTACGCGCCTCTATATACACACACGAGCTTGCAATCTGCATTACTATGCAATAACCAGAATTAGAAAATCTGTTCTTTATTTTTTATCCTCTTTCATGCTTCTCTAATTTGCCCTTAAAGTAGAGTACTTGAGAGTTTATGTAAATCTAATTTTTACTGCCTTACGCAAATGAAAGGTAGCAACAAATCTCTGTGTTATGCCCAGCGAGAATAATCAATGGATGCTTTAAAGATGCACTGACGTCACAGCGGTGTTGGTCATTGACGTCGATGAAAAACGAGGTCGAAAATAATCGGAGTTTGAAAATTCTTCGTTAATTACAAAATTTTTGTTTTTGTTTTTGAAAAATCATGTATTTATAACATTACACGTATTTTTTCATGCAAAGTAAAGCATTTCGTTTTTTTTTCGGTGATTACGTTTCAAGCTACTAACCTCGTGTTATGCCTTATTCACTGGTCGCAATAATTCAAGTTACAGTGATAATTTCCCGTGCGGAGGCTGTAGCAATTAGCTGGCATGTTGATTTATGCAACACGGTTTTTTTGGGAGGTGGGAGCCAAGCTCATTTTTCCACACTAAAGTATTTCTCGGGTCTAAATATCTTCCCCTTTCTCATTTACAATACTACAAAGCTGACTGCATTACCTTCCCAGTTTATTTTGGTTTTTAATTTTCTTTATGTGTTCAGTCTGTAGTTTTCTTTTTATTTTTCTTTCGACTGAATGAATTACTCTGTAGAGCGACTTATTTCTGTTTGAAATAATTATGAGTAAATTGGACTGTGTCATTCGAGATATTACGCTGTGCATCTTTTTATATAAGATTTCCGGAAGTAGCAGCTTATTTACATCTTTCATCAGGGTCTCTGAAGAATGTCTCTGAAGTTCGTTGAGAATTAGGGAGATCAAGAGAATGAAAAAGGAAAAATGACCAGTAGTTAATGACTCACTTCATTTCAACTGCGGGAAAGAGAGAGAGAGAGAGAGAGAGAGAGAGAGAGAGAGAGAGAGAGAGAGAAGGAATCCTGCGCTAGGAATTTGATGTTTTGAGGCAGCAGCAAGAGGCCGGTCGCTGGAAGGACACCGAGGGGAAAGTTCGAAGAGGAAGAGGTGAAGGATGGTAAAAAAATCGGAAGGATTGGGGAGGGAGGGAAGGGTGTGTTTAGTTGGATGGGTAGGGCAGGAGGACGAGGAGGAGGCGAAGGAGTAGGAAAAACCTGAGGAAAGAAGAGGAGGAGGAAGAAGAAGAAAAAGAAGAAGAGGAAGACCCGTGAAGCGCCGAGTGAGAGAATCCATTTATCGGGGCGACCTACCGCAAAATTACATCGGAATGGAGTCGCAGCGGCTGAAAAATGGAGGAGTCGGGGACTCTTCCAGGAGACCTGGAGGCACGAGAAGAAGCGGAGGAAGAAGAAGAAGAAGAAGAAGAAGGAGGAGAAGAAGAAGAAGAAGAAGAAGAAGGGGAAGGCCAAGTGGAAGTGGAATAGCTGTGTCTCTTTTTAGGGAAAGTTCCCCCCTAAAAATCCCGTTCTCATATTTCTTCGTTTCATGCTGCTTTTTTCCACCCTTATGCTTTCAATAACAAGGAGACTTACGGATAACGGTGCAGCAATTTGGATTTTTCTGCTTTTGGTTATTTTGCTGTTTATGGAGATATTCTTTTTCTTTTGCACTTTAAACTTTTTCATTGTGATCATTTATTATTGCAGTATTTTACATCATCATAACAATAGTAGTAGTAGTAGTAGTCGTCATTCATCAAAAGGTATGAAAATTAATATATTCTGTGTGTGTGTGTATATGTATATATATATATATATATATATATATATATATATATATATATATATATATATATATATATATATATATATAAATTTGGAGGTAATAACTAATTGTCATTTTGAGATGTTTTATACTAATAGTTTCCCAAATAAAAGTTAACTATCATTTGAAAATCATAAAAAGGTATGTATTAAACATTAAGTAAGAAGAGGATGACCTACATAATAGATTCGTTGTAACAGCCAAAGGTAACTGGATGTAACATGGCTGTCATTACATGATATATTACGTAATATCCGGCTCACATGATATGCAAGGTGTCTGGTCATTTTTTTTTCTTACATTACATAAAGTTATGTCATTATGCTAAGGTTACTCCGTTTACATGTTCTCCAGGAGATCAGTTTTCAAGGAATACTAGGTAAAGTATTGTATTAATTTCTATTATAACCGATGGGAGTTATGGTATAATAGTTGGGGTTAGTGATTGTACAAAACTTTTATTTAGGGACATATTTGTTCTGGCTTTTGTTTTCATTACAAACCTTAATTCTTGACAGAAAATTTGGATAACCAATTGCTAGTGTTATCGAAGTTTTATTATTTAATTTCATGAAGGTAATGAAAACGAAACCCAGACAACGAAACTTGACTGCATTTAATAGAAGTTGGCGAGATATAGTTTCAAGATGGCAGCATTCTTTTCTCTGCATCGCTTTCGATTAAGTTTTTCGAAGGCGAATTTTCTCGGGCACCGCTTTTGATCTTTTCTTGTAGTGCGTAAGCTGGCTATTCTGATGCAAATCCGAAACACCCAGGGGAGTCACTGTTTCTCAGTTCTCAAATGAGAGAATGGAAGAAAGGAGGAATAAGAAAGACTGCTTCAGTTTCGGAATCTAGGTAAAATTTCGGTGTAAGGAGAATGATAAAATATGAATGTAAAGGAAAATTCACATTCTGCTGTGACATATAAGATTCAAAAGCTAATAAGTATTTATATGTATATGTACACACACACTTATATATATATATATATATATATATATATATATATATATATATATATATATATATATATATATATATATATCCGTGTGTGTGTGTGTGTGTGTGTGTGTCTGTTGGTGTGTTTATACTGTTTATATATATACATACATACATACATATATATAGATATATATTATATATATACATAGATATATATTATAGATATATATATATATCTATATATTTTATATATATATTAATTGCATTCATTTGGCCACAAGGCATGAGACATAGAGGTACGAACCTTTCATGGTTTTGTACCTTTTTTTCCAAACACATTAATGATAGAAACCTTCTGAACATTATACCCTCGCCTACTTAGGAGGTTTGATGAAATATACTCAAATTCATGTTTGTCCTTACATCCATCTGTTTGTTTGTCGGTTGATTATGACTGGAAGATTTCTCGGAATATATTCTTTGAATTTTCTAAAACATTCTACAGTAGTTATTTTAAAAGTGAACCTGTGCCCCTGGTATTTTGAGACGTATTAGACCATTCTGTGGAAAGTTAGGACTTGAAAAAGTATTGCATACATCTTATCTAGGGCATTTCTCATTCCCTCTTCCGTTGATATTTTCTGAAACTTTTCCCACATAGTAATTAGGAGAGGAACCTTTACACAAAAATGTTGCACATATTTTTTTTTTCTTGGTCTATTTTCTTGGACCGTATTTAGCAAAGTTGTTCGAAACTTTCCACAGTTGGTTTTGGGGTTCTTCTGACATTTTAGATTGATCAGACAATGAAACCATTTCTTGAGCCCTATTCAATAATTTTTTTCTTTGAAACTTTCCACAGATTTTATATAGGGTATGAAATTGTGCAACTGGAAAATGTTTCCTTAATCCAGACATCTTTTGCAAAGTAGCGTCTAGTTGAACATATGAGTTGTTCTGTTTTTTCTAAATTTTGTGTAAACCATTTTTCATAACTATTTTGTGAATTTCTACAAATTTCTAACAAAAGGTTTTCAGCAAGTATACTCGTGCATCCATTTATTCAGGCAGATTCAGGAACTTTATCCAGTATAACCCCTATTTGAACTTGGTAATTTTTTGCTGTTATTATTATTGAAGAGAGATTATGTATCTCACCACTTGTTCCAAACCTATAAAACCGCTCCTGCATGACACACATTCTGCTTGCAACAAGATATATTGTGATCCTCACTCAGCGTCATTTGGAGATGGTCAAGGCACCTTGGAAATAAGGATAGAAAAATATTCTGGGCTTTAATTTTTAATGAGAAAGCATTATCTCCTGTACACCCTCCTATAGGAGTGCATGGGAGTAATGCAATTGTCGAATATTTACGTGTAAATATTACGTGACATTGCCAGGAGCGGAGGTACTTTGTCGAGCCGGGAAGTCCGAGAAAGGCCTTAAGAGGTTTTCAAGAGTTTTGGGGTTTAGGAAGCATGAAAAGTAAAATAAGAATTTTTATAAATTTAAGCTTATGACTTCCATAGTTGTAATGTTTAAGAAAAGAAAGCTTGTGATTAGTAGATGCTGAAATGAACTGCTTGCTGTTTTGGGCAGATGCTGAAATGAACTGCTTGCTGTTTTGGGCTTCAGAAATAAGGATTAGCGTTGGTGAGGTGGTACAGTGTCAGGAGATAGGTTAGTAGTATAGTGACAAAGGGAGATATGGACTGAA
>NC_089747.1:19172500-19200000 GCF_040412425.1 Macrobrachium rosenbergii
GTTTTTCCTTCTTGGTCTCTCGTTTTTTGTATAAGTGAGTGTGCTCAGGTAAAGAAAATTTAGATTGCTTTCATCGACGTGGATACATTGGTGGCGGAGAAAGAAGTGCCCCCAAGCGTGTGTTTGTGTTGCGTAATTATTTAGAGGGGGATTTTGTTTGTTTAAGTTTCCCTTGTACTGGAGCAGATAATACGCCCTATAGCTCTCTCTCTCTCTCTCTCTCTCTCTCTCTCTCTCTCTCTCCCCGGTCGTTGGCTATTCTTTTGTCTTGAATGATTTTAAGCAATCCCTTTGTCTCTCCTCAAATCACTGAGTATTTGTTTTCCGCAGAAGTTACAAAGCTTATTTGCAGATTTCTGTAACAGTAAAAAAAGCTAATTCATTTGTCCTTTTTGATTAATTGTAGCTATCAAAAAAATTTCCCCCATTTCTTCCACCACACTCTCCTCTAAAGAAAACATCCTTTCTCAAAGAGGTTACTTTTCATCATTCTTTAATTACTGTTTTCTTTCCTTCATGTTGTTGCTTAGTCTCAGAACGTTGGACCATACTGGGCCTTCCCCATACCCCCAACTACCTCCTCCTCCTCCCCCTCCTCTATATTGATAGATGGAAGGTGGAAGGAGAGAAGAAAATCGAAGACCAACATTTAGCGAGTAGAAGTTAGTTATTATCAGTAGAATGGTAAAAAATTTACCACCCGCTGCTCCCTATGATGGTGCAAAGGAAACGTGTCTCGAACACGCCTCTCTCTCTCTCTCTCTCTCTCTCTCTCTCTCTCTCTCTCTCTCTCTCTCTCTCTTCTTGCTTCCCTCTCCTCCATGTTTCTTCCTTATCTGTCCTTCCTTTCTCTTTTTATTTTCAGTCTCCATGTAAACTCTCAACTTTTGTCGTTTTTTAATATCTTGGCTGTTTCACTCAAAGGAATTGCATATTTGCACTACATATTTGGTTAGTAGGATGCGAGTGCAGTCAAACTGCAGAGAAAAATTAGGAAAACAAATTAAAAGTCTTATTTACATACCTACTGTATACTGCATATATATATATATATATATATATATATATATATATATATATATATATATATATGTATATAATATATATATATATATATAATGTGTGTGTATATATACATATGCATATACATATTTACAAGTATATATGTATATATGTGCGTAAAATAGTATATAGGCATCTTATACATACACCTATATATTGTAAGTATGTGTGTAAAAGGAGACAAGGATAGGGAAACGTTATTTGACAAGAAAAAAAAGACACATATAACAGGAGAGGACAGGAAACAATGCTACTAATTTAGGGTACGCCTTTTTTTTCAGTGGTAAGACAGCCACCCTAAACTTTGTACTAGTTGATTACGCCAGTTATGTCAGAATTCTAAATAGGCCGAGAACAAGATAAGAGGATTTCCTGGACCTCAAAGAGGTCCTCCACCTCCCAGATAGTAGAAGGTGAAAGCTTATAAGCTTATGTATATATAAATACTGTATAATATATATATATATATATAATATATATATATATATATATATATATATATATATACATATATATACAGTATATATATAAATATATATATATATATATATATGTACAGTATATATATAAATATATATATATATATATATATATATATATATATATATATATATATATATATATAAGAATATACACACACACACACACACACACACACACACATATATATATATATATATATATATATATATATATATATATATATATATAAGAATGTATACACACACACACACACACACACACACATATATATATATATATATATATATATATATATATATATATATATATATAGCCTACTGTACATATATATACATATTTATTTATTTATTTATATCTATACAGATATGTATATTTGTAAATAAATAAATATATACTTATATACAGTATGTATATATATATATATATATATATATATATATATATATTTGTATGTATTTATATATATATGTATGTATAAATGTATATACATATAATAAGTCCTCGCGTGAAAATTAAAGGAAATGGTACCAAGACTTTCAACTTTTATTCCAAAGTCATCTTCAGAGTACTAAACAGAGTTAAGAAAATAACATATACAAGAAAGCAATATGGGTCACAGATAACAATAAAATATGTCAACAAGCTATTTAAGTATGTAAACAGCATTCTTCAAAAAACAAAAAACATTCTTAGTGGAAATATGTAATTACTACAAATACCAGTACAAAACCATGTGTGTGCGTATATTTGTGTTTAATATTTATCCTAAGTATATGGACACTGCAGTGCATGGGTTTGTGTGTGTGTGTGTGTGTGTGTGTGTTTTATACTAAGTTTGTTGTAGAATAATTTTGAGAATGTGAAGTACTGTAGAGGAGTGAATCTAGCCCCTGGCGTGCAAACTAGCCCGACTCAGTGCTTGTCCCGAGCCCCGATGAATAGAGAGTGTTGAATCAGGATGGACATTCGTCCAGGAAACACCTACCAAAATCAATTTTGAAATGAGCCGTTCAAGAAAAAAAAAACAGCTGGAGGAGGTTCTTTAAAAACAGCGACCCCGACTAGGGATTAAGCTGGGAAGAAGAAGGCAAAGAGGAGAACAAGGTAAGATTTTAGAAGGACTTTATGATATAGTTGAACACCATTTTATTAACCTTAAACTTATGTGTATACTGTAGATATAGTTATAAAACCTCTAGCAGTCAGTGACAGCAAAGCAAAAATGGGCTCCCTATTATCCGGTCCTGTATTGGAGCCTCTGGGAAGACAACATTGTTGACTGCAATACTGCTCCAAGGGATTACTTGTATGATATGCGGTAATATAGGTGCTCTTATACCCCATTCCAAAGGATCTCTCTCTCTCTCTCTCTCTCTCTCTCTCTCTCTCTCTCTCTCTCTCTCTCTCTCTCGCCATGTAGTTTTTTTTATTTTCCCTGCTCCTGCTGTGCGTCTGCATTTACTGCTGAATCATGTACTTAGCGTTACTAGAATGTTCCTCTGGCATTTTTTTCTGTTTAGTTGGCTTTGTGTGTTTGCACATCCATTGTGCTTTTCTTATGCTATATATGCTTTGCGTTTTTTTTTTTTATGATGAATTCCGGGAAATTCACTCATTATAGCACATTTAAACTGACCAGGATATAAATCTGTTTACAAAATTTAATGTAGGGTACTTACACGCATGTATGATATATATATATATATATATATATATATATATATATATATATATATATATATATATATAAACGAATAATAGTAAACAAAATGGAAACACTCTACACCTTCTCTCCTTTCTCTCACACACACATATATATACGTGTGTGTGTGTGTGTGTGTGACAGAAAGAGAGAGAAGGTGACGTGCGTTTCCATTTTGTTTACTATTATTAGTTTATGAAAGTAAATGCGCCTCCACTCATATGAAAATTCTGCGATAAAAGCCTGCATATTTTCCAGCGTTATTTTTGTCTGTTTACGTGAGGATCTTGCATGGTCTTTACATCAGGGTATTTGTGTCTGAAGAAATGCCAAATGACGTAGTTTTGCCTCATCCGGAAAATTGTTTTTCGTAACAGATCCGATCTTGAATGTCAATTTTTTTCCCCCTTGTCTTGAGGAAAAGCGATTCTCCTTCACACCATCTTAGACGATTGTTTCTCTTTTCCCTTTTTCTGTTCTCACTTTTATCGTAGTTTACTTGATTTTCTTTGTTCTCTCTCTTGTCCATCCTCCTTCACTCCCTTCATCATCACCGTCTTCTTTTGTGTATTCTTTTGTACTTTATCGCTTCCTCTGATTCTTCTTCTCCTTCTTTTGAATGCCTTTGTTCTTCTTTTCACTCCCTCCCTTCGTGGGATTGTCTCTTCGTCCATTATCGCAATTGTAAATTTATTCTCTCTCTCTCTCTCTCTCTCTCTCTCTCTCTCTCTCTAGCTATTTTCCATGATTTCATATTTTTGTTATTTTCATTCTTTGAGGAATTTCGCGGTGTATTGTTTAAGTTTATTGTGTTATCTTCTAGTAAGGATGTACTTATGTTTGTGTATTTACTCATCATGATCACTTATGTTACAAATTAATTATTCCCCCTTCTTTGTCTGTGAGGTGAATATTTCAAAAAGCTACATGTGTATTACTCCCCCATGTGGTTAAAGGTTTAGGGAACAGATTTTGGTGCAGATCAACCATTTGTAATGGACGTTTAATCGTTAGTCTCTGTATGGTCCTGTCATAAATATCAGTGCGTCAGATTAGGTAGAGATTTGTGTTTGGTTGCCATGAATCATATTTAGAAATGACGATCTTTGTGCTAGTAATAATTTCATTGATAAATACAGTTCCTCCTGAAAGAAAATACTCTTGGGTGTTCTGTTAATATGCAATACTGGTATCTGGAAAGCACTGTATGGTATGTTAAGTTTAATATGTGTAATTATTTTTAATGTTTAATTATTTGTTGGAATGTGATTATAGCGCCAAATCATAGCTCAGTTTACTTTGATTATTTTAACTTTATGGACTGATCGTAGATTAACATTTTAACTTTATGGATTGATCATAGGTTAACATTTATTATTATTATTATTATTATTATTATTATTATTATTATTATTATTATTATTATACATTGCTCATGGATTTTTATTTATTATCAGTTTACTTTAATTTTTTAAGCAGCCGTTTCTTATTTTACTTATCTCTTCATATTTCTTTTCTCTAACTCTGTACTTATCTAACAATGATGCAAGGCCTCTTGTTATTATTATTATAAGACTGATAGTTCTCTGTTCCCTAATATCTATTTTCTCATTTCACTGTTCACGTTTCATTGACGCTCTCACGTTATTCTTCTTATTTTTTATCACTCATCTCTTTGCCCTCAAGAATTCACCTTCTTCCCGTTTCCGTTCCTACTACATTTTCCTCAAGCCCCTCTTTCCCCTTTCATTCTCCTTTTTATTTTCCCCTCAGATTCTTATTTTGTCCATATTCCTTTTATCCACCCCTTTGCTCTTTCGTTTTTGTTCCGCTTCCTTTTTTTATCCCTTTCATTTTTTCTTGCATCATATCCTTACTTCTTATCCACCTTTCCTTTTACTTTTTCTTCATATTTCCCCGTCTTTGAACTTTATTTTTCTTGTCTCGCTGACATTTCCCTTTTCGCTTGACCTTTCGTCTTTTTTTTTCTATCTTTTACATCGATTTTGCCTTCCCTTACCTTCTCCCTTTTCCATTTTCCCCTTACCTTTTGATTTTTAATCTTTTCCTTTAAATTACGTTTTCCCTCTTACCCCTCCCCGCTTTCCTTTACCCCTGCACCATTTCCTTATCTCGATCCTTGTTTTATTTTCCCCTCACCCGTTCTTTTGACTTCCCCTTCCCGTTGTACTCAGTGTATCCCCTCAAGTGTGTGTATGCGTGTGCCGCTAAACAACCGCTACGTAGGTTCCCTCGGCAACTTCATTTGCAATTTGACTCAATTTTAACTTCCTGTTTGCGTTGATTGAGGCGTTAGGCAGGAAGTGAGAATCGGAAGGGGATAGAGAGAGAGAGAGAGAGAGAGAGAGAGAGAGAGAGAGAGAGAGAGAGAGAGAGAAATGAAAAAGGGATAATCGGAATAGTAAATGGGGCTGCTTGGAAAGAGTTGTGTGTGTGTGAGAGAGAGAGAGAGAGAGAGAGAGAGAGCCTGGTAAAAGAGGGAACGAATCGCTTTGTTATTCAGATGCGAAGGAAAGTAGATTTGTCGGGAGATGAAGAAGACAAGTGGCACAGAAATACAAACACGAGAGATGCAGAGTCGAGATAGAGAGTCAGGTCCAGCAGCTCAAAGAAGGAAAAGGTGGAATGGAAAGAGAGAGAGCGACGCGACAGGGCGAATGGGCGATTCGGGACCGGAAGGGCGCGGGGGGCGGGGGGGTCGCCGGTGGAGGTGGGGAAGGGGGAATTGCAGAGAATAGGAAAGAGCCTTTTCAAAGGAAATTAACAATTTCGTAATAAAATCAAGCAGTGTCCGTGCCAGACGGCCGTGCTCACATTCTGAGAGGTGCGACTTTTGCTCAGAATGCTATAATGCTTCGTTAGGCGCTGCGGTTGGCTCATCATTGACTCTGCTGTGAACTTCTTTTTTTTTCATTTTATTTGCCTTTTAATTGTGATATCTTGATAAGAAGTGCATATACAAAATCATATATTTTTACCTACTTGTATTTGACCATACAAATGAACTTGGATGTCTGTTAGGATTTGAAAATGATACATTCGGTTTCATATTAACTTCCACTTCTAGCGGAACTAATCGCTATTTAATCTTTCACACACACACACACACACACACACATATAAACATATATGTGTGTGTGTGCGCGCGCTGTTCATGCGATTCTTTTATAATGCTAAGACAAGGATGAAATGCCTGTCCATTTTCTGTAAAACTTGGTGAGAGTTTATATAAACTAGATATATCGCTGCTTTTTTTCTATTTTTCTGCAGAAAAATAAACTTTTATATTGTACATCAAAGAAACTGGAAGCACGCATAAAGCATGAAAATCGAAAGTTAGAGATTATTTAGAGGGAAGGGTGATCAAAATAATGGATTATTTCATATTATTCTTTCCCCTTAATTTCCCTATGGTTTATATCTCAGTTTTTAGATAAAATGGAGTATTTCGACACCAAGAAAATATGCAAACATTAATCTGGCAGAATTCATCAAAGTGGATCTTGTAGTATTAAAATATATACTTTAAATATTTGCGGTATCTTCAGTTGACGACAGTTTTCGTGGCCAGGAAAAATACTGCAACTTAGTTAATCTCGTTATTTGTCCAAACTTTTTTGTATAATGCACAAATCATAACAATAATAGAGACAGATAGAGAGAGAGGCAGAATTTAAAGATAATTGTTGGTTTAGAATTTAGCACAAAAGAAACGCAGAATAATCCGCTGTGGATTTTTCCACCGAGGTGGTCAGAGCAACTACGCTACACGGAGCCATTGTCTAACTTCAATTCCTTTTTGGGTATATTTTGTTATTCTGCTCCCTTTGTAGACCAGTTGGGTTGGGCTTTTCGAGATCAGAAATTCCAACAAATTTAGCAAGGCATGAAATTGCTGCTGAATTAAAGGTCCCCCCCCCCGTTTCAGAACTCTATTTTCATGTATATTTTCCCCGATGCTGCGTTCTAGAGATGGCGCACGAAGAAACTCTTTCCCTTCTATAAAAAAAATAGTTGGCAACTTTTTTGGGGATATTTTTTCCTTGCTGTGACTCGGATATGGAACCCCGAGATTGGGTTTTGCCGTACAGTGAAGGCAGTTCATGTGAAGTTCAGTGTTCTATATGTGAAGCTTATATCATACAATACTTTATATTAAAGGGTAAAAGCGTTTATTGATATATAAATTTATATTTATACATTCTTTTGCATATGGATCAACACACACACATATATATATACAGTATGTATATATATATACATATATATACTGTATGTATATATATATATATAATATATATATATATATATATATATATATATATATATATATATATATATATATATATACGTGTATGTGAGTGTACATTTATGTATACTGCATAGCTGTTTTATTTTTGTGAAACGTAATATTTGATACCATATTCGTTTCTGGAAGCAATTGTGGATGGCACCTATGCTTGTTTAGGTCACAATTAAAAAGGGGTGGACAAAAAGATAAATAGTTTTTTAAAGAAACTTTTTCTCAAGTGAGAGGCGAAATAAGGAGATTCGGTTGTACAAACCGTTTTTAGCAAAATAAAGATATAGAAAATTTAATCATATAATAATTAGCATAGATGCTTTGCAGACTACGTCTGAAAATAAAACTGGTGATTAAAAATCGGATTGCATATGTTCCCAACCTTAAGGCCAGTTTTCATATTTTATTCTTAAATGTATTCTTCATGGTTTTTTTTAGATAACTTGAGTTTTTGGGGATGCTGATATAGGAGGAATTACAGTATTTCATATGAGCGCATAAAATGTCTGAAAACTAGGATAACTGAATTAAGGAAGCCATAGTATGGGTTATATTAAGCTTATATCTGGGTGCCTGTGGACGGAAGTAACTAAGCTAGTTCAAGACTAAAGAATATTTTTGTCATTCTGAAGAATATTCTCCCTCGCTGCATCAGCAATTTGGCTACGATTGTTCCCATTAAAAGGGAAACCCTTTGACTGCGCACACCCGTCACCCATACTTGCAACCTGATTATTTCCACAATTTTATAATGTGAAGTCTAACCATTCTTTCCCATGTCTTTTCATTTTTCCCCAGAGGCTTCACCTTTTCATCAGACCAGAATCTCTCTCTCTCTCTCTCTCTCTCTCTCTCTCTCTCTCTCTCTCTCTCTGTGCGCCTGGTGCCACCCTTTAAAATTTATGACGACCCTCACCCGCCCATTATATCCTCTTTAGATTTCTGATTTTCTGTGATTTGTCTTCGACGGGAAATGTCGGTCTAATATCCGGTGGATATTTCAAGAATCTGTCATCCCTTTCTCTGGCCAGACTTTTCTTCGCGTTTCCTTTGTCTCTGTCTCATATGTGCGTTTTTTTTTCTTCTTGGGTTTATAAATGACTCGCTTTCAATGTTATTGTTATTTTAAAAGTGGCGCAAATATACGAAGAATGTCATGACAAAAAACAAATAGTAAATATAATGAACTAACGTGATGGTTTATTCAGACTGATATTCACATATAAAGGATTATTGTTTGTAATTTAAAGCAATCATCTGTAAAAAAAAAAAGAAAAAAAGAAAGAGAGATAAAATAACAAACGAAAGGAGAAAACAATAATAAAAAGTAGAATGATAATTTGAGTAAAAGAGGATAAAAGGAATCTGACAATTGCGACGATGACACAGACACTTTTTTGGCAGTGTGTGAAAAATAAGGGAGAAGTCAGGAAATTGATTTCTTATTGTTTACAAAACATTATGCTAAGAGTTTCATTTGACCTTTGAACTTATGAGTTGTGTTCTTAAAGGACTTTTCTTGCTGGTTGAGTCCTCACGTCATACAGGGAAGATTTTATTTACCTTTCAGTTAAATGTAAGAAGTTCAAGTTCATATAAGATTAAATGTAGATTTCTTTTGAAATTTAAATGAAGTTTTGTAGCTTAGTCATATATCCTCATATTTGTCGAGCATAGCGGAGCATAAAGCGTTCATTATGTGACCCACTTAAAAAAGATGAAACTGTTTAATCACCAGACACACAATGTGTAATAAAATGACATATGGCAGATATCGAAAAGGTGTGTAGCCTAGTCAATCAGTCTCTTTTTTGATAACAGAGTCTGTTATATAACACGTTTGCTAAGACAGCAATGTTCGGCCCATCAACTGAATTCAAGTGTACTCGTTCATAACAGACGAAACTACTGCGATTTAATTGTTATCATGGAATTTTAAAAGTGGGCTTAACTGTCAGTGAAACAACTGAGATATGATGTTAAGTAAGACAGTATATAGGGATATTTGAAGCGGTAGCATTGGTGGGGAAGTGACGTTAAGCACAAGTGATTGTCTGAGGATGATGGAGTGAGGCGAACACTCACCCTTGATTCTAGGTTTAAGGTTAATGTAAAGTACCATTTTATTTCCTCGTTTACCATCAGTACTTTAAATAATAATACGGCAGCAAGGTATACGACTCATATATTGAAAATCTTTACGAGAGAGAGAAGCTTTGCGTATTATTGGTTCAGTCTTTTTCGTTGCATAAGAAGTGACTGAATATAAAGAAAATTACATGACATACAAAATACTGATTTGGGGGAAGAGAGAGAGAGAGAGAGAGAGAGAGAGAGAGAGAGAGAGAGAGAGAGAGAGAGCATCTCATCTCTGAAATCAGACTTTCAGATATAGACAAAAAGGTAGTACTGTATGCAAAATAATTCATAAAAGAAAAGGGAATGTATAATTCCTCTTTGAAATCAGACTTGGGTTAATACCTCTTTAGATATAGGCCTTATCACCCTGCGGCACTAAATAATTTCTTGCCTTATCATTTCCATCAGCAGATTGGGTGGAAGTATTACTGTTTATTGCCTGGTATGCAATATAACCACCTACTCGCCCACAAACATTCCGTCTTCGAAGTCACTTGCGTAAAAATTAAATGTAAATGTAGAAAAAACTACTTTGTAATTTTCCCACTTTGTCCGTCAAAGTTGGCAGAGGCTATCATAATATTCTTTGAGAATGTTTTCAAATAATGAAAAAAACTATTATTTCCCGTTCGTCTACAGTAATGAGCTCATTAAAGAGCTTTTGAAATGGGACAAAGTCTAAAGCATGTAGCTGTTTAATTAGCTCCTTTTAATCAACGATATTCAGTGTTCTTTTCATTCAGACAGATCTGCTGAATGTTAACACTTTAGCAGTTATTATTATTATTATTATTATTATTATTATTATTATTATTATTATTATTATTATTATTATTAATGAGCTCTTTTAGGTGATGCATGGTGTAACTAAACCACTGAGAGCACTAATTCTTGACTTCAGGTGTCTTTTTTTTTATATTTCCTTACCAGCTGATAGTGATAAATAATATTATGTCAAACAGACAGAAATGTAAAAGCTGTCGAATGGAAAACATTTAGATAGCAAAACTAAAAATAGCTTTCTAATTTTCTGTTCTCCATTAAACGAAACATTTTGAGGTTCGAATTTGTTTGTGTGATTGCTAATTTAGTGATAAAAGATTTTCCTTTGACAGTTAAATGAAATAAACGCATTATGCATTAGTTTGTTTCTTTATGCAATTATTATACCAAAATAATTAGCTGTAGGAGCTTAAAAAAAAGAAAAATGCCCTCAGCCTCTTGACTTCCCAAATTAGTTCCCTCACACACTGTTGTAAATTCTCTTATTTCAGTTTTTGCAGGCAAGATCGATTGGATATCTTAATGCAGTTCATTGCTTAAAAATTAAGGTACTTTGATTTTGAAGTACCTTGTAACATTTTGTTCCATTAGTTGAATGACCACTGAATCTTGAGGACTTAATCATTTTGCTCTATAAATCGCCTTGGGGTTAGAACAATGATAAAAGGATCCTTCACATCACAAATTAATTTTCCTGGTACAGTCGGCACAACAACCTCTCCGTCTCGTCTAGAAAGTTATTTATGTAATTTTTGCACGTAGTCTTCACTAATAAATGCATAAAAATTTAAACAATCACACAATCATTAAACCTAATTTGTTGTTGAGGTGTTTAGTGAAATGCATTTAACAAAACAAGGATTATGTTGTTCCAAAAGGCCTCCTGGATTTTCATTACTTTCTGAATCCTTACTTTCCCGTGATTATTCTTATTCTAAATTAATGATTAATCAAAGAAAATCCTTTTCGGTATTTATTCAGACTGCAGAATATACCAATCGATTAATACTGAAAATGTATTGGAAAATAAGCCTTGCCACAAATTTTCCTCTGGCAGTTGGATTTAAAGCTTCATGCAGAAACAGATGATGCCATCTGCGACGATTTCATTGCCTACGTGGATTCGTTTTGTTTCAGCAGATTGGATGGACGTTAGCAGAGGTAGTTTTACATATATAGTGTTCTCTCAAGTCAACCTAATGTCTCACAGATGGTCGATAGAAATAGTAGTTCATCTGTTTTACATACGGACCAGACGAAACAGATGGTGTACTTTATCAATCTGATGGGTTTCTGGAATCCGTGGTAAGAATTTTTAACGTCGCCCCCTCCAAGTAGAGGTAGTAAAGCATAGGATCTTAGATTTGAAAATTAAATTTGAAAAATGAATAGGTTCACTAGCAGCCTATTTCTTTAATTTACATTTTTTTTCTATTTTCCCTTTGTAAAGAGGAAATCCCTGCTCTTTTTATGTGTGATATGTGAATCTGCCGTTTTATGAAATAGAAATTGATGCTAATTAGATACTTTTTATCGAAAACACGTCAGATGGAAGGTTTTAGGAATTTTAAATTCTAATGCCTCTTTTAGCATGTATCTTTGTGTCATTTGGCATCAGATTTTATTAGAAGAATACGTTTTAATTATTCTTTGACATTTTACCAGGAAAATATATGATAAGCACAAAGGAGAAAGGTAATGATTGTACAAAATGCAATGAGATTGTACAAGTTAAAATAGTGTTGAATGAAAATGTCATTAACTCCAGATTAATTAAAAATTTGGATAAAAGACGAACCAAGGGGGAAATGAGAAAATAGAAGAGCCTTAGGAAGGAAAAGTACGTCAACACAAGAGGAAAAACTCAAAAAGAAAGTAAACAAAGAAAAAACAGATGGAAAAGTAAATATCTTGATTATATCCACATCAGAATCAAGACGATGAGAGAAGTGAGGATGCTAGTAGATTATATAGGGTGAGGGAGGGTCTGGGGATGACGAGGTATAACCTAGCCCTCGAGGAAAGAGAGAGAGAGAGAGAGAGAGAGAGAGAGAGAGAGAGAGAAGGCGGTCAGACCCCCATACGGATGTGATCAACAAATTTCTGCCTTATTCCCTCGTCAGTGATTGAGTCCCCACCTCGCATTCTAATCAAATTTCCTCCACTTCTGCCTCGACTAACATGTCCCCTTCTTCTCTCGCGAGTTTTTGTTTTCTGTTCTTCATCATTTTTGTTTATGGTAAACACGGTTTTATTTTCTTCAGTTCCTTTACTCACATTGTATGTGTTAGTATATTTAAGTGATGAGGATCTTATCAGTATGAATTGATGGTACTTTGATGGATTAAGGGAGTCCATTTTTATATTGCACGGGGTTGGTAAGGCAAAAATGTTAGAACTGGGTGTTGTGGCTCTATAGACAACACTTCCTTAGATGTTTCTTTAGCCTTATGGTATTTCGAGCTCTGTAAATCTATGTTATTAGCTGTAACCTTTCTTCAAGTCTTGATTATTGCATAAATAACTAATGTATAGAAGCTGTTATTGCTTTTAGATTAAAAACAGCTTTTCAGAATTCATAACACCAAAAACAGTAATATATTTTTTTTCCTGACGCAAGTTCAATTTATCGTTATACTTGACTTACTACTGGTAGTGCTCCCAAATAATGTTATATGCGTAGCACGGATCACTCTACATCTATCCAAATCCTATTTGCATAAAAATCAAAGTAAACTTGGATGGTGGGAGTGTGGGAAAGAACCTTGTACTTCTTCACAAGAAATAATCAAATTCCAGTCAACTTCTTTGGAGAGACCTGATTGAGATTCTCACTTGCAGCATATCTCTGGTTAATAGTCGATTGGGCTTCTACCTTTTGGTCCCTCTGTATTTTGTCTGCCTAATAGATTTCTGCTTTTTGCCTCCGTCTCTACTTTTTTTTTTTTTTTTTTTTTTTTTTTTTTGAGCCTGAGAAATTTACATTGGCGTTGTCATAATACGGTTTGCCTCTTCAGTCCCCGAGTATGATCCATTTACCCGAGGCGTTCTATGCATAATGTATGCCTTTCAATTTATTTGTAGTGCCGTTTAGGGGTAAAAATGGTAGTCGGGGGAGGTAAGTAAAATGGGAAGAGAAAAAGATGGAAACACTTTCGGAACTAGGAGGGAGTGGTAAAGGACAGTATAAAAAAGACAGAGAGAATATAAAAATTATGGAATAGGAAACAGTGATCAATGTAGGAAGGCAAAGAGAGAGAGAGAGAGAGAGAGAGAGAGAGAGAGATAGACGAAATTTTTTTAACTAGAAAGGGAGCGGAAGCCTGATAGGCAAAGAAATAGGGAGAGAAAGGAAAAAAAATTTACCTTTTTACTATTCTGACAGATGAATATTCACAGTAAAAATAAAAAAAAAAAGTATGGCCGAGATAACCTGAGTAATGCTGTGTTTTGTATTACCAACTTTAGAAATAGTTTATTTTTTTATGTTCCTAGAAATAATTTATTTTTTTATGTTCCTTTATTTCGATCCTAGTTTATGTTAATACATGTTGATGTTTATTGCTAATTTTCTATTTGGAATTTGCATTTTATGAAACCTGTTTAGGAGTTTCCATTACTGGCACGGCCTACACTTGGAATGGCTGATTTGCATGTGCCGGAGAGAGCAATTTTAAAGGGAAAATGAAATTACGTTCGTGATTATAGGAAAAAGAATTGAATTTTATTCAATTTGGCCGTGTCTCGAAATGGAATTTTAGACGATGGAAAGTGGGACATCAAGTATGGATTTTTCTCCAAAATCCCACAAATATACGTACTGTATATATATGTGTTTGTATTTATATACATATACAGTATATATATATATATATATATTTATATATATATATATATATATATATATATATATATATATATATATATATATATATATATAATGTTTGTTTGTATTTATGTATGCATGTAATGTTTATGTGTCTCTGTCTGTTTGCTTGAAAATGTAAGTAACAGAGAAATACGCTGATAATTGTAAATGTAGCTTCACATATATGTACACATGCATATGTGAGTACCTTGGCACATGTACACACACACATGTGTATCTATATAATATATATATGTGTGTGCGTATGTATATGTATATATACACACATATTTACACAACAATATCACCTCATAATCATATTCATCTTTTTATCCATACTGAAAGATGAAGTGAGATTCCGTACGTTTTCACTCTACGCCTAATATGAGTTATTCAAGGAACAGTCGACATGAAGGAAGCAAGAATTTCGGTAAAGTGAAAGGCTCAGTCCCTCTCTCAACAGCTAAGCAAGTGATATAAAATGTCCGTTCGATTTAGACAGATCCAGGGAAATCGCAAGATAGTGGATATATTGGAGATAGTGACGTGCGCACTTGCTTCGTTAATGGGCGCTGGTTACCATAACTTTTTAACGAATGTTTGTTGAGAGGATGTCGAAGTCCGAAATCAATGTGGAAAGTGGAATTTATTGAAAGTTTCCCCCCTGGGGTTTATTTTTTCTTTTGTGT
This sequence comes from Macrobrachium rosenbergii, assembly GCF_040412425.1. Classification (NCBI taxonomy): domain Eukaryota; kingdom Metazoa; phylum Arthropoda; class Malacostraca; order Decapoda; family Palaemonidae; genus Macrobrachium; species Macrobrachium rosenbergii. Next base: position 19,187,551 of record NC_089747.1, read on the forward strand.
GCTTAAAAGTTTCCCGTGTGTAAGGAGGGGAGAGAGTGATGCGAAATGGAATAAGAATTGGTGGCCAAGTTTATGTTTGTGTGTGTGTGTATATATATATACAAATATATATACATACATACATACATACATATATATATATATATATATATATATATATATATATATATATATATATATATATATTATACACACATATATATATATATATATATATATATATATACACTCATTTGCATAACGTTAATATCAAGATATATTTCGTGAAGAAACTAGAAAATCCATCGGTTTCCGTTATCACAACTCTATAGAGGTTTTTGTATCCGCCTTACGAGCTAAAAGACCCGGGTTCGATTCCCAGGCGGGCCGATTGCTTTCGTCACGTTGTCCTAAACCCCACTGTACTCCTGTTAACCTATAGTCAGGAATAGATACATCTTAGTTAGTCTGCTATGACTGGTTGCAACGGCGGTAGATAGAAGCAAAAGACTAACTGCTGAAAGCTTCACAAAAGGGAAAAGGGGTTTGGAATACTCGCATACACACACATATGTAATATGTATACATACATACATACACATACAGACATACATATATATGATATAAACATTCAAATATGTATATATATATATATATATATATATATATATATATATATATATATATATATATATATATATACACACATATATATATCTTCATGTATGTATTTATATAAGTATGTAAAGTATAAAAAAACCTTTTTAGATATCTGTGGATATACTGGTAAATAATGTACATATCCCTTAATGCTGCAACCATATTGTGTGCGTTGTAACAAGAGAGAGAGAGAGAGGGAATTAGAGAGAGATTACAATCTAATATCCTGTGATTTTTTACTGGAGGAAACTGATGCGGGAAAACAAAAATGGAAATGATTAAATCTTCACAAGCGACGGAGGATTATTATACAGGAAATTATGACACCTCGGGGAAGCATCGTAAAGAATGAAAGGAAGGAGGAGAGGATATCTGAGTGAGATTTATCTTAGGGGAAAAAAATAAAAGTCGAGAGCTTGCTCTTAATGACATTTCTTTGAGTCTAGCATCTGGAGGAGGAGTATAGCTCTGCGCATGGCTGAATGTAACTGATATCTCAAAAATTGTTTGGATGTTGTGAGGCCAACTCCTGCTGTGTATGATGTTTGTATAAAATGTGTGTAAGAGTTTTACATAACAGAATTGATGATGGAAATGTTAAAGGCAAGAGATATAGTGAAAGAAATTATAAAGAAATTAATTAAAAGAACTTAGTATTGTCTTCCATTGAAAATATGCTGACATTAAGGTGGTCACTTTAACTGTGTTTTTTACAGGCTTTAAAGGAAAGAAGATATTTTTCAATTCATTCATCGACCCAGTATCAACAAAGATTAGCTAGATAGTCAATTGTCATTATTTTCAATGGTTCTCACAAATCTCTGAAAGTGACTGGGCAAATAACACAAACTGACCAGGTATAATCCTACTGGCAAGTAAATTAGCAATTAAGCAGATTAAAGTAAATATTTATTGCATTTACTGGCAAATTTCCTTTGCATAGCAAATAAGATTTTCATTTGTATTTTTCTATAGATCAGGCCCTTGCCTGGAATTGCAGTTTTTTTTTATTTATTGCTAAGGCCATTTCCTAAGGATGGCGCATTACTATGCGTTTCTGTATGAAGAAAATCGTCGTCTTTTCTAGGAGGACTTGCGTCTTTGCAAAATATTATAATATATAATGTACGAGATATGGAGAGAACGGTAAGTGGTATATAGAGAGTTTTGTGTATATATATATATATATATATATATATATATATATATATATATATATATATGTATATATATATATGTGTGTGTGTGTGTGTGTATGTATATGTATATATATATATATATATATATATATATATATATATATATATATATATATATATATATATATATATATATATATATACACATATATATATGTATATATACAGTATAATTCTGTGTGAGTATATGTACAGTGTATACCATATATCTACATCGATGCACGATTTTCCTGGGATTTTACTTTATTTTCGATTATGAACTTGCACTTTACCTTAAAGCGTAAAACAATTTAGTCGTAATCAGATTGATATTTACTTTACCTTCGATCTTGTGGAAAGCAAAATAAAGTTCTCAAGGATCTACTAAAAAAAAATAAAATTTTTTTAGTTCTGTGAAGGGAGGAAAATCCAGGTGAAGTTTTGGACGATCATGTGCAGTCAAAAAATTAACCGATGTGGAATATTTGTGGACGTCTCCCCCTTCTAAAATAGAGGGTTGTATAAATAAAATTGTATCCTTTCTGATAGAAAACAGTCATTTCCTTCACTAAGTTTTCCATCTTCGATTGAGGGAGATTCATTTACAGGAATATACCCGATGAAAAATTTATTTAATATTCTTGTTTTGTAATTATTTCTTTTAATTTACTGTGAAGGACGTGTATTTGACAGATCTGGAAGTGGTAACAGTCTCTCTCTCACTCTCTCTCTCTCTCTCTCTCTCTCTCTCTATGAAGGGGAAGAGAACTCCATTTAAAGGGGCGACCTGGCGCAAAATTACATCCAGAAGGGGAACTTCCACCTGATATAAAAAGAAGAGCCCTTCGTTGTATTTCTATGGCGTGGAATTTTATAAAAAAGCCACCGGCGTGAGAGGCGCGTGTCCAAAAATTGTCTCTGAATTTAATATGTTTCTCTCGGTTTTGAAATAAACAAATAGACGGAGAGATGGAACAAGTTTTCTGAAATACGATTAGTTGTACACTGCAAATTCACATTTGTGTATCTCTCTCTCTCTCTCTCTCTCTCTCTCTCTCTCTCTCTCTCTCTCTCTCTCTCTGTATATATATATATATATATATATATATATATATATATATATATATATATATATATATATATATATATATATATATATATATATATTATATACATACATATATACATATATATCTTACATATATGTATATATATGTATATTATATTTGCACATGTATGTATATTTATATATGTGAGAAAAGAGGATATTCAATTCAGTTTTTCAAAATGTGCTTTTGAAAGTCTGTTTTTCAAGTGTTATGAGATATCTGTTTCTGAAATGTTTTACCTTTTCATTTACTTGTCCACATTGTATAAAAATCTTCTTAGAATGAGTGGTTGATGTTTTTTTATTGTACTTTTTAACTCTGAATATTTAATAATTTCAAGATACCAACTAAGGGAATTATTAATCATATTGATGTCCTAATTTATCAGTCAAAGGATTTATTAATAATTTTGCTCTTCTACATACAATAAAGATTTTACAATTTCCCTTTGATAATAATGATAGCTATATGATAAACAGAGCGAGAAATTGAATTTTGAACAGTTAGTAAAATAGCCAGGGATATTGTGAAAAATATGCTTTCGTACTCATTCATTTATTTATTTACTTATTTACTGTGTTTTCTCTGGCTGTAAAGTCTTCTTTTTCGACCAAAACAAATGATTCCACACGTTTGGTTTTCCGTTATCGTCTGTTAATTATATCATTAACGGTATCAGAGCATTAAAATGCTCATTAATGCTTTTTAACGTTGATTTATAAACCCCGGCACACAAAAAAATTGCTTTCAGAATATTTAATGACCTCGCTGGACAGTTATGGCGTAGTATTTTCAGCGTCGTGTTGTGAATGGAAAAGTTTATCAAAATGGCAACCAAAAACGCATATTATAGCAGACACTATAGTGGCGTTTTTCCGGTTTTTTCTTTTACACTCCAACATGTCCCTATAATGATAAAGCAGTTAACCTTATTTGTATTTAATCAACGTGTAAACTTACGCACACGCATATGCTTTTATAGAATCAAACGGTGCACAAAGACTCTTCATGCACTTACAAAGAAGGCTCACCAGCAGCACTTCAAACTTCCCCTTTACGAGCCATGTCATTCACGTTTGACTTGGAGATACTCTCTCGCTTTCAGGATGTTAAGGCTCTTCCTCTCCAATATATACCTCTTTCATCCTGTCCGTCCAGTTCTTCCTAAGTCTTCCTCTCCCGCTTTCTCTAGCATACGCACACACGTGTAAATATATATACATATATATGTGTATATATATATATATATATATATATATATATATATATATATATATATATATGTGTGTATATATATATATATATATATGTGTGTGTGTGTGTGTGTGTGTGTGTGTGTGTATATACGTGTGTGTGTATATACAATATATATATATATATATATATATATATATATATATATATATATATATATATATATATGTACATACATACATACATACACTTACACATTAGGTAAGGAGGTGCTGAGCCTATTAGTGAGGGAGCTAGGGCTTAATGCTTTCATTTGAGCCCTCTAGGTTATTGCTTCAAGATGTTTACTCATATTTAAGGAATTCGAACCGTAATAATATAATTACATTCCTGCAGTAATGTCAATATATCGAAAAGAAAGAGCAGTGGCAGACAGGTAGAGACAAGGAATGAGTTGGGTATGTTGAAGTAATGTTTGGAAGTTAAAATGTTTTGTAAAATACTATGGCACAGGGTTATACAGTTTCTAAGGAATGGATACTTTGCATATTGTGAGCTTACATATGTATATATATATATATATATATATATATATATATATATATATATATATTAAATTTATATATGTATATATATCTATATATATCTGTATACACACATATATACATATATGTGTATATATGTATATATATATATATATATATATATATATATATATATATATATATATATATTTATATATATTTATATATATATATTATATATTTATATATATTTATATATATATATATATATATATATATATATATATATATATATATTATATATTTAATATATATTATATTATATATATGTAATATATAATATATAATATGTTATATATGTAATTTATAATATATATAATGTATGTATATGTGTATATATATATATATATATATATATATATATATATTTCATATATAACATATAATATATTAGATACTTTATAAAATATACAGCCTATGTATTCTTCTTACGCTATATATTATATAAAAACAATTCATCGGTAAACTATCAGCTTTTTTTCATTTGCATTAAACATCGGCAGTTTAGTTCGAAAATAGAGAGTTTGCTTAGTTAGCAATAAAGACGACAATTGATCACACTTTGCTACCTTCCTTGCATCACCAATTCTGTGACCTTCTCTTCTGTCATCCAGTCATCATCCATATTTAATCCCATCTACATAGAAGACTCAACGCCTTGTTTCACTGCCCATGTTATGATACATTTTTCCATCTCACCAAATTTTCCACCAAACCAGTCACTTTCCCTACCAAGTATTCATATATACTTTCATTCATCGTAAAAACTTGTAATCACTCCAAACAATTTATATTCTGTACGGTGCACCTTTATTATCCTTCTCATTACCTCTATTTTGTCACACGATTTTTGTAGGTACATGTAAGCTGCATACAATTTTTCCTTACGCGTTCATACCTAGTACATAACTTTTCCGTAACAAACACTTAATAGGTATTTAACCAGGAAAAATACAGTTACACCTCAGTGTGGATGACCCAAGTATCGGTTATAAAATGGTCACCACTTCTGTTGGTTTGATGTTTAAAAAACGTAAACAACAGGTAGTGCTCGGCCGGATGAGTAATGGATTGCAGGAAGCAATTCACAGCAGTTTTGATTAATAATAATCACAGTTAATTTTGGGGGACTTTTCTAAGCAGTCTATCATGGTTACCCTGTCAGATTCCCAAAAACAAAGAGACCATCGCCTTGCATACAAGCACTGTTTGTCCTTCCTTGAAGACAATTTGCTCATCCCCACATTATGCAATAAGGTAGTGCTGGTGTCCTCAGTCTCGGCTAACTAGTGGACTCCTTTGTGATTAAAAAGCATGCGATGATCAGCGTAGACATTTTCGTCAGTAGTTGGTGTTTAGGATGTTCCTGCTGGGGTCATCTGTTCTGGCCCTGCCTCACTTAAAACAGCTGCTTATTTCTTAAGAGTGGACTATGCCTCCAAGATTTTTTTTTTAGTACCATTCATTTGCCGATAATTATTCAATTTGCTTACAGTAGTGACTATTAAAAGATCTTACTTGCAATATAATAACGACAAGTAAATTAGTTCTTGTGTACAGTTAGATAAGTAGTCTTAGGTTATAGTTACACCAAAATTTTTTTGTTGAATCTTCTGCTTTAATTTCTGCGAATGATCCTAGAATATATATGTGAATTAATGCTGTATGTATTTGAATGCTTGTGAATGTGATGTTTGTACAATAACTTTTTTTTTTACATGCACGATATTTTACGTATATTCTGAGTGATACAATTATCAGGCTTTAGTCATCGCAATATTTTCTCTTGTAGAACATAGATTTTAAAAACGAATACCAATAGTAAATCAAAATAGAATAGCTTTAGGGTGTGAATGCAATCCACACCCGGGAAGCCGGATTGGTACTGACTGAATATCACCACAAATACATTTGATATTCAGAACTGTCAAAAAGTCATACAACTGAAACTCACTTCAATTCATTTCGCATTCTTTTTGCTCATTTTTTCCAGGATAGGAGGTTGGTTTTACTATTGGTATTTTACATTCATATATACAAAACAAATTAGATATTGCATTAGTAACATAATTGTACTTGTAGCAGTAAATTAAGACATTTGAGTGTATTTATATATGACTGTATATGTACTGTATATATTATATTTTATATATATATATATATATATATATATATATATATATTTTATATATATATATATATATATATATATATATATACGTAGACTTTGTACCCCGAAGAAGTGTACGCAATACACGAAAGCGCTTTCTTGGTACCTGGTCTTTAATTTTCACCTTTCATGTGGACGTCTGCGTATATATTTGTCACGTGCAGTTTTGGTGACTTATTGCTGATATATATATATATATATATATATATATATATATATATATATATATATATATATATATAGAGAGAGAGAGAGAGAGAGAGAGAGAGAGAGAGAGAGAGAGAGAGAGAGAGAGAGAGAGAGAGAGAGAGAGATGTATAATGTATATATATATATACATATTCTTTATCTATTTACTTATTTATTTATTTATTTATTTATTTATTTATTTATTTATTTATTTAAAGGCATACAGAGATAAGGAAATTATCACCGAGCCGGAGAAAACAATAGTTGAATTTTTATCCTAAATGTAAGAATTTGTAGCCCGACGGTAGTCTTACGAGGCTGCCTTAGAGAAGATATAAGACAGAATCTGGGGCTTTCATATGTAGGATCTGCAGAGCAACTTGAGACACTTAAAGAAAAGCACTTGTAACGATATGAACACTGAAATATCTCCAGGACTGCAACTGAACATACGAAATACTAAGCGTATACATTTTCAGCAAACAGACTCGAAGAATCACACAGGAGAGGAAGACAGAAATAAGTAAAGGCCCTGAACTTTACTCTGAAGAAGATCATGGTTGGCCCAGGGAGAAAAATCAATTCGAGAATGAGTGCAGACGGAAAGGATGGTTAGAATATCAAAGGTAAAGGTATATAGAGGACTGTTTTAGCGACTAAATCATGGATAAGAGAAGAGGAACCTAAAGAAAAACATATAGAAATGGTTAAAGTAGCCAGTGTGCTGCTTGCCACTACAGGTACAGGATAGTTAAATAAAAAGTAGATCAGCATGTCAGTTGTTTGAAGATGACACTGAGATATACGAGGAAATATTTCCAACATTAACGATATATTTAATGAAGTGTTTTGAAAAGCTTTCTGATATGGAGGATCACATTAAACCCAATGTAGCAAGCTATGTGGAATTACGCGGTTTGCTTTCTGGGTACCTTTCTGGTCTTTGGTACTGAGGCTCTGTAGAGACTATGATATAAAGTAAAACCTTATTTCTTCTCTTCCGGCATCACAACTATTGACATGTTGTTCCAGTATCACTAGAGTGGTGTCATAGAATCACTTAACTTTATCCAATTTCAGTGTTCTCTGGTATTGCATTTGACAAGCTAAATAAGTGAGATTCTTGGTTGCAGGTCTTGATTTTCCATTGAGCTGTTGGTAGTTCTGTATCCAAAATCAGTAGGTATCAGATCGTAACGAAGACGAAACTCCCCGTTACATGAAATTATTATCTTATTTAGACAGTAAATTATCACTTTGTAATGCTAGTGCCCAATCTTTATTGCCAGTGCAAATGGGCATCGCCATTCCTTAGGAAGATTATCCGGTTTGTGGACTAGTAAACCTCCGAGATAGTTCCTGTTCAGGCTGAAATGCATTAAATAGATCTTGATAATAAAGTTGGAGGCAGCCAAACCTATGTGGTATTGGTTTTAATTTTTCCACATTTTATTTCCTACGTGGTCTAGGGTAGGTAAATTTCAGGTTGGGTTAAGTAAAATTTAGTCTTTCTGTGGAAACGCGATGTCTTAAGAAAAGGTTCCAGCGGTGTATTTTAACGGGAAGACTGACAGAAAGCTCTTCTTTTTTTATTTATTTATTTTTTTTTTTTTTTTGCTTCATGGACAGTTCGTTTGATTTTTTAATTTGATGGTCTGTTCAATGTATATTTTTCTACAGATATTCATACATAACGACTATTATGATACATTGTATTTAGCTTTTAAATTTTCTATATTTATTTATCAAATATAAAACTTTATAGATTCTGTGTACAGTTCTCGTTTCTCTGAATTTTAGACGTTGACTCTTTCATGCTCCCTTAGACATTCTGACCTCAGGGCTTCTTGGACCTCACCTTCCTGCTGATCGGATATTGGCTGTCGTACTGGGGCCGGTTATTCGTTTCTGCTCCTAAGGTGATCTTCTATTATAGTTATTTTATTTCTGTTTATTAATTCCAGGCAATCTGCGTTACATACGGAAAGAGTATAACGGGATATATACCTATATATGCATATGTAAGATATAGTGTGCATATGTATGCGCATCTATAACAGATGTAAAAAGCTCATTGGTATTGAACACTCACATGTGTGAACGTACACTTGCAAGCCTAATCATGAGGTAGCAGTTGCAAGGAAGCCCAAAAACCAAAGCTATGCTTGGAGTAATTGTACTTATTGTGCTTAATTTGCCACATTAACGGGGATCACCTTATATACACCTAAAAGAGTTAAGTGAGGTTGTCTCTCCGGCGAGGAAAGAGAAATATTGGATGCTTTAGTTGACTTCATACACTTGGCAGGTAGTATGGATGATTTTTGATTTAAGGCAGGATTGATGACTGGCGGTTTGACAGGGACGTATAAGAGTTTCGAGTTAAGTGAGAGTTCTTCTTGGTGTGGCAACACTAGCGGATTCAGAAAAAATTTAATGGGGCCCAACCAATCTTCATATACATATATAATGTGTGTATATGAATACATATATACGTATGTAATTGTTATTATTTTTTTCTCAAAGTGTTATTATTTCTATAATAGAGTTTTTATTTTTTCCCATTTTTATATTTCTGATTTATGTTATTACCTAAATCTTCGATATTGTTATTTTGTCATTATTTTTCATGGGGGGGCACGTGTCCAGGTGCTCGCCTCCCGGCCCCTCCTCCTGAATCCGCTAGTATGGGAGTGATCGAAACACTACGTGGATAACCATAGCATTTATAACACGGAAGGCATGACCTTTAATGTCGACTGTTAAACTACGTTTACTGCAAGGGAGTGAGATATAGATTCCTAAACCAAATAATGAAATCCTCTTCACTCACAAATTTAGAATCATTTCGGCTAATATGAACATAGAAAATTTTTGAAAAACACAGTGGAGTCCCTACCCTGTATCGACCTTAAGCAAGGACAGTTAATGGGGGAAAATGTGGGGATTTTAATTCTAGGGAAAATGATGCAGGTTTAATGATGCTTCCGAGTGTATTGTGTTGGTTTAATCATACTGAGAGCATGTGGTTTGACATATCGGAGAAAAGTAGTGCTTTAGTCAGGTGCTTTGAATGCAGGAAGGAGAGGAACGTAACGAAAATGCTAGGCTTAAGTTGTGCCGTAATTTTTTGGACACAACTTTAATATCTTGGAAGTGTTGAATAGATTAGACCATATTTTTCCTTCTCATTTCACTTCCAGTGTTCATGTGCTGGATATGGACATCTTAATTTTTTTAAGTACATTAAATAGTTAAAATGGATAAAATGTAACGAGCCAAGTGGGTACGATATCTGAGTGATGCAGCACTCAGCGCAAGTTTGTTAGTTCCGTGGATCCCTCCCTGCCTACCGCCCACCAGTCCAGCCAGCTTTGAAAGGGTGGGATCAAGGGAAAGGGTCGTTAAGACTAGCTGAGAAAAAAGGAGGCTGTGCCCATCTGGTGCCATGTTTCCAAAAAGATATCAGACGTAGGTGAAAATTGTTCATATATATATATATATATATATATATATATATGTGTGTGTGTGTGTGTGTGTGTGTGTGTGTGTGTGTGTGTGTGTGTGTGTGTGTGTGTTTGTGTCTATCATTGGTGAAATGGGCATACTTAGTCCTTTGTGTTGCTATTCTTCAAGCCAGCCAGTTTACTTGCATATCCTTCAACACTTCGAATGATTGATTATCATTTCCATGTGCCCATATTTGTAATATCCTTTCAGTAATCCTCCTTGAACTGTTTTCATTTAGTATTGATTAAAGAACCTGTCTATAGAAAACAAATTATCTGTGTAAATAACTAGTTTTTAAAGGTTTAAAGGTGACTCATGAGCAAAAGAGATAAGGAAAAGGCATATTGACGCACATGTCTTAGAAACGAAATGAATGTACAATTTCCCTCACCACCCAGGCTTGGACCAGGCAGAACCAGGGTCTGGCTGCTGGTGACTGCGAGTAGTTCTATACGTCCCCCAAACCCGCCCCCAACCCCTCTAATAAGGACGCTAGGTAGTGTTTTCCAGTGAAATCAATCATGCGCTGAGAAGGGTTGGAGATTCAGGATTACCAGACTGTAAAGTCCAAGGCAAAACGAAGTGACCCAAGTTTATTTTTTAGACAATAATGTTTAATTGATTTTATTTTAGAAGTTAATTTTTCCCCAAGCTCAGCATAAAGAGGAGATAAATTTTGAGACTGAATTTTTTGTTCAAACCTCATCAGAGTTTTAGATGCACTTCATGAGAAATTTTAGAATATCCAGTTTTGCATTTTAAAACTTAAACTGTTTACTTTAAAAATCCAGCATTATTACCGCATCTTCGGAATTTTCAGGAGATGAGATTATTACATTTTGCAGCATGTCCCATATTGCGTCATCTCCTCATGTGATCAAAATCGAGATGAGTTTTTATACTCAATATTTCTGAGATTGGGCAGAAAATGGGCTTTCCTTTTTACGCCCAGTAAAGATAAGCTGAAGATGAAAAGAATCTTCACAAGAATCGGAAGGATCAGAAGGTTTCTCCCCGTCTTCTTGTAATGTACCTATGATTAAATTGAATTCAAGTAGTAATTGATCAGTATCATCCGGCGCCACTTGATAAGATCACAAAGACAGTTTTACACTGTAAGCAGGTTTCATTTAATCTGATTTTTATCCAGCCCGAGATGGTAATTGATTCAATTCTCGATTTTAACTTGGGCCCACTCCCCACCTCCTCGAGAGCAGCCACCCATTAGCAAGGTCCTGCTATCAAAGGGAGAGCCGTCCTATAGATGTTGCTTCGCCACCGTTGTTTACTGAGCGTGCTTTGGCATGGACGCACACAGGGGCTTCGGCAACATTTGCAGAGCTTTATGGATTGCTGTACAGTTCCCCTAACTAAAGAAACCGTTTGTTTCTGAGTTAATATAGACAGAAGTGTAAGAATTAGCTAAAAATGAGAAACGTCATGTAAGCCATGTGTTTAATGGCGACTAAACATGACTCTTGCCAAGGTAAAAAGTTTGCTACAATGCAGGTTGGAAAGAATTTTTTGTTTCCCGGGTCTTGTGCTCATCATTTAACACTTGTAGTGCGTTGTGTTTCTGCTTTGAAGTGACCACCACCGTTATTTCTCTCACTCTTGATAATTACACAGCGGTGACGTCACATTTAACTTGCAAAAGATATCATCTCTTTCATACGTTCAGAAAAAAGTTTTCTGTTCTCGTCTTTAGTATTAGAATTCGCCATTAAGTGTTTATTCTGCGCGCTGGCACATGTTAACGCCACCTACTCGTGTATATAAGACAGGCAGAGTATTAGATACAGTTATTACATCATAAAGGAAAGATACTAATTTAAGTTCAACAGCCATTCTCGTTGTTGTACGAAGCAGAAAGTATA
>NC_089747.1:19205000-19242500 GCF_040412425.1 Macrobrachium rosenbergii
TATTCCTGATCTTAGTGCAACATTGTTAGCTTAGCTCATTGTGTGTGTTTAAAAAGTGATAATGCTGATCATTCTTTTCATTCTCACCGACCCAGGTTACTTATGGCAAGAGATGCAGTTAATTCTGAAATTCTTGCACTTGTTTTATTTTCTGAGATTTGGTATCCCAGATTACTGGAGTTTCGTCCAAGGTGTGACTAAATTATGGAGTGATCCTCCTAGCTATGTAGCTGAAGCATTGGAACTTCAGAAGTTCAAACTTATTGCAAATTATTATTTTGTTTAGCGACTCACAAGAGTCTCATTTCATTATTTAGTTGTCTGTCATTCTTCTTTTTTTCTTGTATATATATATATATATATATATATATATATATATATATATATATATATATATATATATATATATATGTGTGTGTGTGTGTGTGTGTATAGTGTATACACACATACCTTCACTACCTACACACATATATATATATATATATATATATATATATATATATATATACTGTATATGTATATATATTATATACACATGTATATAATGTAAATATATATATATATATGTGTGTGTGTGTGTGTGTGTGTGTGTGTATGTGTTTTGTGGAAGTACTCCGGTAAGAGCTGAATCTTTTGAGTAGCGCTGCCGAATTTACCACCTATCATTGTGAGGCGAGAACAAAGAAAATCTGCTTCTTCTTCCTCCTCATCCTCCTCCTCATCCTGCTCCTCCCCTCTCACTTCTCTTCCCCTCCCCCCATCATCATCCTTTGTTATCATTCATCCAGGTAATGTGAGGAAATTTGCCGGACTCTTTATGCTTACTCCAATATTATTGCTTTTAAATAACGTAATATTTGGCCACGGTCCTTGCATTCCGGATTTTCTGCAATAAAAAAAAATTGTGAAGATACGTTTCTTGCAGGCGCAGTTATGTTGTTTTCCGTATTTTGATCTAGATTCTTGGATTATTATTATTATTATTATCATTATCGTTCATAATGTTAATACTTTCTCTAATAAAAAAAAGAGATCAGTGACATAGCATATATCAGTAAATAAGTACACAAGTAAATAAATGAATATACAGAAAACAGGAAAGTGTGTTCGAGTGTACCTCAGAACTTAAACCCACTTAAACTCATTACTGTTGAAGATCACAGAGCAAAGGTTTGACCGTAGCCCAAGGTTTAAGAGCATAGGGTGATATTACTTTCACTAAACATAGGACAAATGAATTTGTTACTAGAGAGGACTCAGCAGCCACAAATAGCCGCAATGTATGTCAATCAAATGAGTCAAATATCCTTGAAAGGCGGTAAAGTGAACCACCCATAGCGAACTTTGTTTTACAATAGTGATGGTTGGCTGATGTAGATTGTGCAGACCTTATGTGAACAGGGCCCCTGACGGGAGGAAGTCTGACTGTGTGTTACTGTGTTAATAGGAATAAGAGGTCTGGTTTAAACCTGTGGAATCGGGCCAGACAACTGAGACAGCTAATTTAAAAGTGCTTCTTTCGCTAATATAAAAGTACTTGTTTTCGCTAATTTTCTACGGCTTATATTGTTTTAATCAAATTGGCAATAGATTAAGTGTATTATAAATTATTATTATAATTGCTGTGGTATTAAGGGTGGAGTATTAGCAACCGTGTATTTTGCTTCTTCAAATAGATGAGAATCATTAACTTTAGCACTCCTTATAAAAAAAAATCCGTCTGAAGATTCTTTTACATTTCGATACCAAAATTTCATCTGTAATTTTGTTTGCTCCTTCTGCACCGTGTTTACTTTTGAAGTTATAAACGGTAATTGCGCTTCGCAGAAATTACATTTCATAGTTGCTTGCTGTTCCTGCCTTCGAATCACCGGTATATGAGAAGTAATGTTTTAATAGTACCGATGCAGCTGCTGTTATTCCTATCGGGCATTTTTCTTGAAAATGGGTGATTACGATCCTCTGAGCTTACGAGTCTTGCAGAGCTAATTTTCTCAAGATATTTTTTGTATTTGTACTTTATTCCTTTTCCACTTGTAAATTCCGAAAAACTGTTGTTTCCAACGAATTTATCATCTTATTCTCCCCGCCCCATCCGAAAAATGTGTATTGTTTCATTATCCATTTTGCAATTCTAGTAATATTAGTACCTGGAATACTGCCCAAACTACTTGAAACCATGAGCTCAGTGAATTTTTTTATGGTGACTGAAAGATATTTCGCGTAAGTGTTTTTATGTTTAGTGCGTATAATAATGAAAAGAAAGAAAAATACAGAAATAAGGAATGAGATCGTCCTCTGATTCATACATGATTTCACAAACGCGAGCGTACTCATGTATGCACACACATATATATATATATATATATATATATATATATATATATATATATATATATATATATATATATATATGTATATACACACACACAGACTTGTGTAAAACCTTAGTGAAATGGTAAAACAGCCTTATAAGTTTTATAGGTCTTGAAATGGACTGAATGGATTTTTTGGTATTTCCAACTTTCTTATCGGCGTTGGTACTGTGGTTATGTGTGTTTAGATAAGTCACAGAGGCAGCAGGGGTTGTTTGTGGGTGCAGGAGTGTGCTAATAAGAAATAAAAGTAATAATTTGCGTTTTCCTTAGTAGGATAAATTCTAGAGAAAAAAAACATAAGGAGTATTCACTACCAAATTATCCATTTAATTGCTGAATCCAGAATAATCCCATATCACACTAACATACGCTAAATATCAGAGAATCAGAGAGAACGTCCTGTGTAAGTATTCGCGTATAATAAATAATTACGCAATTCTTACTGCTTTTACGAATCTTTATTTGCAATATGGTCACATTCGTTATAAATGAAAATCGATATATATTAAATCATAATGAAAACACCCACATCGTCCCAGCTGCGCCATATATTGTTCATTATCCATTTAACAGTTAATTCAGTCAATTTCTTCCTTTGTTTCCGCGGAGGAACTAATTGCACAAGAGTAATTAAATGTGTTTGAGAGTGACGCGCTTCATTTTACTTTTATTTCGAAATGGCACACTGGGTTTTTCCCTCTCCTCATTCGCTTTGATTTATTTGTTTAATTTTTGTTTTCAGTTTGTTCTGTTAGGTTATTTTCTCCTCTCATTTCCGTGACGACGTTAAATTATTCTTTGTAACTTGAATGTGCGTCATTGTTGTAGATCAGATTCACACTGTACACTTTCGAAGAATATATGCTCGAATTACACTTTGACTTTGTTTGTTAGTTTGTCTGTGTAATTTAATTGTTTCGTGTGCTTGTAAGTTTGTGTAATCTGCTGTATCAATGTGTTTTGGCCTTAAACCAGAGTTTATTGTTTTTTGATGTGTGTTTGTGTGTGATCATAAACCAACCAAATTTTCCTCAGCCGTTCTTAATTTTGTCTCCAGCTGGAGTGGGTTGCAGTAGGTCGTTATGGGGACATGCCTTTAGAGAGGGAGTGAATCGTCTGATCTTTTAGAAATGACCGGAATTAAGAATAACGGAGGCTGTTAATAGAAGTTAGCCTCCTGCAGCATTGTTGCGTCTTGTATATATATGATATGATTTCGTTACTCATAACGAAAGTTTAGTCTTGAATGCAGCAGTAGCAAATTCATATTTTTACTGGTCTTCCAAGCAGGGAAATGAAACCATATATTGCCCGGCCAGTTTTTGAATTATTGATGCTAGAGGCTTATTCCCAGTGGTGTGACAGGCTTGATGGCACCGTTGGGCAGGCAGTGTGGCTTGGTCCTGAGTCTGAGTCTAGTAATTTTGATGACATTAAGCCATCTTGGGCTCAGTCTACAATAGGACAAAGATAACTTAACGTTAGGGTTTTGGAATTGCCCTAAATATAGAGTCAGAAAGGAGGGCAAGACCCTTACCCTAAAGAATATAGAGGCATATGTTGCCATCCTATCTCTAGTGCAAATCAAGCGCTCAGGAACAGAAGATTGTAGTCATCCACCCTAAGTAAAAAGTTTTATAGCTGAAGGAAGAAAATAGGCATCTGTTACTTACAACTTGTTCACTATGTTAACCAGAGTTGCAAGCATTAAGCACTTGGGTAGAGGCACTATTACTGCTATGCATTCTTTCTCATATACTCTAGCAAAAGATGATGATTATAAAGGCCATCAGTTTCTCGTACATGTGGATATTGAAACGTGTTGTTTTTGACAGGCTACGAAGAGGTGTTAAAATTCACGAAACTTTTTTTCTCTCATTGTACAGGATAATTGAGCTTCACATTGGCAATGTGTTTTCTCATGTACAAGAGGAAAAGCTGTATTTGGTTGCAAAGCTTCGGGTAAAGGACAGTATGAGTTACCTTGTATCAGCTTCTACCGACAGGTCGCTTGCTGTACTGCCTTGTAGAATACTTCAGCGTTTAGTCGGAGTAAGGGACTTCCTCGAACAATGGGCTCATTTGTGGATGTATTAGCCAGGCAAAGGATGATTGCCAATCTGTCATGACCGAAGCTAAAACGGCCCAGTCTTTAGCTTTCCTGATTTTTCTTGTCGGTGAAGGAGGTGGTTCCACAGAATAGAGGAGTAGACAGCCTGCGGCAGTTACAGCAGTCTCAAAAGAGTTGTCCTAACCGTGTACGCCATGATCTTTAATGTGAGAGTCGGTGGTTTGGGCTGTACCGACCATTTCATCCATCTGAAGTGACAAATTTGCACACGCGCCAAGATCATCAATAGTAGTGACAATGTAAATAATGTGCTAAAGTACGGCAGGAAAGAATTTTTTGGGACATGTCGAGGAAGCGTGAAGAGAGATGCGTTGGTAAGAGTGGAAGAATACATATTTGCTTTCAGGTTGCTAAAAAAAACCTGCTGGTTAGTCAAGGTCAACATATGCATTTTCCCCCTTGTGATAACATATCAGATAATTTTTGTGATCTCTATAAAAACAAGGTGAAGAGGGTGAAAATAGACCAGTTTAAAAACATTATTTTACATCAAGTCTTGTTTATATTTACAGAAATTCAGATAACTGTTGCACACAAAATTCTAAACTTTTTTTTCTTTTGCCAATGGCTTCCGCTCCATGACCGAATGCATAAGCAAAGAGAAGTTTATCCTTACATAAATACCTTAGTTCCTTAAACGAATATGTAGTTTGCGTGTTTATGAACGCACCTTTCGCCAGTGTTATTTGGCTGTTGGAATGTAGAATGAAGGAACGTCAGAATTCTCGTGTATTGAAGGAGTTTTGTACTCCCCTTGCTTTTTTGTTCGTAAGTAAACGTTTGTCCGTATCAGAACTTTATTTCCTTTTATACATGAGAATATGGTGTACTCTCTCCTTGGCGCAAAACGAATTTTAATGTAATATTATTTCAGAAATCTTAAGGTCATAAAAAGTTTCAGAACTTCGTTAGATACTCGTAGATCGTTTACGGTTTAGAAATGACTTTTGAATTTTAAAGAGCTTTTTAAGCTGGAGTTCTATAATTTTTCTCTCTTTCTTTCTTTGTTGAGAGATTTCCCTTTCCTTCCATCTTTCACCTTCTCCTCTCCTCATTCCCTTACCCCCTCCCCTCTCCAGCCCATCAGCGTTTATGTAGCTTGTGATAAGATCCTAGGTTTACCCACTCGCTCCCTTTTCTTCGTCATTGCCTCTACGGTCACTTAGGCCTTTCCTCACCATCTCCTGTCTCCTCACCCCTTTCTTCTTTAAGACCTTGATCACCTCTCATCGCCTACTACTTTGTTTTCTTATATATATATATATATATATATATATATATATATATATATATATATATATATATATATATATTAAGCCACAGATATCGTTTAATATCCAGTTCACCCCAGGAATAATTTACACCATAGGGGAATTAATAAGTTTCAAGAGGATCAGTGGTCAAAAGTCACTGTGCATCATTGTTTCTAAAGCAGGCAGCAGTTCGAATCCGACTGGTGGTGAAGCACTTACCCAATATAATTCCAACTGGGTGTAAGTTTTTCCTGAGGTGTAGTTAACTGGATATCAAACGATATTTGTGGCTTAATATTTGAAAATATAAAAGTGCCACGGGATACGTGACAAAAATGCTTATATATATATATATATATATATATATATATATATATATATATATATATATATATATATATATATATATATATATATATATATATATATATATATTTATATATATATTTATATATTTATATATATATATATATTTATATATATATATATATATATATAATATGACGTATGTATTGTGTATATATTTCTGTAAAAAGGTTAGTACAAAGAAAGGTATATAGAAAATGCTTGATATTAATTTACGAGTAAAATGAGTAAAGCTTCGATTAGCAGTGAAAACTTGACGGTTTCAAATCCCACTGACGTGAAAAAACGTTTTATATGTTCTGTCCCGTATTAGTTATTGCAAGTTATCAAACGTTTCTCTCAGGAGTAGTCTTATTTAAGAAAATTTAAGAAAACTTGCAGATGACAGAGCCAAGAGTAAAAAAAAAAATGATGAAGATCATAACAATTTCAGAGAAATCCTCCGATTGTTCGTGCGTTCGTGTTTGTCTTCTAACTGGAAGGAAGGAAGGTTGCATGTTACTAGGATGGGATTCAGGTGTCGAGTTCAGATTGGTGCTAAAATTAGATGGCTACCGTACGTTAAAACTTTTGTGACGAAAATGTCTCTTGAGGTTGTATTTGTTCTTTAGTGTACACAGAAGTTGGTATAAAAACTCACGGGAGATTTCATAAGACGAATCAAAGTCCAGTCGTTAGACGTATATGGATGAGAGGTATTCCAGAAGAAAGTAAAAGGAAATATAATTAGATGAATTATTTTCCTCCCCTTTTCTCTCTGCAGGAAAAGATTGCTACATACCACAAGACATGACGAAAGAAGAGAGTTGGATATAAAGTTACTTAGCCAATTGCAAGAGGAAGAAGTCGAGTTATTGCTGTTGTTTTTGGCAAAGAAATGCCCTCGCGAATATTTGTTTCTTTTTGGAGGAAAGAAAGAGTGGAAATGTACAGAGCGTTATTTTTATTAATATTCTTTTTTTTCACCTCGCCCCTTTACAGGTGAAGAGTTTTATTAGGTTTCGTTTCTTCATGGAAGGAAATGGAAGCACGGCTGTAGGAAGGATTGATATTTACTTTTCCCTTTGCAAGTATGCCATATTCCTTTCTGTCCGTATCAGGGCTTAAAGGAAGAAAACTTGTTGGAGCAGTGGAATAATGGTTTTGTTTACATACGTTCGGTCGTTTTCTTCTTCGGATGTAAGCCCCTGGACTGTTTAAGGTCATTTGTCTGTCCTCTCCGCCTTGAAGTATAATGAAAGAAAATACGTTTGCCCCTCAGTCAGCAGGGAGTATCTTACGGGGGGAAACGCACTGACACTCATGAATGATCATCATAGAGAGATGATGAGGCGAATTTCTATTTAATTACTGTGAAAATCTGCTCGTTAAACATTGATAAAATATTTTTGTATTTTTTACATCTTAGACTTATTTTATTTCGCTATTTGATTATGTTTCTATTTTTATAGTCATTTTATGCGGTTTACCAAGTCCTGTTATGTCATTGTTTCGTTTTTCACCTAGTTCTTAGAATTTTACTTTTGTTTAAGTATGTTTTTCCACTTTTCTGTTTTCACGTTTAAATCTTGGTTGCTTGTCCAACATTATCTTTGGTTTGTCAAGGTTTTCAAGTATTATTATTGCCTTCAATACATCCTTCCTTCATTTTCTCTTTGTGTTATTTTTAAACTTAGCAACTTTATGCTTTTATGCCCTTAGGTTTGACGTCACACTGTGTTTGTTTTGAAATGTTAAGTGTGTTATTTTCTTTCGATTTTCCATAGTTTTCGTACACGATATTCATTTGCTTTATAAGCTTTGCTCTCATTCTTTTCTTGTGATGTCAAAGATTCTCTCAAATATTATTTTAACCTTATATATTATACGAAATCCCATCATTTCTTTTACCCCTCTCCTTCAGATTGTTTGCAGGAAGGAAAATGAATTTTTGGGGGTTTCATTTTAAATTTGTGACAACTTGATTAGGAAGTATCCCAGGGAAATTACGGTACAACGTTGGCAAAATTCACGAAAGACATTCTTTATCGTCGTATGATTTACTTTTTATAGAATGTTCGCATGAAAGGAAAATTCTTGAAATGAATTCTAGTCTGTATGTCGGATAAATGAAAGTAAATAACCTGTATACTTAATTTTTTCATTCGGTGCAACTTATAATCATTTGCTCTTTGTTGTCAGTAAGCTAGTATTTTCACAATTAGGCCTCATTCGTAATAAACTATATTTCCATATTTTCAGCAGAGACGAACCAAGTAGATATTTAATATTAATAAACATTAAATTTTCAGGAATAAAGAAATGAATTCACTCACATAAAGTAAGATTTATTTATTGTAAATTCTTTCAGCCTAAACGTAATATTTTAGTCTCTTAATTGTACGATCACATCCAATATTTGGGGCTACGCTTATCTTTATGCGTCTTGCTGACAGTTATTGTATTCACGGATCTTCGATGTAGCTACTTATCATTTTATTACAACGGGAAGTGCGTTTTTGTGCATTAGAGTTATTTGTCATTTTGTAGAAGTTACTACATATGTCTGACTAGAATGTGCACCCTCGGAATAACAAAGTATTTTATGTTTAGAAACGTAGTAAAAATTCGTAAAGTTTCAACGTCAAGCTTGAGGTCTCAGAGTTTAGAGTTTATGAGACTGACAAATAGGAGAAATTATGCATCTTTAGATGTCAGTGATGGGTTAATTGTTACTTATTTTATAGTCACTAAGCTTATCGTTATTCACCAAAAACTGTGCACAGTTTAAAATGCAAAGAAAAAGTGGCTTTCGTCTTTCTGACACCTATCTCTTCCCTTGCTTCCCCGACGCTCGCAGTGCTCTCTCTTAGTGGCCCCGTCTTGAATAAGGCCTCCTGAATATTTAATGTAATTTCTTAAAAATCTCGTTGCCATGTCTTTCCCGGAACAAAACCCCTCGTTTGTTTTGTAAACAAACCTTGTAGGATTTGTTCCTGCGCCGCATCTCATGGGTTTGATCAAGTGGTGGCGGTGCAGTGGTGGTTGTTGCTGCTGTTGCTGCTGTTGCTGCCTGTCTTATCGGAGGTTTTTTTTTTTTTTTTTCTTCGTCTGTTTCTCCTCGGTTTAAGGGGTTACTATTTTATCTTTCTTTGTTAAAACAGAACTCTTAATATGTCTGCGCATATTCTCAAAAGAAATAAGTCGCTTCGAATCTAAGAAATTATCAGTAGACACACAGTGTGAATAGCAAGAGGAGATAATAAAGTAGTTCATTTTCTTGATTATTTTCCAAAGCTCTATTCTCAAATTAGCCGAATAAAACAATTGTTTTTAACGTAACAGGTGAACCTGTAATTACACGATCCCATAGGTATGACAGTACCTCTTTAAGCACGCACGATTAAATTTGATTAAAGCTACCTAATAGGGGATTAGTGCCGTCAGTGCACCTCATGCTGTGCACTGTAGGCATTGCTAAAGGTTCTTTGCAGCGTCCCTTCGGCCCCTGGCTGCAACCCCTTTCATTCCTTTTACTGTACCTCTGTTCCTATTCTCTTTCTTCCATGTTACTTTCCACCCTCTCTTAACAATTGATTCAAAGTGCAGCTGCGAGGTTTTCCTCCTGTTACGTCTTTCAAACCTTCTTGCTGTCAATTTCCGTTACAGCGCAGAATGACCTCATAGGTCCCAGCGCTTGGGCTTTGGCCTAAGTTCTATATTCTATTCAGTAGAAAGAGAAGGAGATAATAAAGTAGTTATTTTTTTTAATATTTTCAAAATCTCTTTTTCAAATTAGCCGAATATAACATTTGCCTTTAACGTACAGATGAACATATAATTGCACTGTCCCATAGGTATGACAATTCCTCTTGAAGCAGGCACAATTAAATTTAATTGGAGTCAGAAGTAAAATCAAATGAACTAAGGACATTTTTACTCGAGAAACAGTAAAGTTAATTTTAATGTAATTCAAACAAGGCAAGATACAACACTTTTACTTCGGGAACATTTAGATTAAACTCGATGCGTCAGCTGAAATATTGGGAGAAATCGGCAGTAATGGCAGGCCTGAGAGAAGTGATAGACCGTAATTCGCGTCGAAAGATTTTAAAGGACGCTTTTCAATTTGACTGCCGGTGCAATTATTGGAATTCTTGTTATATTAGTGTCAGGCCAAGGATATCCTGACTAATAATGCTTATGAGTGGGATATTCTCTCTCTCTCTCTCTCTCGCTCTCTCTCTCTCTCTCTCTCTCTCTCTCTCTCTCTCTCATTTTTTCTGCTAGATGATTCTGGTCTAATCATTTTGAATATTAGGGAGTTTTTCTCTTAAAAGAATGTATGAATTGCCATCTTCTTATATATACAAAAAATTCCAAAGAACACTACGGATCGAGAGTTTTCTAACAAAATTATTCCTTTTGAATAAACCAAGAAACAATTAGACTGAATTTTTTCCCCGAAAAGTATAAGCAATATATGACGCCCTTCACCCTCCCCCCAACCCCCCACCCCATCCACCTCCCTTGTATGGAATCTTCCCCTCTTTTAATTTCCGAATAGCAATGAGGATTATTTTCCGATTCCAACGGGATTTACAAAGGTATAAATCCAATTAAATATCCAAAGTTGGAGCCTTTCCCCTCTGAAAAAAAAGGAAAAAAATCATCGGGATTTTATTGCCTCAACTTCAAAAGTTTATTGGATGAAGTGCACAAGTATTTCTCATTTTCAGCCATATCGCTCCGGAAATCCTCAATAAAAATATTCGTTTAGGGAAAAATATATAAGGCAACTTTCCTCTCTTTCTTTTTTTTTTAGTCCCGTCATATTTCGTCTGTTATAGTCTCTCTCTCTCTCTCTCTCTCTCTCTCTCTCTCTCTCTCTCTCTCTCTCTTATATTTACCGACATATTTTCGTTCAGGCGCAGTTTTTTTTCTTATTTTTATCCCGCATGCACTATATTTATTCATTTATTTTTTTTATATGCGTTCTGTACAGTCGTGGAGGTCAGAGGGTCTTGCATGTTTAGCATAAAATTTTCCTTGAATATATCTAAAAGAAAAGGGAATTATTTTAAAGTATAAGATGATAAAAAGGAGAAAACGGGGAGGTAAAGATAATACTGTAAATCCGTGAATAGGTAATTTTAAGAATTCTGTGAATTATCGTACAGTTCATGATTACTGTGAATAATATCAAGCTTGCAAATGCCTCTTTATTAAGAAAACATTCAATTACAGTGTATGAATACAGCACTAGAAAACGGATTGTGTCCACCTCTATGCACCTTAAAGTAAGATAATGCGATTAGAAGTCATCTCGCTCCTTCTTACTCATTTTTTCTTTGATACGAAAATGCGGACTCTGGGAGACGTCATAGGCTACACAGACAGCGTGTGAGGCATTAGTCAAGCATGGAGTGATTCATTCTTGCAGAGCAGAGTCGACGCTCTGAGGAATTTGGAAGGACGGGGAGGCGGACGAGGGAAGGGGGAAGGTTATTGAGAGAGAGAGAGAGAGAGAGAGAGAGAGAGAGAGCCGATTAAGATTCATGAAATGTATAAACATTAATTTGGCTAAAAATTAATGTTTAAACCATAAAAATTTTCAGAATGAATGTTTGTTAACGAAACTGTGTTCAAATGATCCTCACATACAAATATATATATATATATATATATATATATATATATATATATATATATATATATATATATATATATATATATACATACATATATATATATATATATATATATATATATATATATATATATATATATATATATATCCTTTCAAAACAATAATATTAAACAAAGAGAGAGAGAGAGAGCTACTGTGATGTGGAATGAGAAAGAATTCGAGAAGTGGCGGAGAAATTTATGACAGGAGAAGTAAGAAATCTTATTACTGAAACGGAATGGCTGAATTTTGTAAAACTTAAAACATTTCAAACAACCGGGAAGTGAAGTTTCATTGAGAAAGACACCATTGAATTACGGGAGAGACTTCGTCGATAATTAAAGAAATGAACATTAAAGACTGATTTCTTAACTGGAGCAAGACATCGAGAGTACGGAAGAAGAGAAAGGGAGAAATTGAGACAGCACACGCACTTGATGACGAATGACTGTTTGCAGAAGAAAAAGAACACGTAATTAACGATGGGTTGAAAGCTGCTGGAACCGCTGCCTATGTTTTTTTAGCTCGCAGTCTTTTGCTTCATTGTATACTTGATTGCAAATGAAGATTTATCTCACTGATTCCGATCAAAAAATTGATTTTAATAATGTCTTTTGCCTGTTTAGGTTGTCAGGTGTTTTTCTTACGGGAGTGATCTAAGTACATACCGTTTATACTTATTTTCCCTTAGAAATTACGTTCCGTTTTAGATGTAACTTGATATGTAACTGCTAAAAATACCTATCTGTAACACTACTGGCCCTTTTGTCTGTGGAGTCGGCAGCTCTAGTCCTTTATCTTATACTAGGCAGTGTTTCTTACCAGGAAGGAAAATTTAGATCTGTGGATGAAAACCCAAATTTTTATTTTCTTTGGGTTCATCAAATTCTCATATTACAATTTATACGTTGATTTTCTTTGGAACATTTAATTTCTACCTCATTTATTCAGTCATATCCCTACATTTGTCGGTTAATTTTCAAGACAAACTTTAACGACACTCAAAAAAACTTTCTGACACGCTACGTACGGATTATTTTAGTCAGTTGACAAGGAGAATTAGACTTGGAAAAGAAGCCGAATTATCCATGATCCAAGGCTAAACGGTTTACATGGTTATTTTAATGCTTTTGAAAAACAGAATGAAGGTTTATTTGAAGGATTAAACTGTTCAGTCATTTTCCTTCTCTTTTCCTGGTATTGTTGATTACCCAATCGAGAGCATCGATTAAGTTCCTTTAATTCGGAACGCGATGCAAATTAGATCTATTTGTTGAATAAGATATACATTTACTTTGGCATAATTATCATTAACTCAGTATATCTTTTATTATGATATTATTGGAGGCCCGCCACAGAATTCGTTATTTTTCCCTAAGATCTTTTTGTCACAGTGGGCATAGATCAAATTATATTTAAGAGGTCAGTCTAAATTAATCTCTTGTGGCCATCCAGCAGCTTTTCAAATGACCTTTACCTTTTGTTGTCAGAAATGTCTACGAGAGAGAGAGAGAGAGGAGAGAGAGAGAGAGAGAGAGAGAGAGAGAGAGAGAGAGAGAGAGAGAGAGAGAGAAAGCCATGGCTTGGGTATAAATATCCTCCCATATAATTCCTAGCTACCGGTATTTTTTCTTCCCTGGTTACGCTTGGCCACTGAGCTGTAAGGCTAAATTTCGACGTTGAATTGTGAATTTGTATTTACTTCTTTGATATCTAATCAATTGAAATAAATGTATTAACTGTTAGTAGGTGTTTACGTTTACTCTATATGTAAAGGCACACTTGCATGCATATAAATTATATATATATATATATATATATATATATATATATATATATATATATATATATATATATATACACACACACACACACACACACACACACACACACACACACACACATATATATATATATATATATATATATATATATATATATATATATATATATATATATATGCATTAAAAGTCTGTATGTAAAAGCATGTATTTATTTGTAAGTATCCTGCTCACGCATAAATGTATATAAAACTGAAAGTACAGCATGCATGTTTGTTTGTAAGTATGTATTCCACCTTTGATCACCTTGTTTTTGTAACACCAGCTTATTTAGTAAACGAAAGGAAAAAAAATGTTAGCCGCACGGCACCTTGGTAATTCAGGTCACAAAGAATTTGCTTAAACTAATTCTGCCAAATTAAAAATCGCTGACCCATAGACCACGTAATCTAAAGTAAGGATATGTGCAGTTTCAAGTCACGCTCTGCAAATTTATGCAACCCTGCCTTCTGAAGTCCTTCGCAAAACTGTCATCTATAACGATAATCGATAAATAACAGAAACCGTATACCAACACTCATGGTATTTCACAATACAGTTATTTGCAGTCCAGTTATTCGTTCACCGATCTGTATCTATCGCGAGCGTTCTCCCGCTGCTGCCTGAGGCCGAGGGGGGAAAAACCTGTCGCTTGCGATAGAGTCGTTTGTCTGTTTGCATTGCCTGGAAGCACGCACGCTCCGTAAATCATCGGCATTTCGTGGAGAGGAACTCAATTCGTTTTAGCTTAATCGCCTGCTTTTGCGGCGTGGCCGTTCTGCGAAGTGTTTGTTTTTGCTCACAAAGAAACCACTCTTTTAGTTAGGCTTTGTCAATTCGGGAGTGACATGCTGAAGTGCGACATGCGATGTGCGCGAGCGCTGGAATTAAACGCTATTAGGGATATTTATTAGCCGTAAATATAGGCGAAGGTTCAACAGGCAAATAGCCTTTCAGTGTATGAAGGGTTTCGTGGCTTTGTTATGGTTTTCACTGTATGCGTTTGTTCGTCTGTGCGTTTGTTTAATTCGTGATGGAGGAAGTTATAACTGCCAATTGATTCTGGATCGTTCCCTCTTAAATGCGTCGGAGTTAATTTCAAGATATTCGGGTACACCTTTTCGTTTGTTTTTCCTCCAGGATTTGTTACTTATTTATTCTGGAGACTAATCAATTGTGGAGCTTGTCATAGTGAATCGTAAAAGCAAGTCAATAACTGGCGAAAGATATTTGGCACTGAGCGTTTTCTTCACATGGTCGAAATAACTTCTTCAACACTTCTTTACCGAAGAAAAATTCAGTTGCTTTAACACTGTGGCTAGGAACTCTTGATAGTTTTTTTTTTTTTTTTTTTTAGGCGCCTTGTGGATCCCTTACACTTTCAGGTGCTTAATGAACATTTGTATTATTGTATCAAGGTTTTCTGTTGAGAAGAGAGATTTTACTTCTTAGAGGGCAAGTAACATCACAGTACTAACGAATCTCATGTTAACTATTGAGAGAGCATTAATCCCTGATTTCTCTAATCGGGCACGTTCCTCCTTACATTGCTAAGGTTTCGAAGTCTCTCTGCTTTGTTTTTTCCTTGGTCTGTTTTCCTATCCACACCTCTTTTTTTCTGGCCTAGTAAAGACACCGAGTTGCCTGGCACGACGGCCTTTGTTGGAGATAGAAGTACTTATAATGTACGGTTACTGTGTCGAGTCTTCTGTCATTGGTGAGATCAGAAATTGGAAGGTATAGTAAAGAAAAAGAATTATTTTAGGTGCAACTGAATGACGGAAGAGATGTCCATGTACGGGTATACATAAGGAAGGACAAAGAAGCCTAAAAGAAAATGAATAAGAGCACGCAATTAATGAAAAGGATGAATCAGTGGTTTGCGATAGTCTGGTCATTTGAAAAGTGTAAGACAAATGGTGGGTAAAAAACGAGTTAGTAATTTCGTGGTGTTACGAGGAAGGAGGCGAGGAAGGCCTAGAAGTGGGTGGATGGCTGATATGGAAGAAATTTTGGGAAGGAAGGGCTTTAATATTCAGGAAGTGCAAGGGTGCATGCAAGATACGTGTGAATGACGCTGTGTGTGTGTGTTGGGGGGGAGAGTGGAGGATTAGTGCGCAGCTGACGAGCTTTCATGTAGGTGTGTGATGGTACTAAGTTTGGCTGTGGCAGTGATCGTTTTATTATTTTCATATAGAGTCATAGAGCCATTTACTGAAAACATAGTCTTGTTAGATACTAAACACGCACGTGCTTGTGCACGCACATACGTGGATACACGTATGTGTGTGTATGTGTATTTAAGGTATAGCATTGGCACTAGGGTAGCCCACAGAATTATTAATAAAATGTCCATGGGTGAAAAGGGAAAATAAGAAATACCTGTCAAAAAGAGAAATAGCCCATGGCAACGCCAGAAAAAGAAGAAGAAGAAAGAATGCATGGCAGAACAGGAATAAGAGATGTGAGGAGGATAATTGTATTGTTGTACCAGAAGAAGTAGAACTGAATGTACTAATGACCTAATTAAGGGTTTCTGAAAGGAGTCAGTAATGAGAAAACTTATCAGATAGAAGCACGGGCCATGATACAGTCAGTGCAGAGAGGAGTATAGCTGAAAATGAAATAACACCCAGTTTCCTAACTGGACTGTTTTGCAGAATATGGAATAAAGAAACAAAACCTGATAAGTTGGATCTGGAAGTCTTTGGTAAAGTACCAAAGAAAGATGACCTAACTGAATGTGATAACTACAGAGTCCCTACACTTACTTCGGGTGCGATCGCAGTATCCAGTAACTTATTCTTACTGGAGAGAGAAATTGATAAAATTCTTAGAGGTGAAGAACCTGGCTTTCAAAAAGGCAGGAGTTATACTTGTGTTAAGACATATTATGCAGCGTTGTAATAAATTTTAAATTCCCCTTCTGATAGCTTTTGTTGACAGCGAGAAAGCATTTGACAGTGTCCTGAGACCAATATCACAGGTCTTGCGTCACTAAGGTATTCCCGTTAAATATGTAAAGCTAATTGAAATTATCCATGAGCGTAGGTGATGCAGATTTAATGTTAATGAAGTCTTGTCAAGTGAATGTGTAATTGACAATGGATTGCTACGAGGAAATGTAATGTCACCTGTGCTGTTTGTCATTCTCATGGATTTTGTAAAGGGAAAAGTAGTTGGGGATGAAAGAGAATTTTTAGTTTGGAATAACGACAGGAACTCGACAGTCTGAGATAACACACATAGTATATTTTAATTAACAAAACACCACAAGTTTTACCAAGATTACTTAATAGAATGTATCATATATGTGTATATACATATATATAGAAAGACGGGAATCGAGGCAGATCTAAGAAACGCCTAGGCAATGAGAACAAAGTATGCGCAAAGTAACGATATAGCACTGGATGGAGAAAGTACGAGTGTTAATGTTCTTGAATCTTCGAAATACTTTGGAGCAGTGATATCCAATGCAAGTTCTTTGATTTGTAATTCAGTGAAGGACTGAAAAAGGAAAATAAAAATAGACAGACTAAATGCGATTTAGAAATCAGATTGAAATTGAATAGGAAAGTAAGATTATATAGAAGTCTAGTATAATCATTATTGCTATACCTACTTGAATCATGGTATGACCACGAAACTATTTTTTTTAAAAATTTTACGACTGTACTATAAAGCTTTAAGAATATTGGTAGCCAGCTCTGATACCGTAAGAGAAATTACTTTGTGTTCCATAGGTCGATGAGATATTGAAGAAGGGCAGATGTAAATGGCTTGGACATGTACTCCGCTCATCCCCAGGGAGAGTAGTATGCGATAGTGTCAGCTGAGTTGAAAGGGCCAGGCATAGTTGGATGAGAACTATGAGACGAGTGGAGATTTGTGGAAGACTTAGCACATGAAAAACTGAAAGACATGAATGACAGAAATTCACAGAAGCCTTTTGCGTTGCAGGGCGCTCTCTCTCTCTCTCTCTCTCTCTCTCTATATCTATATATATATATATATATATATATATATATACATTACATGTGTGTATGTGTGTACACACACACATATGCGCCTCTTAGTGCCAATTTTACATTGAGCTTTACCCTTTTTTTATGCTCATTACTGAGTAAGTTTAATTATAAGATTCCATACGGAGTGGTTGTTGAGTTTTGTTAGTAATTTTATTGATTAATACGAGGCTGAGCAGTTCGGCTAGAAATGAAAGAAACTTCTGTTTTTGGCCAAAACGGATTTATTCAATGTACATACTGAAGGTCCCTCTGCCTGCCATAGTGCTGTGCTCATTTTCACGCTTTATAAAGAGAGAGAAAAGAGAATAAAGTCTTTTTTATTACCAGTGCGAGAACTTCTAAATGAAAGAATAGCAGAATAATGGTGGGAAGGACAGAGCATGTCCCAGAAAGCACGTTATCAAGGAAGCACAATAGGTGTTGAAACAGTTCAATTTTGTCAGAACTCGGGAAGACGGTAATTTCATCAGGGGTTGAAACGCTTCAGCCGCGCCTCGTGGGACGCTCAAAGGGCCCTTTTGGAGAGAAAACAATGTGGGTTCCCAGGCTACTTCCGTTAGTTTTTCTTTCCCCTTTTCGGTATTTTAACTCTGGAATGTTTGCTGTTGCCGAGGATACCCGCAGTTGCCTGTATATAGAACTTCAGTTTTCCAGGAGGCTTTTCTTGACAAATTTTTGGGTTCCTTCGCTATGGAAATATAGCTCTCTTCCTAGGTCCGTATTATGTTTTTCATGAAATGAAGTTAGATTTTTATTATATTTTGTCCCTACACGAGAAAACCGTATTTTATGTTAACATATTGATTTGTATTTTCAATAAGGCTCTACTAAGTGTGCGCTTAAATTAACATTTATTCGACCATTTAATTCAGGCTGAGAATAAAGGCCGGGAAACTGTTTGAATCGGTACGGGACTCCTTTCTTTAAATTCAATTGGTTATTTTAGCCATTCATGATATTCACGTTGATATCGAGATAAAAACGAATAATGAATATCGAATTGAACAGCAACTGAGGTGTAAACTGACCAGCTAAGTACAATCAAACTGACATGAAGCCGTAGAAGAGCGTTACATTGTCTCGGGACAAGTTGTACATTGAAAACTAGTGATGGTCAGATTTTACCATGTTTTATTCTTTCTCATCGCTACGATGTAATACTCCAGTAATGAAGAAATCACTAACTTTCAAATAAGGCAGAATGATTTCTTCTTCTATTTGGATCTTTAGAACGCAGTTACTCTCCAACCGGAATAAATTGACTTTGTTATTATAGCTTTTACAGTCAGTGTTCATCATACAAAAAAATGGTATGCATTCACAGATACTTAACGACATAATTAGCACATCTCAACAGAATACAGTGCAGTATGCAAAGAATACCCCATTTTGCTTTGCATAGATTGTAAGAACTTACAGCGTCGTCGATATATTATTGAATAACAAACACTATTATTATAAAAACCACAAGCCATTACGTTATACAAAACCGCTTTTATAAACAGTAAATGATATCAAAAAGTTAAGTTGAGGTATTCCCAGTTTGTAAGAACCCTCACTCCCACTTTAATATTCACCTCCGAATTCACAAGAACATCAAACATAATCTTAATTTACTTGTGTACCAAGTGAAGCAACATTGATTTGCTCATGCCTGAAGCTGTTCTAATTTGGCTCGAGTATAGACGGAATCCTTAATTACTGAAAAGGAGTGCACACAGTCCTCATTTGCCAAGGCGGTACATCGAGTCGTGATTCAACTTGAAGAAAAACAGGCTTTCGTTTGCCCATAACGTAAAAAGAACATTCGTAAGTTTCATGAGTTTTTTTTTTTTTTTTTAACAGAAACCTAATTTTATCGTATTAGGAATAGAACGAGATGTTGTGTGTTGATTCAGCTCGCTTTGCCGATTTTAGTTTTGCTGTCGACTGAATGATGATGTGCTCTTATGTATTTACAGTAAGTGGATATTTTTTCACTTTTAGTGGTGTGTAAGTCATAAAATCCCGTGTAATTAGATAAAATCATTATTTACCACTGGTTCAGATAAGCGCAAATAATTTTCGGAAACCTGCCTGTCATAAGGATATGTTTTAATTCATTCATTCTTCCACTTTTTAGTTTTCTGTAAAAGAAAACTATTGAGACGTCTTTGTCTGTCCGTCCGCACTTTTTATGTCCACCCACAGATCTTAAAATCTACTGAGGCTAGAGGGCTGCAAATTGCTATGTTGATCATCCACCCTCCAAACATCAAAAAACCAAATTACAGCCCTTTAGCCAGAGAAGTTTTTATTTTATTTAAGGTTAAAGTTAGCCATAACTGTACGTCTGGTACCGCTATAGGTACCAACAATACAGGCCACCACCTGACCGTGGCTGAAAGTTTCATGGGCCGCTGCTAAAGGTTTCATTGGCCGTGACTGAAAGTTTCATACAGCATTATACGCTATACAGAAAACTCGATTGCTCAGAAGAAACGTCGGCCGGCGCACGTTTTACTTGCTTAATATTTTTTCCAGTCTGTTTCTCAGCAGCCGAGTAGCATCTTAGATTGTCGGCCAAAAACTTGAGTTCTACTAAATTTCTGATCCCTGGTCTTGATATCGGGCACCGTCGTTTAGTTGTCTCATTGTGCTTGCTTTATAAGGTATGTCATTATTCCGATCCTTTGCATTCATATCTTTCCAGACTGTACCATCCAGCGCTTAATACTAGATATGTGATTAATTGTAGCGGTCTTGCCTTTCATCTGAGAATTTCACCACAACACATTTTTAGAGGTATTATGACTGATGAGACCAAATTGTGGAATGACCTTTATCTTGCCGTTTCATTGTTAGAACTTTAGCAGTTCAGACTTGGTGGAAATTAATGAGCACTTGGCGGAGAACATCAGAATAGG
The DNA here is from genome assembly GCF_040412425.1 of Macrobrachium rosenbergii. NCBI lineage: Eukaryota > Metazoa > Arthropoda > Malacostraca > Decapoda > Palaemonidae > Macrobrachium > Macrobrachium rosenbergii. The sequence goes on from NC_089747.1 coordinate 19,225,554, forward strand.
CTTTACCACTCACAAACCCATCACTCCCACAGCTGTGTGAGATCTCTTACCAGCAAGACCATAGACCATAATTCCACTCACGAAGTCTGTGAAACTGATGATAATGGGGAAAAGTTACGGATCTTAGTACAAGTGTTCGTATTCTTTCGTTCATGCCACTAAATATCCAAAGGGAAGAAGCACTGCTGACACATGCACGCACGCATGTATATTTACAAAAAACAACACACACACACACACACACATATATATATATATATATATATATATATATATATATATATATATATATATGTGTGTGTGTGTGTGTGTGTGTGTGTGTGTATACAGAGAGAGAGAGAGAGAGAGAGAGAGAGAGAGAGAGAGAGAGAGAGAGAGATATATATATCCGTAGTCAGTCAGTTTTGGTGGTTGCAGCTGGGTGAATATAAGGTCATATGTGCCAGTAGTCTCATCCTAAAAGACTTTCTGATAATTGGAAGATTATTACCCTCAGGATGCTCTTTTCCATGAGATTTATATAATATGAGATATATATATATATATATATATATATATATATATATATATATATATATATATATATATATATATATATATATACTTTATATACATAAATATATATACATGTATGTATAAATATGTAAATTTATATTATATATATAATTATATATATATATATATATATATATATATATATATATATATATATATATATATATATATATATATATGATCCTGGGAAGGAAATGAACTCCAAATATTGGCTGTAAGGTAAGAAATTCATTGGAATGAGCAAACGGCTGGTGATCTCTAGAGAAAATATAGGATGTAATTGCTTTACGGATGATACTTGGAATTTTGAGAGGTGGACATTCTCCTTCAGCTCAACGGAACAGTGAACAATGAAAGCTGATATAGAGAACAGGAGAGGGCGCAGTCTTTGAGTAAACGAAGGTTCTTTGACTGATGAGTCAACAAGGTAGCAAATGCAAAACTTTGAAATGCAACGGCAGTATTTCAGACAGAAGTTTAGGACCCTTGTAACATCAGCGCTTACTAGGTAAGAAGTTTTTCATGATTTTTAGAAGCAGTTCTAGCAGCTAGGACACTGCTTGCTTTAACACCCAAAACAGTTACAGAAGAAGATGCGAATTATATTTCAATAAGGAAAATTAAAAGAATGTTAGTAGTATGCGAAAATGAACAGCCTGAAGCGTTCTTGTAAGAAATGAACTTGCTAAATCATAGCATCCTCATCCTGAGGAGTTTAAATGAAGCTATTTAAGGTCAAGTGTAAGTAACAAACGGTGTAGGGATTTATAAAGGATAAAAAAATGAAGGACTGCGGCATCTGGAGAAGCATTTAGTAAGAGTGCATCCACACAGCAGTAAAAGCATGTCATAGACACACTTCGGTAACTGGCGCACATTACAAACAGGCTGAATATAGTCAACAACTTACTGGTAGTTGTAACCAATGCTTCAAATGATCATTCAACATTTGCCAAAGGTTCGTTCTCCACTTGAGATATATGTAATTCAAATCAAAATTACTGGTGGGTCAACAAATGAAACTCTGAGATAGTAATTTTAAATACAAAAATTTATTTCTAATTTAAAAGATTATACATCACTGACTTATTTTCAGCCTAAATGTGATGTATACGTTAAAATTACATATGTTTAATGGCATGTTTACTTTAGGTGCACTCACTGCACTCACTGTTATGATCGGTAAGTTGGATAGCAGAACCTAATATCAGACTCTTAAAACAATAATGAAAATTATGGTAAATGAGTAATCAGAGTCCCTCATGGAGGTGACCAAACATAAAATAAGATAGAACATTTTCCATACTAAAACCAATATGGCCCTGTGAAAACCTTACGACTGATATGGAAAAGTTAGATTCAATGATTTTCAAACGGGTTTGAGAAAGTGTTGAATAATTAAGTAGCAGTGGAAATACGGGACTTGATCAGTTACCTTTTCTGGTAAATAGCTTTGCTGATATTTCACAAGGAAATGTTAAATTCAAAGAACACTGTCAAGTACTGCAATTTGAAAGGAGAAACATTTAATCTTTCTCATGATACTGATAAGAACTTTTGTTCTTGTGAATTTTCAGATTTCATGACCTCATTTATCAGTGGTTATAAGAACATGGCAGTATACTGTCAATGTTACTGTAGCTTCTTAAATAGCTCATTTGATGTTGAGTTACGTCTGCACTGATCTACTTTGAGCTACCTGGTTGGTTTGGAAGACTAGAACTCCCAAATATACATTCCAGCACAACCTGAAAAATAAAGATGTCTCTAGTTGATGTAACTCGACCCATTTGCCTATAATTTGTTTTCCCTTCTGCGCAGATTAGAGCGCTCTTGTTTCCATAAAATTTTTTAGAAGCCAAATGTTGCTATGTAGCAAGATTGGTAAATGGTGTTTGTAAATTAGTCCGGTTTCCAGTTGAACCTGCTTTTTTATATACATACGTACAATATATATATTATATATATATATATATATATATATATATATATATATATATGTTGTATGTATATATGTATAAACAGGCACTGAACGTCCTTCGTGTTTATTTAGATAATTTCATGGATTCGAAATATATTTTGCTGTAAAAATCTCCACAAAAACTAAAAAAGCAACACAAACTTGCATTTTTTGTAAGATACAAGAAAATGGTACTGAGAACTGCCGAAAACCTATTCACTTTCCATTATCGATGGAGATAAAGGTAAACCAAGAAGGAATCACCTTGAGGTCCTTACTAAGACCAGAAGCTTCAGCTCTATTTAAGATAGTGTAGTAACTCTGTATGTAAAAAGTAGTTCTTGCTCGCTTATTGATTCTTTTGTTGTATCTTTCTGGTCCGTTAGAGAGTGCATAGCAACCTAATGGTCTTTAGCTTGTCCTATAAGAATGCGTTCAGTAATAATGGCCAATTATTCTCGTTGATCAGTTCAAGCCTTTGCGTTGAGTCGAAACTAGCTTAAAAAAAAAGTTTTGAAGAAATATGATTTGTTGTTTTTATTTTACAACTTTGTAAAATCGTTAAAACAAAAAGATGAACTTCAGGTTCCGAGGGAAATAAATGCCAGAAAGACGAAAGGTAACTCCCAGTTACGAGTTGCCCCCACCTTTTTTTTTTTTTTATTCCTTTATTGTATCTGTAGAGATCAAAGATGCCTTTCCTTTGCCTCCTATCAGATGCACGATGCCTCCTCTGTAAAGTAAAGAGGAGGGAGGGAGAGGAACGATAAGGAGGGAGGCAAAAGAATAAGGAGTCGGAAGAGGGGACGGTGAAGAACGAGGACCTGGAAAAGGGATGGAGGTCCAAGGAATGAGGAGAGTATGTGTCCCACTGCCTTTCACATTCTTGTTCCCCTCTCGAAAGTAGCCCATCTACAGCCTATCTTCTCCTTGCTTATATGCAGATGGGTAGAGAGGCCTCTTCATTGATTCATCGTTTTCCGGTTTGTTTCTGTTTCTGCGGTTAGACGGACGTCGATCTCAAGATAGACAAACGTGGATGTTACATGTATTGATTATCGAGCTCTGTACGTTCATTTATTTGTTTGTTTATTTAGGTACTTATTTGATTATTTATGTAAACTTTTATGTCATTCACAAAAGTCTTGCGGTCCCATGGACATTTCTAGTGACTTTTATAAAAAGTGAATTATGTTTATTCAGGTATTTTTTGACTATTTATGTAATCTTTTATGTAATTCTACAAAGTCTTGCGATCCCATGAACATTTCTAGTGACTTTTATAAAAAAGTGAACTTATGTGAAGTTTACCCTGAACAGGTCTTAGACATTGCTACTGTGAGGAGATATCATATATCTGAAAAGGGTTTCCTTTGATATTTTATCCTGCTGGGAATATGCCTGATGATCATGAGTCATGAAAAATTCATATGTTATTACCATTTACAGGATGGAAGATGAAAAATATAGCAGATGAGAAATACAGTCTTATTTTTACGAAATTCTTTGTTCATATAGTCATTTCCATTTTGACAATTTTGCCATCGATTAGGCACCATTGTTCACATAACCATTAATCTCAGTTGCACTTATCTATAATCTATCTTTGTGAAGTTAGACTTAAGTAGAAGTCTCAGATATACCAAGGAGATTTACCTCCCTGTCATTGTTTGCGCTACTAATCTTAATCTCACTTATATATATTCAAACGGAGTCAGCTTATATAACCAGTAATCTCAATTACATTAAGAGGTTTACTATCCTTGTCATTGTTTACTTGAACAACACTGTCAGTTGCACCTATTTTTATTCCATCCTCGTTCAAGTAATTAAACGAAATGTGTCAAGAATATAAATTGGAAGAGGGAACTGTATGGCAAAAGGATGTCATTTTGTTGGTCTTGATTTGTTTGGGGAGGATTCGTAGTGTTACCTTTTCCCTTGAGAGGAAGTGCGGACAACGCCAGGCATGATGGCAGTACCAACGACCTTCAGATACAACCAATTAAGAAAGTTGTTTCGATATACCCCCAAGAGACCTTGAGAGAGAGAGAGAAACGCGTTATCCTAGAGAGAGAGAGAGAGAGAGAGAGAGAGAGAGAGAGAGAGAGAGAGAGAGAGAGAGAGAGCAGCCTCCATTAAGTTGGATTGTAATGATCTAAGGTATAACTACTCTGGGCAAATCATGTACGAAAATCCGTGAAATGAACTAATACAGTATTGTTGATACATCCAAATTTAACAATCACATATTGTACTTTTGGCATTGTTTCAGAAGCAGCGTCTCTTTCTAAATGTGTTTATATATATAAACATATATAAAGCCTTTGGAAGAGAACTGGGAATGTGTCCCTTTCGTTACCCGAAATCTTATTTCTCTCCTTACTATTTTCGTGTGTGAGTACAAGAATGACTTCAAGTATTTATCCAACGTTAATGATGTTTAAGGAGGCTCGTCATCCGATTTACATATCATTAAAGAAAGATCCGCGATCTGTGATTTGTGTCAATATTTATTAGTCCCGGGCTGGGTGTAGTAATCTGAAAGGACTGAATTTACTAGAATCTGTCATTTCTTCTTGTCAGACCGTTCGTTTTAAATAACCTTTTAGGTCAGTAAGCAAATAGCAGTTAGTATGTCTGATGTGAGTTTTCTTTTTCTTTTATAGACACCTTTTAAGTTCCAACCCTTATCAATTTGTTTATTGTTCATTTTTATTATATACTGAATCGATGGTAAACGAACGGGATGTATAAGATCAATTTTCCTCCAAGGATCTGGAATTCGTCATTTTTTTACCGTAAGTGCCCCGTAGGCGGAGGAGGGGGCCGATAGTGCCATCAGATCAGTGCACCACGTGGTGCACTGTAGGCATTACTTAAGGTTCTTTGCAGCGTCCCTTCGGCCCCTAGCTACTACCTCTTTCATTCCTACTACTGTTACCTCCGTTCATATTCCCTTTCTTCCATCTGACTTTCCACCCTCACTAACAATTGTTTCCTAGTGCAACTGCGATGTTTTCCTCCTGTTACACCTTTCAAGCCTTCTTACTGTCAATTTCCCTTTCAGTGCTGAATGACCTCATAGGTCCCAGCGCTTGGCCTTTGGACAAAATTTTATATTCTATTCTTAACCGTGAGTGGTTGGGTTAAGATGTCACCCTTCTGTTTTCAAACAGGGACCAGCCTTGTTAACAAGATACCCAACGCCCCCTTGTACGTATAGATGGCGCGTCTGAGCGAACGACCTTTTTATGTTCACTAGTGGTCACCTATTCATGAACTAGCCAGCCCCAGTGTTGCTTAAGCTCTCTGGTCTAAAGTATGTTTTGCACTTGTTTAAAAATTTCCCTGTTACTCAATGATCTCTGTTTATTTAGGGTGTTTTTAGTTTTGAATGAACGTTCCCTGCCTACGTCGTCAACTCGTAAACAAAGATCAAAAGGGCTTTTGGATTTCCAGTTGTCAAGGAAACTGAAAAAAAGCATTCATATGAAAAAGGCATTTTTCCTTCAGCAGATAAACATAGACTTTAATTTGCAATGTTTACTAAAAATTCTAACTTATGACGATGCCTTTTTATTCAGTATATCTGTCATATGATGACTTTATGCCCTATGTATTGCCCGACGTGGCAGGAAATACAGCAAATGATAAACGTGTGGGGCAGACCCACTTGCAAATTATGTATTTTTTTTTTTTTTTTTTGTGCTTTGCCTCCAGTTGAAAGTAAAATACTGAAATTTTCTTTCCATTCTACTGAAAAAAATTCCACGTTGGCTAATGATTGTGCCCCGTCGTGGGTAACTTAATCATTCGCGAGTCTAGATTAGGTACCTAATGGTTTATTAATTCATAATAAAAGTATTTTATACCCGGAGTCTTTCAATCAGGAGGGATTCTAATTATCTTAATGAGCGTTATAATTAAGAAAATATTAATTACGCATTCATCATTTTCCTCATGCGATAAAGTATTTTCTTTCGGAAGCCTCTTTATTTTCTCATTTTTTACCGCCTCCCAGTTAAGGCGATTGAGGTTCTTTACCGCCATGGTAATTTATCATTAGAGGGTCGAGTTTTTGTTTTCTTTTTTTTTTTTTTTTTTATTCCTCTTTATCCATTTTATTTGAGGTTGAAAGAAGGCAGAGACTTATTTTCTGCAACCTTAGAAGGTTAGTCTTTATTGCTTTCCTCTTATTCTTTTGCAAATTATATTTCTCTGTCTCTTCGTATTCCTTTTATCTCATGAACTTATTTTTATGTTCTGTCTTTTGCACTTCCTTCTCGTCTTTTTCCACGTGGATGCGTTGTGTTGTCAGAGAAAATCTTTTAGCAATGAAAAAACATCCCGCATCTCTGAAGGAAAAAGTTAATGAAAGAGGATTCTCTCCTCCGCTTCCGTTCCAAGTTTTAAAGTAATTAAAAAGAAAAAGAAAAGAAATAGAAAAAGAATGAAAACGACGAGTTGCGAAGTTTGGTGCCAATTTTACCTCGCGTCTCTGTGAGAAAGAGAGTCAGGCGTCCTTGCACTTTAGCGTTCCTGTGTCATATTTATATTTTTTATTCTGTTAATGTTCTGTTTAAAGAATAATTAAAATTTCGTTTCAAAGGTGCTTTTATGTTTGCTTTTAACCTTCCTGAAAAGTTGGTACAGAACCGCTTATGTCTTCTGTTATTTTGATGCTTACTGATTTTGGCTTAATTTTAGAGATCATATTAAAAATATGATTACATTAAAATTATTATTAGGCATGTAATATACCGTTTTTCTACTCTTAACATTCAGTCTTGCACTGTACACCAATTGTATTTACAGGTAATTTCATAAACGCTGCATGGTTACCAATTACACCCCCAAACAAGTAAAAAGTTCGCCAAAGTTTCTTCGGCGCAATCAAGTATTACGTACAGCCGTTACAGCGTATAATCAAAGCCACCGAAAATAGATCTATCTTTCTGTGGTCTCGGTAGGCTATAATGTTGTATGAGCCGCATCCCATGAAACTTTACCCACGACCCGTTGGTGGTCTGTCGTATATCGTTGCCAGACGCACGACTGTGGCTAACTTTAACCTTTAATCAAATAAAAACTACTGAGGCTAGAGGGCTGCAATTTGGTATGTTTTGATGATTGGAGGGTGGATGATCAACATACTAATTTGCAGCCCTCTAGCCTCAGTAGTTGTTAAGATCTGAGGGCCGACAAATAGTTTTCAGCATCACCAGGCAACGTTATGTTTGTCACTTCCATGGCCTCATAGCCTCACTTATGACGTCAATACACTATATTATTGCGCACTCGCATTTAACACCTTTCGGTGTTTAATGCGAGATTATCCTGATTGACGTATGACTTTATAGTCAGTGACAAGATTTTTTACTGGAGGTTTCATACGGCATTCAGCATTCTCGACCTAATAGAATGTCCCCCCTCTCTCTCTCTCTCTCTCTGTTGAATGCGAATGAACTGGTATAGGTAGAAGTTCTGGCAATGAAATTTTAGTTATGAAGGGTTCAAAGAGATATAAAGCTGTTGTAAAATAACATGGGTGAAAGATGGCTTAGCGTGTTTGAGGTTGTTTGACAACGCATAGGGCCAAAGTTTGGTAAAAGGTGCATAATTCGGTAGCCCTGGTAGAAATAATGTGAGGGATGTAGAAAAGGTGGTGGTTAGATGGACTATTAGCTGTACTGGAATGTAAGGGCTTTAACATTCAGAATCACAAGAACGCTTGCATGATAAGAGGTGAGTGGTACAGTGCGTTTAAGTGGTTGACCAGCTGTGAGCTTTCTGAAGTGAGTATAAGAAATGACTGATGGCGTGGAAGTTTTTCCACTGGGGTGTATTTGGGATTCATCAGTCAGAGGATAAATGTGGTAGTGTCTGACCTTGTTTTCACCTTTCGGAGAGTTCCTTCCCCTGACCTGTTAGGGGAACGGTATATCGTTGAATATAATAATATATGTGTGTGTATATATATGTATATATATATATATATATATATATATATATATATATATATATACATATACATACATACATACATACCAATGAGCAAGGGACAGGAATCCCTTGGATACGGACATCAAACGGGAAGGCGGACGGGAATGCTCTGAATAGTCATTTGATTACATGTTTATTCCCAACGTTTCATAATCGATGATTACATCATCAGGGGTTCTAGAATTAAAAAACAAAAAGCATTGACAATAAAAATTACAGAAAAAATATACAAAGGCAAAGTCAAAACAAAAACGACAGTCGACTTAAAAGGGAAATTTTACACAAGGGACACCGAGGAACTGGAAGAACACTGAGAAATTAATTAAAACAAATAGAATATGTAAAAGACAAGTAAAAAAATATATTTGAAATATTTATATTTTTATTTTAAAACGCTAAAATTTAAAATCACATTAAGAAAATAAATATATAAAAGTGACTAAGGGTATGGAGCCAACCTGTCAGTACGACACAAGTACAGAAAATGAGGTGTTCGAAAGAAAAACAAAACAACAAAAACATTATTATTACGACATTATATATATATATATATATATATGTGTGTGTGTGTGTGTGTGTGTGTGTGTGTGTGTGTGTTTGTGTATAAATTCAGTTTCATGCAAGAGGGAGTGGCTTCCAAGTTACATTGAGTTCACCAGCTTATCGTTCTCCATTCTTTCCAAATGTCCAAACCATCTGAAAACACTGGTCCATCCTTTTTTTTACCACATTTTCTACAAATCTCCAAATATCATACTTTTTCTGTTCATCGTGCATCACTCTAAATCACAAATAAACCATCTCAGTCTTTTTCCTTTCATTGAAAATTTAACATCCACATTTCGCTTCCATACATGAGAGTTGGCTCAGTAATATTCATACATTCCAGCCTTCTTTTCCATAGAAACTGTAAGTCTCCTCTTAATCATTTCTGTACATACTCATGCACTGGTAACTTCGTTACATCCCTGTTCTGTAACTCACCTGTTTTGTTACTCTCCACTTATATTCACTTCCATGTACCCATAGGAATTAACCAAGTCCACTTACACTGTCCAAATTAACAATCGTTGCTTCATCTTCCTGGTTTATATATATATATATATATATATATATATATATATATATATATATATATATATATATATATATATATATATATGTATATATGTATATATACTGTATATGTGTGTGTGTGTAAACAATCTGTGAAAGGTATCATTGAAACTTTCATTAAAAATTCATTTTTTTTATGCATTCATACCCTCCGGAAGCAAGTTTTTTTATGAGATCTAAATCATGTTCATCATCAACATTGTTTTAGTTTCACTAAATACTGACTAAGGAGTCAGAACCGAAGAAAAGTGTGTTTTTCAGTTACCGGCAAGACTAACTCAGGATTCGGTAATGGACGCTAATAAGATGATCCAGTAGAATTGATTTTTGTCTATCACATTACTTTGTTCTAGATCAGTGTAGTTAAATAACGCATCATTCATACATTTTTATCTAATGCATGCCCTTCAGTCATTTTAGAGAATGAAAATAATTGTAAGCCTAAGTAAATATGTATATTATGAAGAAAAATGTCTCGTCTGAGACAAATGTATAAGTGTTTAAAGCGAAAATTGGCTGAATTTTGTATCTTTAATTATTGGCCGAAAAAAAGTTAAGTATACCTTAGTTTTACCAGACCACTGAGCTGATTAACAGCTCTCCTAGGGCTGGCCCGAAGGATTAGACTTATTTTACGTGGCTAAGGACCAACTGGTTACTTAGCAACGGGACCTACAGCTTATTGTGAATCCGAACCACATTATAGCGAGAAATGAATTTCTATCACTAGAAATAAATTCCTCTAACTCTTCATCAGCCGGCCGGAGACTCGAACTCGGGCCTAGCGAGTGCTAGGCCACAGCTCTACCGACTCGCCCAAAGAAGAGCAATTATTGGCCGAAACCTAGAGAGGACGTCCTTAGGAAAAATGATAAGGAAAAGTTTTATTTCCAAATCTTGGGATAGTGAACTTGTTACATGTTGTTTATATAAGACGAGTAATATTATTTTGCTCTCCTTTTCCAGGAATTGCTTGCTTTTATATAGTCTGTATTTACTGTAAATAGTCTGTATATAAATAATATTAGAACTGAATCTGTTAATTTCACTATTTATATAAATAATAAAATGAAAAGGTTTAGTGAAATTTCCAGACTTTATTCCTGTTCATGAATAGACTGTCCTTAACCAAACCTTCTTTGTTGGTAGGGCAGATTCCGGAGGTCCACGCAAGGACCTCTCCTTAGTCATGCCACACTTAAGGGCTGCCCTAGGGCGAGGCCTGTGTTGCCATAATGCTGGCTTAATTTAAACCAACCACCACCAACCCTTATCCGAGATATCAGTATATGTAAATATGTATTTTGTAACTGCACGCTAGACCCCCAAAGATTTGTAATCAGCGAAAACATTCGCTTATTAAAACACTTTTTCTCTGTTGTTCACCAAAATGCATAGGTAATTCCGACATTTGATATTCATCAGCAGTAAATAAAATGAAAGCTATTACATTACCTGCTGTGACCTATGGTATCGATGTGAAAGGGGCGAATCACTGAATGCGAGAGCGCTAATTAATATTTACCCTGTTGGGCAGTCCATTGTTACTAATGATTTACAGATATGGTAACATCAGATTTCGAATTCACTTGAACCGGAAATCCCCCTTTTTCTGTCACAATTTTTTTTTATAAATAGTTTTTTTCGAGGATAGAAACAACTGCAGATAAATTCATACCTTAATGGCCACTGACAAAAAGCGGCGTTTGAATCGTCACTGATGGAAAATAATGCTGGAATATCGGCTTTTTGTGCTTCAAATTGTGACAGCATCCGCATACGCTCACGTAAACACGCGCACGCGCGCGTACACACACACACACACACACACACACACACACTCACACATATATATATGTATAACTGAATCACGAAAATATGGAACGTGATGAATATATAAATAAAGGCAATGCCACGAGGGATATTAAAAAAAAAAGTAAGTCGAAAGGCTTAGCACTACTCCGTCGTTTCTCTTTCGTTCGTGGCATTACCTTATTTACACACATACACACACACACACACACACACACACACACACACACACACACATATATATATATATATATATATATATATATATATATATATATATATATATATATAACATTCATGTGTGTGTGCTCTCTCGTTTTCAAGTTTTGGCTATGATTAGGATGGATTCTCTCAGCTACTTGATAGTTTTAGTTTCAAATACTGCATTGAATGGGATTTCAGTAATATATATGCATTGCAAATCATTTTAAGAACCATGTATTATTCAAAAGAATTATGATTTCATTGGAACAGATATTAGTAAAGATATATATGAATGCTGTTGTGTTCTGAAATTGTGTACAGGTTATGAGTATATGTAATATTGAGAAATTCAGTAGTATTTTATAATCCGCTGATTGTAATCAGCAGTTATCGTTAATTCTAACTCCCAAATGAAATGAGAAATTCGTAATTTATTCAAAAAATTTTTTCCCTTTATTCCAGGAGGATATGGAGTACCGAGAATCATCGAGCACCCAGAATCTCTTGTCGTGGCGAAGGGCGACCCTGCCACTTTGAATTGCAAAGCGCAGGGGAACCCATACCCCAAGATTACTTGGTTCAGGTGAGTGTGAACTTTCTTCACTTCTTGAACTCAAAGCTTTTTTTTGTGATTTTTCAAAATTAACATTCTGTTATGCATTGAGTCATGACGTATGCAGCCATTGAAGTCTTACATTCCTTAAGGCCCCAGCAAAACTGGATATACACAATCACTGCAGCGTTAGTATGGAAGCCTGGAATGTTAACTTTTTCGGGGATGCTTGTCATCCTGATGATACACACAGCCTACACTCTTTGTGTTGAAATTTATAGGGAAGACTTAAAATTTTAAATAACCATTAGAGATTAAATAAAAATCAGAGTTTATCTAATAATTTATTTACAATAAAACTTGCCCCACCATTAAAATTTAAGAGTAAAGAGAATAGCACTTTACGAATTACTCAAATGGCAATTTATGATGGCTGCTGTCGATAGATTCTGACGACTTGCAAACGAGCAACTTCCAGAGACCTATTGGCCTATCAGGAAGTAGGATGTAATCCCATTTGCTAATCTTTCCTAATTTAACACCTCCAATGCGTCTATAATCAAAAGGTAAACAGTTGTTAATGACTTAAATATGAGGTTAGAAAATAGAAGTAGGCTCTTACTCTTACTCAAAAGAAAAACAAAAAGAGAGAACCATTGAACAACATAGTTTTGTCATTAAGAATAATAAAATTAAATTATTTCTAGACAATGCAAAGGATTTATTATTTTAATGGGTAGCGAGAAGGCCTATTTTCGTGAAGGAAAATAATGGGAGGCTACATGGGCGTGAGACGTTACACCAACAAAACCGACCCACCTGGTAACTTTTCCCATGTGGCATAGACGAAATGCTGTCTTGGTGAAAGATGACAAATTCACGATCCTGCTACTCCAAGATGGTAAGAGAGGCATGATTCCAACCGGCAAACCTTCTAAAGGTTCATTTCTTGAGGAGTCTTCATCTATCCAACAATAAAAGTAAGCTTGGCAAGAATTGCCAAAGTTCCGCTGAAATACACTTTGTCCACGTTGAAAATTTTGAGAATACTGCTCCTCTGTCGAGAGCTCAGTGAAGAAGACTGGCTATCTGTTGAGAGCTTGAAGACTTTCACGGTTGAGTGTTGGAAGAAGACTGGCAGAATACTCGAAGAATACTACTTTTCCCAAGAACGTTGATGAACAGTTCAACTTCTGAAACGAGTGTTCAAGGAGTATTCACTTGTTCTTAAGTGAAGTCGAAACTTGGGAATATGGAAACAATTTTTAGGTCATTTTGCTTTGTAACGTATAAAGGAAAACAAATAAAGGTTTAAAATCTGAAATGTTCTAATTTACACGCCACATTTTATTGATCTTAATAACAAAAACCATAAAACAAATTTTACCACAAAAAAAAGGTCCATACAAGCAAATTACGACTTAAAAAATGTACAATACGTGTTATGTACTTATTACATAAAATGGAAAAGATTTTCCAAAGGGAAATTTTTCCATACTCTTTGCTACATTGTCAGGGCTCCGTGACAGCAAATCAGGCTACACAGTATGTTATTTCATTGGTTAACAAAAAAAATTATAAGGAAACTCAGATATTTTGGGGAAACTGATAACCTTTTGGTTGAGGATCCAGTGCCACTACCATTGCCGTAGTATGAACTCAGAATTTTGCACAGATATGACATTACTATGATTCACATTTTGTTGTTTATTTTATGTAACACTGCTGTCACTGTGTCGATAAATCACAGCACACACCCGTTTCAGTGAAGTCTTACTGATATTTTTATGTTTCCATCTCGCCACCCACTTCCAGTTTCAGTCAACCAGAATCAGCGTCGTGGCCACTGTGAAAGCTACTTACCTGAGGCAATGAAATTCCGCAACAAATACCTTTCTCCCCTTATTTCCCAAAGAGGCATGCTGGATTTTGACGGAAAAAATTACACCTTACCATGAAATCAAAGTTCAAGAGCTATTAATTTCAGTGTGATGACTTGGGTGGACATACCTAGACATTTTTTTTTGGAGAATTACCAACAGTAGGACCAACATCGTATTCATTTTTTTCTTACAAAACTTCTTGAAGTAGCAAATGAGTGTGATGTAAACGTTTTTCAGTTCAAGATTTTCAGCTAAGGAAACCTAAGATTTTGTGCGGAAACCTATGACCCGCAAGGCCTGAGCCTGTTGGTTTTAGAGTTGTCTGAATACGCTCATCTCCGTTTCTGTTCAAAAAGAAAATCGGCTGTCTCACTATTTTGCTTAACCTACCAAATTCAGAGCTGTTCATGGGTAGAACATCAAAGCTCGTGTGCAAGCCAGTAATGTTTATTTCTGTTGTGTTGTCTATCAGAACGGGATGAGCATAATAAGTGGGGACAGTTGCACGGGTAATGTAAAAATTATTTAACTAAATTCAATTAATTATTTTGTAAAATTTTCTACATAAATTCTGTCTTTTTATTTAACTATTTCTCGGTGCTTTTTAAAGATTTGCATTGTATATGAGAAGAATAAATTAATTTCTTATCCTAATTCATTTAATCTCTTAGTTCATTTGTGACAAAGATGCTTTCATGATATTCCTGGATTTTTATTATTATTATTATTATTATTATTATTATTATTATTATTATTATTATTATTATTATTATTATTATTATTATTAGCGCTATATCGAAACGAAGCCTTCCTGCGTGTAGGCTTCAGAAGTCCACATATTCGCTGAGAATATTCGCTGAGAACCCTTCCTTTGTTTAATTAGACAGCTTCTTTACTTGATATGTCTCAGGAAATTTTCAGTGGCTGTTGACGTTACGTGATGTCACGCGAAGAGGGAACAATAGTGTCTCAGAATATAAGAGGTTGGCCATAAGTGTCCCCCTGTTGAATACAATGAGACGCTTCCAAATTCACTCGAGATGTTTATGGGGCGATGCTGATTTTACTGTAATTGTTAGTGACATTCAGCCTCAGCAACAAATGTTATACACAATACATACCTACATTCTGTATATATACATATATATATATATATATATATATATATATATATATATATATATATATATATATATATATATATATATATATAATATATATACATATATATATATTATATTATATTATATTGTTAATATGCCTGTGCACATATCATATACATACACACATATCATATACATGCATGTGTGTGTGTGTTTAACAGATAAATATACTTATCATATAAAATTCTTTACGGGCGAAAGTTATACCTAAAGGTCACGTGAATCCGATATGAACGGGTTCTTTGTGGCTTAGTATTTGAAAATATAAAGATGCCAAGTGCTAATGAAAAACTAACACACACATGTGTGTGTATGTATTATATATACATATATGTATATATACACACTATATATACATATATATATTATATAATTTTTTAAACAATGTGTCTGTGGTACCCGTAGTCTTGCGAGAGTTCCGAATTCGGTGGGGAAGAAAAATACTGAAGACCAGTTTCCTGACAAAAGATTTTGTGCCCCATTGATCTAAGGAATGATTATGTACCTGGTGGTCAGTTGACAGTAGTGATCGTGGAGTTTATTGGTCGCTGATGAGCGAAATTGCAAGAAACAGTTATTGCACTTGCACACAAGGCCCCGCAAACCAAATATACGAACGTGTGACCAGGAGCAAAGACTCTCTCCTTCCGCATGTATCCTGCAACGAAAGGCAGACAGTATCCTCTATTGAGTTCTTTTCTGGATCCTGTGTGGACCTATAATATAGCAGGTGTGCCAGCGAGCTCCTGTGTAAACAGGGTGAAGAAGGGCATGGGCATGGGGATAGCACCTCAATCCAGAAATACTACGCCACCAGAAACCCGGAAAGCAAACACTTTCTGGAGTCTTTGATAATACACGGTATCAGTGAATATATATGTGTGTGTGTATATAAATAACTATTTACATTTATAGTTAGTTTCTTTTCATATTCACAAATTAAACCATGTATATAATTTATATATCACTTATACCGCATACTCGTCTTCCCTGAGGTGCGAAAAAGTATTAGATTTCTGGCTACCTGGAAGTACAGTACCTTTAAAATAATAGATTGATATCGTTTGTGTGTATATAGTGACTGACCTTCTATACCCCGAAGGAAAATTTGAGAAAGATAAAGGGAGCGAGAACGCAAAAACATATCGTCGGATATTAGAGAGAATCAGCTTTAGTTATTGTTGCTTCGCATTACCGAGAAAGAGAAGGAAAGGAGAGACGAGAGAAAGATGCAAAGATTACGGATACGAGAATGAGCTAGCTAAAACGAGCGCACTAATTCTGACGTACCTTTCAATCACATAATCCAACGAGAGAGAGAGAGAGAGAGAGGAACTACGTCAAGTTACTTAAAATTAGATGAACAAACTTTTGCAGATCGTTATGACTATTAAAGGCTCTAAATTTTCTATAGAAATCTGAAGGGCGAACAGAAAAGTTCTCATATTAAATGCCAAACTTGTCTCGGAGATTTGTCGGAAAGTTTGTCATTCCAAATGTCAAATCAATCAGCGTTTAATAAATGGTGAAGTTATGAAGTACACGGCAAACTCTCTCTCTCTCTCTCTCTCTCTCTCTCTCTCTCTCTCTCTCAGCGCAATCACTTTTGATTGGATATAATGTCGTCGTCTTTCCGCCTCTCCCTCTTTGTTTCTCAGCGGAATCATTTTTCATCAGGTATAATGTCACCGTCTG
>NC_089747.1:19247500-19270000 GCF_040412425.1 Macrobrachium rosenbergii
AAGGCAAGAGTAACCTAATATTAGACGGAATAATTGCGATGACATTTAAGAGAAGAGCCTCGTTAGAAAATGTCATTCAACCACACATGAAACCAAGATTAAATTTCTCCGCACGGTTTGAACCAATGGGAGGACCATAGTTATTTCTGTCGTATGAACTTTAAAGGCTAGAAATATTTCCGAAAGTTTTAATGTGGACGCTTTTGCATAAATCATCCCCCTCTGATTTCGTGGCGGTGCCTCACGCTGTTCTGCGTCGTTTAACACGCAGTGGCGCTGTTTGTTTATTCAGGTAAAGTTATATGATATTCACTGATGCCTACGAAACTCACGATAATCGCGATAACACTCGTGTTTTATGTTTTAGTTCCTGTAGTTTTTGTTTGGCACCTTTAAGAGTTTTTGATGTGCTCTTCACATTGTTGAATTTACAAATAAGTTTTAGAGTAGATCGTTTAACTTGTTGAATATGGAGACACTCTCGTTGAGTAACTTTCTCGTTCCCTCCAACTATTTCTCTCCCGAGTTCGACGTCGTACAGGAAAGTACTCTATTTGGATTTTTTTTATTATATGCTTATATTGTTATACTGGTCCGCTGGTATAGTGGTCAGTGTCGTGGAATTCCACACTCAGATGTCGCGGGTTCGCATCTCCCCCCGGCGATGAAAAATCACTGGCTCTGTATCATGATCAATTACTGCTTTAGTGTTGGGTCTGCGGTGGGAGGTTGAAACCAACATTCTTTGGGAACTTCAATTTCAAGTGAATGGCCCCTGTGTGCTTGTTCCATGGGATAGGTTTCATCTACTGAAATAATAATAATAATAATAATAATAATAATAATAATAATAATAATAATAATATCTCTGATGTTTCCTTGCCCATTGAAGAATACACTGGGCAACATGCGACCCAGTTGAAATATATATATATATATATATATATATATATATATATATATATATATATATATATATATATATATATATATATATATATATGTATATATATATATATATATATATATATATATATATATATATATATATATATATATATATATATATATATATATATATATATATATATATATATATATCATATCTTAATGCTATGTCGACGATGTTGGTGTTGGATCTATATATATCATTTTAAGAAACTGCGGCAGTTTCTTAAAATAATGACCTTTAAGGTAATTGCATTAATAAGAGTAAAGTTGATCGTTGTTTATACTGGGGTAACTATAATGTTGCTCGTTTACTCTTAACGCAGCTCGCAAAACTAGTGGTTTTTTTCTTTCTTTTCTTTTCTTGAAACCTTACTTACCTCTTCGTAGTAATTGTAGCAGTCAGTGTAGATTTCACTTCTGTGTTTACTTGCTCATTTATATTTGGAGAAATATGAATTATTACAACATTTTCCGTCCCCAAAATCCTTTCTTTTAAGTTCATATCATGCGCTTGTTATGAAAATGAGTTTTTAGTATTAAAAGATTTAACATGGCGATTTGACATATTCCCCCCGCCCCCCGCCTTTTTTGGTCACGTGTCTTTTTTTCCTTTTTTATTCATTCGGTTACCTACATCGCCTGCGATAAAAATAAAAACAAAAAAAGACGCCGAACAATCATAGAAACCCAGAGGCTTAAAATCTTTTGAAGTATTAGTTTCCCATTTGCGTGAATTTATTCCTTATCGATTTACTCGCCTTTGAAAGGACTGTTTGTTTTCTGCTTAGTTTGTAATGGCCGAAACATGAATACAAATGGTCAAACTCTTTCAGCGAGTTTATTTTATTAACCTGCCGGAAAAAGAGAAAACAATCAGACCGAAATTGAAATATATTTTTCGGGGGAACTTTGCATGAAATATATTTTCCGGAGATCCGGGCGTGGGACGGAATATCTTCCCCTATTTAAAATGTTTCGTAATAATCCCATCTCTAACTTTGGTCATTACCTGCAATATTTTTTCTTCAGTATATTTTTTTTTCCTCATTCGACTCTCCTCATCGGAGTCAGGTGCTAAATCTAACGCCATCTGACTGAGCCGAATTTAATGAGGTTCTTGATAACTCGAAGAAGATAATATCTGCTGAGGAAAACTGCCGAGTTGGAAGGTTTCACTTATTTCTTATATTTCTGCAAGTTTCCCTTTCATACTCTTTTTATACTCTTTTATTTAGCTTGCTTTTTTGTCTGTTTGTGTGTTTGTCTTGGTCAAAATTTGTAACTCATTTTCGACTTGTTCCCTTCGTCCGGTGGACTTGAAATTTTGCATGGTTACTCAATCTCAGTGACAGTACAACCCTACATGATCAGTAGGTCAGCAGTGACCTGTAGTGACCCTACAGTGACCTCTCCCAGTATCTCAGGATTTGTATGAAACTTCGGATTTTTCACAACTTCTTTGACTCGGTAAATAATGCTACGGATTTTTCATATCTTCTTTGGCTCGACGGGATATCAATTTCGTTAGCTACAATCATGAATCGGTTACAGTTTCTGTCAAAATTAAAAAGTATAAAATAAAAAAAAATTAAATTTTTTTAGATAAAGACAGGGAAAAGGAAAAAGACGGAAAAAGGTCGAAGAAACATAAGTAAACAAATAAAAAATTAAAAGAAATGTTAAACTCGCTTTTATTAAAATGTACTAAAAAATGAAAAACAAATTATTTGAGACACACCAGGATTTTCTTACAATTGATCATGTCTACAAAAATAAAAGCGTGGACGCCAAACATGGTAGGAAATGCTACAAGAAAAAAAATTCATGTCTCTTATTGTAGCATTTCCTTCCATGTTTGGCGCCCACGCTTTTATTTTTGTAGACATGATCAATTGTAAGAAAATCATGGTGTCTCTCAAATAATTTATTTTTCACTTTTTAGTGAATTCTAATAAATGCTTGTTAAAAAAATTAGATTTTTTTATTTGTATAAATAAAAAAATCTAATTTTTTTAACAAGCATTTATTAGAATTCACTAAAAAGTTTTTCCGTCTTTTTCCTTTTTCCTGTCTTTATCTAAAAAAAAATTATTTTTTTTTTATTTTATACTTTTTAATTTTGACAGAAACTGTAACCGATTTGTGATTGTAGCTAACGAAATTGATATCCTGTCGAGCCAAAGGAGATATGAAAAATCCGTAGAATTACTTACCGATTCAAAGAAGTTTCATACAAATCCTGAGATACTGAGAGAGGTCACTGTAGGGTCACTAGAGGCCACTGCTGACCTGCTGATCATGTAAGGTTGTTTTGTCACCGGGATTGAGTAACCATGCAAAATTTCAAGTCCATCGGACGAAGGGAACAAGTCGAAAATGAATTACAAATTTTGACCAAGACAAACAAACAAACAGACTTATTTTTCTTAGACCTCTTCCGTCATTTTAATTTTTCTTGTCTTTATTCTTCTACTTCCTTTCTTGTTTTTTTCTTTTCTTTCTTGGCCCTATCCTTTTTCGTCTGACCTTGACCATTTTGCTTTTATCCTGTTTGTGCACTTTTTACGTCTGCTTCGTCGTTTTTATCCCTATGTTCTTCTTCCTTCTTCTTTCTAATCTTTCCATTCTATTTTTTTGTCAGCTTCTTTTCCCTCTCCTCCCCTCCCCTCCCCTCCCTCCCAGCCATGAGATGTGTTGGTGTAGGTAGCACTCGCTCATGTTCATCTTCGATTTGGTTCGTTAGTTACGCTTTTACGGGCATTTTGACATCCCTCGCTGGTTTGTCATTTTATATTTAATAACATCTTTGGATGGTCCCAGACGATCAATTTTTTTACTTGAAACTTTTCATATCAGTAATTCTTGAACCAGTATTGCGTAAGAAATCTTCTGTATGAACCCTAGACGATCAAAGTTTTGGTGCATTGCTAGGTGCAAACAAATTTTGATCATTTAGATTAAGCCTTAGTGTGTGAGTAGCGTTATCACATGAACCTTTAGTTCCTTTCACACTCATGGTGACTGCAATACGCGCGCGCACATACTCACGTGCCCATTGTCAACCATTTCTCAGATGTAAGTGAATTATTCACTGTTGAACGACAATGCGTAATGCCGGCCACATTCAAAGGAATGAAGTGAAAATACTGGTAATGGCGTTCATAATTAATGTAATCCCTGTCATAGTGACTCTTTACCTGTTTAATTCGGGTTCTGAACACTCCCCCCCTACCAAGCCCACCAACCCCTTTAGCTGAGTGCTCTGCTATGGCGACAGAGTACAGTCATGTTGTAATTAGTTTCCAGGTATGTATTCCACTTTTCTCCCATTTCCTCTCGCCTTTTTTTCCCCTTTGGCTGTTTATTTCCAATTTCACGAAAAATATGAAGGGCAGAAGAGGTTGACGCGAGACGAATCAATTGAGGTATTAGGGCTCTCAAGGAGGTGAGAAAAGTATCGATGTACCAAGCGTTATTTGATAGCGTTAGGTTATTCTTATGTATGTGTTTAATTTTCGGTAATGCATTTATCTGCGTCTTGTAATAGTTATGAATCTCTTTTGACGCTACATTAATAACTAAGAGTCATTGTATGGTCCTTAATCTTTACGGAAGCTTGCATTAAGCAGTAGAGTTTATCTCCATAATATAATATAACGACCGGACAGTCCCCATTAAGGGTACTGAAATTGAAATAAGAGTACATCTCCCATATTGGACAGTGATAAGTATTCCCTGAAAAATACAGTCGTTCCTAAAGATATATTGGGAAAAGGTGCAATTAAATAAAACTATGGTTTTATTTAGACGCTATGTATTGATTCCTGCGCTCTTTTATGAGTTACAGTGTTATTTTATTGTATTCAGTCCACCTGGAGGAGAAGCAAATTGAAAGAAGAGTAGAAAAATAAACTGGTATTAAAACTATCCTACAGTGTGGCGTTTGTATATAACGAGGTATTATTATTATTATTATTATTATTATTATTATTATTATTATTATTATTATTATTATTATTATCCTTGAATATGCAGACCCTGATTGTTGTATACTGTACAGAATTACTATTCCTTGCTCTTCTCTGTTAAGCTGTGTTCACAATAATAATAATAATAATAATAATAATAATAATAATAATAACGATTACCTTTTATTTATTATTATTATTGTAGTGTCCTTTTTTTTATCAAAACAGTCTGGCTTACCCTACAATTTCCAGCTAAGTTGTATAGCCTACAGTTTAGTATGGCCAAGGAATGATGATTGGGTTTTATTATGAAACAGTTTATCTCTCTCGACGGGTGGGCCATTAAATTGTCCGTGTCTATAATTTATGTTCCCATTATATATTTTTGTGTTACAAGTCGTGGAAACGAAAAGGATTTTGGTTATCATAAATCACTTCGTAACATTCCCATGACCATTAAGAAGTAGAGGTCAGGACGGAGTCTGGCTCGAAATTCTTGAATTGGTGAGATTTGGAGTTTATCCAGTAGGAATATTTTTTTTTATTTAAATTGCCCCCTAGACGCTTTCACGTCTACATAAGTCTTGTAAGGAAGTCTTCTATGAAATTAACGAAGCAGAAATACCTAAGCAACTGACTGTAGTGGAAGATGGGACTAAGGTAATACAAATAAGTTACGTAGAAACTTAAGGTGCCGTTGGCTTCGTGATTTTTGGTGCACGTCACGGCGAGTTAAGAAGACATCTGTCAACTCCACTATGTTGTTGCTTAACATTGTTGCCTAAATAATATTACTTTCCTTTCGGTAAACATGCTTTTAGTCGCGTGCTTATATGTTTAGTGACTTAATTTCACGTGCAACATTTCCAACAGCTTTTCTTTTATCCAACGGAGGCTATTAACTGCTACGTTTGGGAGTTACCAGCTGCCTCCCTTAGTCTAATGTGATATGTACCAAACACATGAAGCCAACTACAGTATACAATCGAAATAAAGCCATTGTAATTTATCTAGACTTACTTTCTCGAATTAGTTCATTTTTCATTATGGTATTTGATAATATCGTCTCCCGAAACTCAGCTCCAAAAGAATTAATTTTTGTATTTCTAATGAAAAAAGTATGGATTCCTCACAAATCACCGAGCCTATCTTCGTACGGCACTCTCCAGTTGAATTGCTTTATGCCAAATAGTATAAACTGCAGTATGGTATTTAATGTCATTTTTTAAGCAAATTGATAACATTATTATTATTATTATTATTATTATTATTATTATTATTGTAGTAGTAGTAGTAGTATAGTAGTAGCAGTGTATATAAATGAAGTAAAGCAGTTACGTTATGCCAAACTCTTATACTAGTTTTGTCATTTTATTGTTGGATTATGTCGTAACTGAAAGGAAACTCGACGATAATTCTAGGACTCTGCAGCATCGCTTTATTTAAGAATCGTCTGATATGTTGCGAGTCCGGTGTAAATTAATCCACAGTTATTCATATTTTTATCATACGTTTTACTTTTACTTTTTTTTACCTCTGAGTGGCGGGGTTTGACTGTGGTTCTTATAGGAATTTTTTTTTTCTTTTTACATTAAGCCAGCATTGCTTAGGCATGAGCTCTTGGTCAACAACCTGTAATGCCATGCACAAAAACACAGCTAAGATACTTAGGTGATTACTTCTTGGAAGAGGACTGTAATGCTTTTTGACTTGATTTCATTTATATATTATGAAATCATATTCTTTTTTCATTGTTTGAATATGCATATGTCTCATAACTCGTTTGGCACTTTTAGTTAGCCAGTATACCACAGGCGCTAGCATCCGTAATTAAATGATATATTAGCATCAAGATGTTGAAATTTCAGTGTTTGAATATGTAGTCGTGTTATCTATCGAATTAAAGGTCTCAGTGAATAGATTACGAGAAATGTCATTGCGCTCAATTTTTGGGGCTGGGGTGGTGGCAGGGGTGGTAAAAATGCACATGGTACTTGTTTAGAAATTTCTAATATATTAGCTGGAAGGTTTCTGTTTGTTGGTTTAGAAAACGTAGCTTTAGAAGAGGTATTGCCATTCCCCGGACTAAATGGTAAGAGTCGCAGTACACTAACATTTCAAAGATCCTGATTTCACAAGGTTGCGGACACGGTTTTTTAGTTTTTTGTAATTTAGTAAGCATCTGTAACCTGGAGAAAGACTAAGGAAAAACTGCTAAACGAAGTCAAACGTTATTAAACACTTTAGTATAAAGCTTGTATGTATTCCCATTAAAAATTTCAAGTTTTAAGGCCAGAGCTGAATAACAAAGATAGGTAAAAACTCACACTGTTCTACCACACTAGCGCATTTTTTGGCAGTTTTTCTCATCTTACAGCTTTTACCCAATGCAGCACAAACTTAGACGCCCATGTTTGTCATCTTGCAACCAAAGATTGGCACCTTCGTTTACGCAGAAAGAACGGCCGGTCCAATGCATTCCCAGGTGACATCAGTGGAATTTAGATCGATACAACAAGCATGATCAACTAGTGCTATGAACATTATATTTATTATCATGTTCTGGCAACAAATTACTCTTTTAATTACTTTGTTACAAAGTGATAATTTTAAATTTTAGCTTAGTCTGGCTTATAGTTTTTGGGTTTCAGTCGTCTTAACTGATAAAACTGTATAAGAAATGGATTATATGTAGTATATTACTAGGTAAAACGCGTATTGACTGTTCGCTAAAGTAATAAGCATCTTTTTTTTCGCCATCAAATAATTCTGAGTGTGGTAACGTAGGTAGCTTTTGGTGCTATTATTGGCAATATGACATCGCAAGATGACGAGAAAAAACCATCTGTATGACATAGATTTTACGTAATTGGGAAGAATAGCTAAAAAGAGCTTGGGTACAAAGAGTAGAATATCGTAGTAATTGTTTAAGGGATATAGGAGAGAACATGGATCACAGAAATTAGAAAATTGGTCCCATTGTATGAGATACTTTGGTTCTCTCTCTCTCTCTCTCTCTCTCTCTCTCTCTCTCTCTCTCTCTCTCTCTCTCTCTCTCTCTCTTATTGCTTTTAAATGAAATTCTACAGTATTATGTCCATATGTATTTTATTATTATTGATAACTTATCTGGAGATAACCAAGCTATAGTAGTTTTTTTTATTTAATGATCATATCACACGCCATCTTAGTATAAAACTTCTTTGCAAAGATCCGGATCTCTAAAAGATTTGGGCTGGTACCTCAAATTAGTTTAGCTCAGGACTTTGATCCTTTGGTACAGTATCATCGTTAAGATTTTTTTATTTTTTTATTTCATAGTTGTAATGTTCGTATCTTCATTCGTCGCTAGGTTGCAAACCCAGCGTTTTTAGTACATAATGAAGAAGTGAAGCCACCTAAGATGTAATTCCAGTATGTTACTGTTATTTTTCTAAGTGGGAACTTATCAAAAGGCAGTTGTATATATATCAGGTGTAAGGTTTCCATATCTAGATTAAGAATATTATTATTTGACCCTCCAAATTGTGGATGTTGGTGGGGTTATTGGGGAAGAAAATACGTACGTTGAAGGGCGTAGTCATCTGAGATACCAAAAGAAAACTCTCGATGTGAAGGTTATGAAAACACTAACATATTACTTGTCCCCCATTGGAGATTGTTGGTGGCGTATAATTAGGGCACATATAAGGTGACTTTGTCCATTGTGGTGCGTATGGATGTTAGTAGACAGATATTCCTCTGTCAGTAGAGCTTAGTACATGCATTTTAAATTACCAGCCTTTGGTGTTCATTCATTCGTAACAGTCACAGTGCCAGAAACATGGAATGATTCCATTTATGTTTTATCAAGTGATTTTCGTAACCACGGTGTCCTTTAGTTATAGAGTTAAATAGTTCATTGCATATTTTAGCAGTACCAATTTGCCGTCACATCGAATCCGCCTAATTACGCATCTAATCTTTGCTTTTTTCATTGAATTGTAGATATTCACTTATGTTAGACGTGAATGATTATACACAAATTGCTTACAGTAGCAAAGCCATTCATTATATGCATTAGAGTATTTCTCTTAAATGCTTTTCTAGTTCTTCCTTCACCATCCTTCATCATGTGTTCTGTTTGGCCCGGTATGGATATTGGCGTCAAAATGCACTTCTTGTAATGATACGAAACGTCTTGTGTAATATTATGAAATTTATAAATAGATCACGAGTTACTTATATTTCACCTTATTATGACATGTTTTTATGACATGTCTTTTTGTTTCTTGCGTCACTGCACATTTCCAAAACATTCGCTTTTTTTTTTTTTTTTTTTTTTTTGAGCGTCAAGAGAGCATCTCATTTTTCAAGGTTAATTGAATATGACTCCCGAAGGGCGGAATTCCCTTGAGTTGATCATCGTTCAGAGTATTACGCTTTTTGCATTTACTTATCTCGGTTGGGGGTATTTGGGTGTTGCAACTCTTTTTGCTGGATTATGTTGTGATTATGTGGGATTATACAATCTCGGTAAATTGCCAGTTTCCGTTTTATAGGTTTTTATGTACTTGCGTCGGATTACTCTTAGTAATTTGTTATCTTTCCAGTGGGTAGAGTGCTGGATTTCTGAGCAACCTTCTAGTTGATTTTCCATTACGTAGAAAGTTATCTGCAGAATTTCTTATTGATCAAGGCTATCGTTAACCATGCGAATTTTTCATGTGTTTACAGCTGAACCATTGTTGATTTATTATTATTATTATTATTATTATTATTATTATTATTATTATTATTATTATTATTATTTTAGTAAATATCCGACATCATGGTCTGTCTTGTAACAAATCTTCGCTTCGTCATTCCTCAAACCTTATTGAGAATTATGTTTAAACGAAAGATTTGTTTCCATGGAGACTTTTCAAGACGAGGATTATTAAAGAGGATAAGCCCTCTTACGATTCAGAGCTCTCTCTCTCTCTCTCTCTCTCTCTCTCTCTCTCTCTCTCTCTCTCTCTCTCTCTCTCTCTCTCTTGTGTATGGAAACTCTTCCATGCTAACTTGCGATACTTTTCCCTCGAGCAATACATAATTCTTATACCTGAATAAATAGAGTAACAAACTAGTATATTTTTAAGGTCGATACTTCAGGTATTTGATAGCTTATAATTAATTTTGTCGGAGACTGCCAGAATTCTTGCAAGGGCTTCTTCTGCGGTTACTTAATCTTAGTAAGGCTGACCAATTCGACGGGGAATTCCATCAGTGTCCTGAGGTTAATGAAATTTATGCACCCTTACAAGTTCTCCATTACTGGCTCAGAGAAGCTTGCGAGCAATCTCTGAAGATAATTAAAAGTTACTCTGGAAAGAACATTTTTTTTAATTTTTATTTTAAAGAGTACTTCCATCATTATGTACAGCACTCGGTTAACCTAATATTGCTTTCGTGAAAATTCAAAGAAAATTAATATTTATATTTGGTTTGTATTTCAATTCGTTCTTCATATCTGCTTTTGCATTAGGATATAACCGTCCATATTGGTCTGTATGTTTTAAAATTTGTCGTTCTAGAAAGCATCAGAACATAACCCGATTTAGCCAGAAATAAAGGAAGGCGAGCTCTTAAATGAATCTGAGGGAAAACCTCTATATAGCCTATTATGAGTCATTGCACGTGGCTTTTTGCCACCTGAGAAATTGGGATTTTTCCTGTCTTTTCATCTCCACAGTCTAAGAAAAGATGTTTCTTGTGCGCTTGACCTTTTAATAAGGATGTTGGCTGGTTCCTGCAGTACTGAACGACAGGTAATGAAAAATATAGTCGGTAACAAAAATCCAATAACTATTTATTACTTTGTGGTATTACGTTGCTTAAAGTTCAGGATTAAATGGTTCTTCCTTGTTGGTTTCCTGTAAAAAAAAAAAACTATTGTGCCGGCTTTGTCTGTCCGTCCGTACTTTTTTTCAGTCCGCACTTTTTTCTGTCCTCAATTTTTCTTTCCGCACTTTTTTCTGTCCTCACTTTTTTCTGTCCTCACTTTTTTCTGTCCTCACTTTTTTCTGTCCGCACTTCTTCTGTCCGCCTTCAGATCTTAAAAACTACTGAGGCTAGAGGGCTGTAAATTGGGATGTTGATCATCCACCCTCTAATCATCAAATATGCCAAACTGCAACCCTCTAGCCTCAGTAGTTTTTTATCTTATTTAAGATTAAATTTATCCATAATCGTGCTTCTGGGAACTATATAGGATAGGCCACCACCGGGCCGGGGTTCAAGTTTCATGGGCCGCGGCTCATACAGCACTATATCGAGGCCACCGAGAGATAGATCTGTTTTCGGTGGGCTTGATTGTACGCTGTAGCGGCTGTACAGAAAACTCGATTGCGCCGAAGAAACTTGGGCGCATTTATTACTTGTTTATACTTTACAATCCGTTTCGGTGGGATGAAAGAATGCAACATCTAGTCATGACAAAATATATGAAAGAAAAAGGAACAGATAAACAAGAACAAGGAACAACATGTAATTAAATTATGTAATCATGAAAGCGAACGGATTTCCTTGGGAACAGAATCTTCATCCGAGATATCTTTTGGAGCGCAGTTGATGTAATCTACGATATGTTTGCTTTTATACCCGTCGTAAGAGCCGTGAAAGGGGCGGCATCATCTTTGATCTCGGGGATAATCCCCAATCCGTAAATGAAACCTCGGATGTTCTGCTGAAAGAGGCTCGCCTGTCTTATTCTCTCTGCCCTTCTCAGATAGGAGGAGGAGGAGGAGGAGATGCAATGCGCTTCGTCAGTCCAGCTTCCCTCTTCTCTCTCTCTCTCTCTCTCTCTCTCTCTCTCTCTCTCTCTCTCTTTTCATGATCGTGTGTGAGATTACTGTTTCATGGACGCAGATGCGTGAATTTTTTTTTTATATTTTCCATCTTCAAGTTAGAATCAAATGTGTAGCATTACGAATTATGTCAAATGTATAGCATTATGAATTATATCAAATGTATAGCATTATGAATTACATCGAATGTATAGCATTGTGAGTTATATCAAATATACAGCATTATGAATTATATCAAATGTATAGATTGTGAATTGTATCAAATGTATAGCATTATGAATTAATATCAAATGTATAGCATTATGAACTATATCAAATGTAAAGCAGTATGAATTCTGTCAAATGTATAGCATTATGAATTATATCAAATGTATAGCATTATGAATTGTATCGAATGTATAGCATTATGAATTATATCAAATGTATAGCATTATGAATTGTATCGAATGTATAGCGTTATGAATTGTATCAAACCGGGAAAAGGTAATCGAAAAATTATAAATTTTTTGCAAAATATTTAGAGTTTATTATTTTTCAGGTTACATTCCTCTTAAGTTCTATCCTAACAGATCTTTGATCTGTTCTCTTTTGTTTTATCCGTTGCTTTTGAAACGTAATAGCCTTCTCTTTTCCTGATGTTTTTTGTACGTGCTTACATTTTTTCCAGTTGAATGTAGATGATTTTTGTGGTTTGGGTGGAATTGTTCATTTCTCCGGTCATGAACAGGAGTTATGGGATTAATTTTTAACTTTGAATTTCATAAAGCCGTTTGCAGAGACCCTTGTTCATGATCAAGGATCTGCAAGTATTAGTATGGTCAGGAAGCTTCCTGTTAATTTGACATGGATACTAGTGGGAATCTCTCTCTCTCTCTCTCTCTCTCTCTCTCTCTCTCTCACACACACACACACACACACACACATATAAGCACAAGCACATTGCACTCGATATGCAGAATGAACAGAATCGAATAGATTTCATAGAAATTAGTTTTCAAAAGCAATCATGCTTCATTAAAATCATAGAATTTTGCTGATTTTCCTGCTCAGCTTACCATCCTCTCCATATATTCTTGTTTATTGTAATTAACCATCAACTTCATAATCATCGTTGTTATTATTATTATTATTATTATTATTATTATTATTATTATTATTATTATTATTATTATTGAAAGCGATAGCTGCATCAGCTGCATTCAATTTATATGGTATATTTGTCCGAAATAAAACTACCCAAATTCGCAACTGCGTTCTTCTCCAAGAATGACAAACATCGGCGAGTTACTGGCAGAATGCAGTAACCCTGAAAAGAGACAATTATCAGAAAGATAGAGAAAACTCTATAGAAACTGAATGCAGCTGATGCAGCTGTCACTTTCAATACTACACGCTTAAAAGAGGGTCTTCTACCTACATATATTATTGTTGTTAGGATTTGTATTCATAAAAATCTCATGGGAGAATCAAGCAGGTTCTCGAAAGCTCTCGTTTGTATATACTGTAGATTCCTAATATATTCACACTACTGTGGATTTCTTCGCCATGATTTGTATTGATATACATCTTGTAAAGACATTGCCAAGATACTTAAATTATTGACATATAAACGTTTTTTGTAATAATAGTTAACTCGTTATGGCGCCGGTGATCGATTCTGTCCGTTCAACAACATTATTGTCTGTGCTGGGCGAGTAGCGTTAATCTAAAACACTAGACAATGCGGTAAGTCTTCTGTATGCATAGGATAGCATTGGAGGCTTGGCCGAGGGAGCTTGTCATTAAGGGGACAATGGTTGGAGATACCGGACAAAAGGGGAATATTCAGTTTTATTCTGCACGTATGGTTGTAAGGTTTTGTTTCTTGTTCCCCAATTTTAATTAACGTATAGAAGTTCTGTTCGTTAATTAAAAAACAGGATTGCCTCATGCTTTTTAATTAACTCAGAAACTCTTGGGTTATTTTGTTATCTATCTGTACCGTATATATTCATGACTATTGTTATTATCTTATTTCTGTTTGATATTTTTCATATATATAGGTGTTCAATTATGTGGAAGTTTGCTTATGGGATTTTTTTGTTGCTTGCTTAGTTTGAATGATAATATTGATGATAATAATTTCGACTTTACTTCAGCATAACATTGGGCCTAAGTAGATGTCTGTTTCTCATGATGTGTAAATTTTTATATTTTGCCGTATTGTTCGTCTTCTTACTTTAAATTCTACCGTGCCTATGTTGACTTTAGCAGTAAGTCAATACTGGAGAAGAGTAAGAAGTCTTTGCAACCTTATATCGAGAATACTCTATGAAAAACTTAAGCTATAGCTCCTTCTTTTCTAAATATATATATATATATATATATATATATATATATATATATATATATATATATATATATATATATTTGTGTGTGAATGTATGCATGTGTATATATATGTCTGTGTGTGTGCGTGTTTGAATGTATGTACGTACGTATATGTGCGTGCATATGTATGTTATAAGTTTGTGCACTGTGCATACAGCGCTCACAGACCTTAAGCCCGTGCGGAGGCGTACCCAAAAACATTTGTGAATGTACACTGAACAACGAGTTATGGATATCTGGTGTTGGTGCAGCAGTAACAGCCAGACATTCGTAGCTCTGTCGATTTACATGCTAACTGGGGAATTGCATTCGGATCGACCACGCATGAGGGCGATTCTGATCTCCTTTTGGAAATCGGGTCCAAAATGGCTATCTAGGAATTGCCTCCATGGCAACGCTTGTTTCAGAATTATGGGGCATTTTAGAGGCTATCATTCTCAAAGGACAAAAATCGATTGGTTTTTTTATAGGAAATGATTGTTACGTAAAAATCAGTGTTTCAGGGACAGATTGGTAATATTGTTGTTATTTTGTTGTTGTATAATATTGTTGTAATCGTTCACAACTGTAAAGAGCACCAATACCAACAGGAGAACGTTGTTTACCAATAGAGAGACAGTGTTGTGATGATATCGCCCAAGGCTCATCTCCGTCCAGAGAGAGAGAGAGAGAGAAAGAGAGAGAGAGAGAGAGAGAGAGAGAGAGAGAGAGAGAGAGAGAGAGGCCATATAGAACGAAATAAGGGATAAGCACATCCCAGAGGGCGAAGACAATTTCACATTACCCTAAGTCTGATGGCTGGGAGGAACAGACACTTCAGCCTGCTGCTTCTGGGGCCCCTCTAGTAACAGCATTGGTTTTCTTTGTTTCTTTGAGGCGCTGTGTCTGTGTCCCCCCTTTTTTTTTTTCAGGTGGAGGCTCGGCTCTTATTATCCATAAAAGGAAATTTAGAGTGAATCCTTTTCACGTTTAGCATGTTTCCTTTGGTTATTTCTTTATATGAATAAATTCACATTATTTTTTGGGAGGGTTCTTGACCAGACTACATGTAATTGTATTTTGTTTCTTTCCTTGTGTTACATTGCGTGGATAACTGTTGTATTGCGTTTTTAGTTGGCGTTATTTTTTGTTATTGCTGCTTTTGTGTGAATGTTCTAATATTCTTTTTTACTCTTATATCCAATAACCAACGACAAATGAACTGGAATCCCATTTAACTCGCCATTTTTAGGTTGATTATGAATGAACTCAGAGTGAATCCGGCAATTTTTGAAAGATAAACTCACGCAAATTATTGTTTCATATTATTACCAATATCTTTCATGACCTGATGTGTATCCGAAACAGTGGTAATTGTTCCTATATCTGTAAAAATTGAATTTCTGAAAATAAGGACTTAGGTCCAATTGTATGAATTCATCACCCGACCTCTGTCATTCAATCTATATGTCGATGTAATTCTTCTTAAGCAATATTGGTTTGAATATCAATGAGATTTATGTACACGGAAATTGATTGGAAGTTGTTGGAAATCTCTTTAGCATATCCATTTTTAGTTAATGTGTTTGAGTTCGTCCAGTTTTCTTTTTTCTTTGTGGTTTTGTTGCATTGTTTGTTTGTTTTGAATACGTGAAATTCGTCTTCTTAAGTTTGGTGACACCCTTTTATGAAATCATCCTTGCTTTACTCTGGATCTGCAACGTTTTAGTTTTTATTAGTGTTCTGTAAAAGAAAACTATTGCGATGGCCCATAGATCTTAAAAACTACTGAGGACAGAGGGCTGCAAATTGGTATGTTGATCATCCACCCTCCAATCATCAAATATACCAAATCGCTGCCTTCTAGCCTCAGTTGTAGTTTTTATTTTATTTAAGGTTAAAGTTAGCCATGATCGTGCGTCTGGCATCGTTATAGGTGCCAACAACACACACCACCAACGGGTTGTGGCTGACAGTCTCATACAGCATTATACGCTGTACAGAAAACTCGATTGCGTCGAAGAAACTCAGTAAGAAGCATTTTTCCTCAGAGTGCATCGACTTTTGAAAATTCTAGGAATTAGTCGTGCATATCTTATTCATTAGAAGCTTATACTTTCAGTGTCCGGCATACACTTCATGCAGTGCGTCTTTGTTACACTTTTCACACCTTTGATCAAGATCGGAAATGACAATATTATATTCCCTCGAACCTCGCATTCTGTAATAATAAAATATCATCTTTAGTTATATTTACTCCTGCCACAGAGTAACCTGACGTGTATGTGTCCCTTTCTTTTTTGTGTTTATTCTTTCGTCAGTTTTTATTCTCTTCCATACTTAACTTTTTTGAAAGATATCGTTTTTCATCGTTCCTCTTTTATTTTTCTTTTCCATTGATCACCTTGTGCCTTTCAGCTTAATTTTCTCCCTTTTCCTCTTCCCTGAAAAATGAAGTGGGTGTGACGACCTCCGACCAGAGTCCCAGCAACCACTGGTTTATCCAAGGTCTGCCTTATGGATCATGGACTGATCTCCATTTCACGCCTTTGATTTTTTGTACACCCTTCTCTTCCTTTTTCTTCCCTCAGGGATATCCAACTAGTGGTTTATCTTCTGTTCTAACCTTTAATTTCTGAATTACTTTTCTCCCCCCAGGGATGGCGTGGAGGTGACAACCTCGAGCCAGGACCCTCATAACCACCGGGTCATCTTTCCCTCTGGTTCCCTGTTCTTCCTTTCCATCAAGCAAGGGAAGAAGGAGAGTGACGCCGGCGTCTATACTTGCGTAGCAACCAATTTCAACGGGAGGGCCACTTCCAGGAACGCCACTTTAACAATCGCAGGTAAGTCTTCTTTTTTGTTTGCCTTATTTTTTCCATCTTCACTCCAAAGGAATATTTTTTTGTATTCGATGGAGTGGAAAGTTAGATTTGGTTTGCAAACGAAGGAATGTGTTAACAAGTTCATGTTTTTGTTCAGCGAGAGATTATTAATAGGTTGTCGCTGGCTTGTGCGCGATATATTGAATCCGCTTTCGCTTCCTTGTCTGAGGACTGAATTTTACGTCTGATTTCTATGGCTTCTTTATGAAGAGACTGAAGTGAATTATGTTGTACGTGTTAGGAAGGAAAGTTATTGATAAATTTGTGTCAGTTTGTCTAACAAATAAACGCTGCGAACGAACAAGACACTATAATTCCTCTCATTGAATGTAACGGTAGCTCTTCATACTGCATATATATGGATAGATTATAATTTCATATTTTTGTATATGACTCCGACGTTTTATATAATATGAACTTTACCTTAGTTGTTCAGAATAATCTTAAATGTCAAACAGCGGACTGAAAGGTCAGTGTCTTTTTCTGCATGACATTGGACATTGCAAAGTCACGTAGTAAGTGGCTTTTGTGTATACATATATATTTGTATCTCTGGTGTTTATACTTTCTATTTTTGTATGCGTTGTTACCATCTTTTAAAGTCCTCACATCGAAAGCTTATTAATGGTTTATTTTTTTGAGCTTTTACTGAAAGTGAAATGTGCCATAGTAATTTTATTTTTATTTAGAAGAGAACACTGTTTTAGATTTCATTGTTTCTGGTAGTTACAAAAGCAAATTGCGCTTTTAGCTTGTGACACTAACTAATGTAACACGAATAACACAGGGACGGTGTCTTCTTAAAGTAACAAAGTGTTGGAAGCTGCCGAGATAAGCAGTCAAATAAAACAGCAATTTTTACTTCAGATAAATGCCCCCCACCCCTTCTCCCATATATTTTTAAGTTTGATTCTGACCAGTCATTTTGCCTTATTTTACTGACGTGAATAGAGACTTTAAACAGACAAGGTCACCAGAGAACGTGAAAAACAGAAAATAATCCTTGTAGAAAAAGAATTCCTTTTTCTTCTGTTTAAACAGATGTTAGTGGCAGCAATAACACGTTGAAGGTCAGACATTCCAGCGATTAATATTCCAGCGTGAGAAAGGGGCCGGTTATTATAATCTGACGAGATAAAATGGAGGTCCTGAAGTAATTATGTTTTGATTATTCATGAAACCGGTCCTTATCAACTAGAAGTATCCCGTAATTAAAGCGGTATATAATTGAAGCGGTTTATTGTCCCCGGTCCTTGGTCCCTTGGAGATGCTGAAGTGAAGCAGAAACGTAGGGGACTTTTAATTTTAAAGAATAATAATATCTGAATGGAAAGAATTATAGTAACTGGACGTAGAGGTTTGGCGGGTTTCGGTGGTTTTTGATAAGGGAAGCGTTTCCGAACGCCCATGTTAAGCATGTTTAGTGGTTTTGAGGTCCTGGGCACCTTATCCGTATATGGGTTCAGTAACTGATAAGTTATTAGCAATAAAAGTGCCTTATGTGCTTTAAGTATTCAGTTTCAGCTGTCTGAAACTTGGGACATCTCACTTATTGTCAGTATTTTCCATACCAGGGGACTCTTTGCGTTTATATAATTGAATTGTCATTGCAGTGAGGCATAGGTCGTTATTATTAATTTCAGTGTCTTTGCAGCCAGAGAAATCTTAAATAAAATCGCATACGTCTCAGTGGCTTTGTAGCAAGATTTTACTAGACTCATGTACATTTTCGGTGACTCTGGAGTCCAGAATGACTTCTGTGTCTAATCGGAGAGTCCTTACTGCTAATAAAGCCTCATATGTAGATCGAGTGGCAAGGCCACTCAGCTCAAACTGAAACCAGCAATGATTGATATTGCCGTCCGGGATGATTCATACATAGTTTCACTTGTTACAAGCACGGAAATGTCCAGTGAAATCTGCGTATACAAAATAATAATGGGTTTGTTGGAAAATAGTACGTCCTCAGTGTCAGAAGGTCGTTGTCCACATATCACAAAACTACCAGTTTAATTGCTGAAATCATGACGAGGAATTTGTCAAGCCCAGATGCGTTGCAAGTCAATAGTTTGACTGGCAACGAATCGTTTGACCGTGTGTACTCCACCAGTGTCTCGTAAACAAAAAACTGGCTATATAACTTTTCATTTCTCTTTTATATAAATAATTTAGTCAGAAAGTTGTTAGCAGAATCAACAGCCCCAACAAGTTATGTCTAATCTGATTATTTTTTGCAAGAAATTTTTCACTTTCCTCGTCATCAACTTTGCCATATTCGATCAAGAAGGCGTTATCATTTGAGTCCCTTCGACTGTGAAAATTGAATTGTCTTATTCCGTTCCCCAAAAGCAGTTAACGTGTAAAGGAGTTAGCTATTGAGTTTAAATTGGACGCACCGCCCTCCCACCTGTTTCCTCCACCCC
Organism: Macrobrachium rosenbergii; assembly: GCF_040412425.1. Classification (NCBI taxonomy): domain Eukaryota; kingdom Metazoa; phylum Arthropoda; class Malacostraca; order Decapoda; family Palaemonidae; genus Macrobrachium; species Macrobrachium rosenbergii. Next base: position 19,266,904 of record NC_089747.1, read on the forward strand.
CGTCCTCTACATTCAATTGCATGTCATCAGGTTTATTCCTTATGGAGAAACTTAATCTGGACACAATTTGTTTAAACGTTGTTGTAAGTCAATAAAGACTCGGTGGGGGCTTTAATTGAGTTCATTCGGCGAGTATTGACAGAAGCTACGCCGTCGTCTGCCATCGTCAGGACGGACTGCTGACTTAAATGATGATGGAAAGAGGTTTAATCTCTCTCTCTCTCTCTCTCTCTCTCTCTCTCTCTCTCTCTCTCTCTCTCTGTATCAAAACCTAGCTGATAAGCGTATACAAGAATTACTGTTGATGATGAGAAATAGAAAGGTCGCTGGCTCTCGAAAGTAAGAAAAGAGATTTTTTTCAAAGGTTTAAATCTAAATGCTACTTCCAGCAGCTGTTTGGATAAAAATCAGCTTTACGCTGTGAAGCCGTTGCGTAGCTTAAACGTGTCTTCAGTTGTGCGGAGAGAGAGAGAGAGAGAGAGAGAGAGAGAGAGAGAGAGAGAGAGAGAGAGAGGAGGGGTGATGGAATCTAACGTTGTTATTGCGCATCTAAATGATTAGGACCTGTGGTGGATCCATTAAATCGCACTGGGTATCCACAGATGCAGTGGAACGCGGAAAGCAGCGAACTCGCACTCTGAGGCACATGCTTACTGAAGAATACATAGTTGAAAAAAATGGGGAAAAAATGAGGGAGAACAGTTGATTATAAAACTGCGCGCGTGAGAGAGAGAGAGAGAGAGAGAGAGAGAGAGAGAGAGAGAGCGACTCGGGAAAGTAGATTAAACGCTTAGAAACTTTTTAAAAAGTTGTAAAGGGAGAAAAAGTTGAAATTTCTCCTTTTTTAACTGTAAAGTACACATTTATTTTGATTACTCATTTAAGAACTTAAGGAACTTGGGCTATTAATCATGTGATGAATAGGCTCTCCTGGGTGTCGTGAATGTTATTAGGCCTAGTGTTGGGCATAGCTGCTGCTCTCTCTTCCACCCCAGTCCCTAGCCCCCAGCCCCCTTCCCTTGTACTTTCTAACCCCTCCCCCTCCCCGCCTCTTACTTTCACTAAGGGATATTAAGACATAAATTCCTGAAGTTTATGAATGCTATTTAAAGAGTAATGACGTCTTGAAACATGGTATTTGATATTGGAAAGAAAGAAATTCATCTCTCTCTCTCTCTCTCTCTCTCTCTCTCTCTCTCTCTCTCCAAAGATAGTTTGAAATTTTTTGTCTGTTTTGAAGGACCTTTGGAATTCTTCGAAGGACCTTTGAGGGTTCTGAAAAATGCATCGTTATATTTAATGGTTTTATCCAACGTGTGAGTGAACAATATCGATGGAAAATATTTCTTGCTTGTAGGCAAATGTCGCAACCCAGTGGTATATATTTTTATTACAATAATTTTTTTTTTTTTTACTTCTTTTGGCGTAGCTTTAGATTGAACACGGAAAGCATATTTCTTGTTAAAAGGAAAACATAAAATATAACTTGTTTTCAGTTTCTTTTGCTTTATTAAATTTATCATTGTATTACTTATGAAAATATATTACTTTAAGTGAAGACACGCAGTAGATAAATGTTTATTTCCAGGTAAATGTTTATTTTTAGCACTTAAAGCACGATTTTCATTCAAAACTGTTTTCAGTTTGCATGCAACCCGCTATAGCAAAATAGCCATACTTCAAAGGAAATTCCATTTCGGCGCTTACACGAATATTTATCTCGGGGAAAATGTTTACACTTCTCCCACGCAAACAAATTCATTTCACGGAAATTTCCGATCCATTAGAGCAATGGGAAAGTCAATATTTCACAGACTGCCTTTCGCTGTCGCTGTCAGTTTCGCGGGACAGACTCCCCAGACAGCGGGACTCCTCGGTGTTGAATGTCTTCAGAATGCTTCTGACTGCGGTTTCCGCCGGGCGGGGATGACGGAGCTCTTGGGTATTAAGTGAGAAGGTGTGTCAGTGACACTTCCAGGCTTCATCTGGCACCGGCATATGGCCCACATTTGGGTCTCTCGAGTGCCTTGTGTTAATACATGGGCTTTCATGTGTCTTTGTTTTTGTTTCTCATACTTTTCGTACATCTTTTTTAGACTGTTTTACTGTGCCCTTTGCTGAATATTTATTGAATATACGAGTATATCGGAGTCTGTGGACATATGAATCTGTATAGATCCGGGGAGTAGGGCTTGATCCGTTAAAACCCATCATGTCTCTGCTGAACAGGGCAGTGAATTATATACTACGTAGGTACATTGGATATATGTGTATATACTGTATATATACATATATACATTATATATATATATATATATATATATATATATATATATATATATATATATATATATATATATATATATATATATATACATAATATATAGTTATGAGAGACAGACAGACAGACAGAGAAAGAGAGAGGGAGAGAAGTGAGACTTTATGTATTACATGTATGGTAGCAATGGTAACAGAACGAGATAGTAACAAAAAGTATACCCATTCAGCTGAGAATTCCTTTTTAGATATGATACAAAAATGAAAAAAAAAATAACCGTTCCAGGATATCGAGGATTTCATCCAAACAAATTCCACCGAAGTCTGACTGTGATAGCTAGAGATTTTTTGTCATGGAATCTCCGATTGTTACTGTGCTGGAATTGTTTACCTCCCCGACCTCTACTCTCTCTCTCTCTCTCTCTCTCTCTCTCTCTCTCTCTCTCTCTCTCTCTCATCTGTTCATCTTTCTTTTGTGTGAGGTAAGATAGAATATTTGTAGATTTTGAATGGTATTCTCCTTGAATATAAACTAGAAAATTTTTAATGATTTAGTAGACTTTGAACTATACTGGCCTTCAGTAGAGTTCTGTTGATTATATGTGTGTGTGTGTGTGTGTGTATAACACACATATATGTATAAATGAATCACGAAGATATGGAACGTGATGAGTGTATAAATAAAGGCAAATGCCACGAAGGAAAAGTGAAACAGCGGAGTGGTTGTTAGGCCTAGCAGCCACTTCTGTTGTTTCACTTGTCCTTAGTGGCATTTTGCCTTTATATATATATATATATATATATATATATATATATATAT
>NC_089747.1:19275000-19305000 GCF_040412425.1 Macrobrachium rosenbergii
ACTTGAGCGGTTAAAGTTAATAGACAAAAGGTGAAATTTTGTAACTGGCGGGCCTCCTTTGTTTTTCCTGTACTGTACCACTGATACTAAAATGAGTATGACTGGTTTAGTTTTCGTACATTATCATCTTTGTTTCATATTGGTACGTGAGACCGACTCACTACTGGAAGCCGACTCTGCTCTTTAAAATTTACCATTTCGCTTTAAGGAAGTTGTGCATTAGTTGTGGATAAGTTTTCCTTGCTGAGATTTGTCACTGGTCCTCCCTTCGAAATTTATGGGACAGTGGTCAAGTTCGATCTCTACACGATTATATATATATATATATATATATATATATATATATATATATATATATATATATATATATATATATATATATATATAGTATGATTTGTGTGTATATATATATATATATATATATATATATATATATATATATATATATATAATTCAAATAGATGGATAAAATTATTGTCGCCAGGCGGTGTCATTGACCTAAAGTAGCCTCGAATCAGAAGTGTTCAATGGTCGGTCGTCCTGTAAGAAACCCATCATTTCTTTTGTTTGGGATTTAACCTTACTAGGCAACTTCCTTGAATACTCCCTCTCACGTCAGTTCGTATATCAGAACTAAACCACCTAAACATATGTAGACAGGTTATCGTAAGTGTAATTTATAATGATTTTTTAAATGGCTTACGATCAGTGGTGATTAAGGAACACTTTAATTCACCAACAGTTAAAATTTCTTGTCTTATTAGTAATGTGAAAATAATAAAAGTCGTTGAGTAATAGAACACATTGAAGTTCTTTTCCTTTACTTAAAATTGGCGGATGTCTGTGGCTAGACTAGAATACCCTACAACACTCAATTTTTTAAAGCGAGTCAAGAAGTGTTTTTATTTTAAAATCAGTTAAGGTGCGTGGATATGTATACGGTAACAAACTTTTAAGCAATGAAATTTGTCTGCAACGTAAACCAATACGGAATCGAAATGTTTCATTAACAAACAGCGAAAACAGAACGATTATTTCTTGAATGAGAGTATTATTATGATGTTTTAAAACATTTCGATTTAAAGGTATTCCTTGTTTACTAATCAGTATTATCAGTTAGCATTTCATTTCATATTCATGTAATATTATATTGTAAAAGAGAAGTAGGATCTCTCTCACACTCTCTGTTCGAAATGATAGCATTCGTTTGTCGTGAACGAAAAACGGTTAAATGAACTATAGCTATGTTGTACCTGGCACTAAACACCGATTGCCAGTGGTGGTCGTATTGTGTCTGTGAACCGATTTCAAGGCATACATTCTATAAACACAGCTTTAGAACTAATCCGATTCGTGCAATAATTGTTTCGATTCATGACCTGATTTGGAACCAACCGAACAGCATAGCTACTCTCGCAAATTTCCTATAATTTAAGTTATATAAATGAAATTACCCATCCCCTCCATTTTTTTTTTTTTTGTATATTGTTGTTCTTTTATACATTATTATGACCTATTACTATAGTTAAATGTCAAAATATACACACGCATTATTTCTCACCTTTCCGTCTCGGCAGTCGGGTATGTTGATATTTTTGCAAATTAACAAGTCACAGTAAATATAATCTTGGTTGGCAACACTACTGTATTACATTTCGAGAAGACCTCTTAGTATCCGCAAATTCCCATTCCAGTTGTCTAATTCTCCTTGTAACAATGCATCTTGCACCACGCAAATTGTCCTTATTGTCAACAAAGCTTTTCGTGTCCTACGTGCATTTCGTATGATTTAACCAAGGTAGCAGCTTTGTCCTTGTTAGATGGAAGGAAAGTATGAATAACATTGTCTTTTTTTCATGGATTGTCTTTTCCTACAATTATTATCAAGTAATACTTAACTGTGTTATAACAATTCCCTTATTTTACACTGTATTTTAGTTATTAAAAGTGAACTAATGTTGGTGTATTATAAAATTAATAAGTTTCTTAGTTCATAATTAATTTTTTATTACAAAATAAAAAATAATTATTAACTAAGAAACTTATTAATTTTATGATACACCAACATTAATTCACTTTTAGTAACTAAAGCATATATGAAAATTTTATAAGAAACAGCTTCGCAGAACTGTTGAGAAAATATTTCCTCATTTTCCCAAATAATCATTAGAAAGATTAACTGAGAAACTGGAATTTTTTTTTTAAGTCAGCCTCGAAGCAGGACACCTTGCACAGGTCGGCATAAGGGATGGCTTGCCGCTGCGTCCATTTTCTTCCTCCCGAAAGTTTTTGCCGAAACACGAAAACTTTTGAGTTAGACTTCTTTTGTAAATGTATTGGAATTATCGATATCAGATACTGCACAAGTATGAAAGCGTCCGCATGTCTTAGAAATTACCTCCGGTTTTGGGAACTTTTTAGAAAACCAAAAAGGAGAAGGAACATAAAAAAAAAAAAAAAGCTCCGTTCCTATTTGGAAAATATTTTCGAGTCAAGAAATCACGGTAATGAAAAGGCGGAAAGGGAGATTACTCTCGAAATGAAAATAGTTTTTGGGGTTGCTTTTTACTTTCGAGTTGGTGGATCAAGGATGTATAAGACCTGAACTCGGATTCGAAAAGGAGTGCATTGAAAGTATCTGTAGTCATTATGTTAATGCATATAAGTTTTTAGATGCCCTTTTGTAAAACCAACGAGGAACAGAAACATCGTTGCTGCATGTCAGCCTTTTGCTTTTGTTGCTACGAAACTAAATGAATGCCAGATTTAAAAAAAAAAAAAAAAAAAAAAAAAAAAAAACGGGGGCCGGGGGCGGGTGGAGTCCTTTGAGTTTTGTCAGATATGAATTCATTTGCAACACTTCTTAATTTGGAATAAGGGCATATTAAAGCTTAGTTTAATTCTATAACTTACCCTGTTAGCAACCTAATTCTAAATGATAGATAACCTATCAAAGTTCAAGATAGGCTCTTAAACATTAACTTCACTCTTCCCCACTAAAAATTCGTGTTTCCAGGTTGCGGTTAATAAAGTGTAAAGGCCGGAGATTAATTCTTCCTTTATGTGGCTGTCATACCCAATTGAAATATATATTCCCTTTATTGAAGGTACGAAAAGCCAGGTGGAAAGCCATCTGTTGTCAAGTTTCGAAACGACACATTGAAAAAAAAAAAGCAGCAACAACATGGAGCGAGAGAGAGATTCCTTAAAATCCTCGGGCGCAACAAGGCAATCAAATCAATATTTCTCTTGATGGAGGAGAGCAAAAATATTGTTAGTCTTGCCATTCTCCTGCCGTCATATGGCCTCTGCCCGATATGCCTTCACTCGAGTGCCCTTTCGCTTCCTGGATGGTCAACTCTTCCTCAATTTGGAGTCATTTTTTCCTTCAGATTTCTGGTTATTTACTCGACTGATATTGGTGTTAGCGAGATCCTTTCTACTTTTATGGCGGCTGTTCTCACCGAGGTTTGTGTCAGAATTTTTGGGCCAATGAGAATATGCTGTCAAACCCCACAATATTAACAGTCAAAAGGTTTTTTTATGTTTTTCATTTATTTCTTTCTGGAGATATAAGATAGAGGAAGGGCAGGGAAAGTGACTTTTGAAAAGCAGAACATCCAGTTTATTTTCTTTATATTATATTAGCAGCGGAGGTCCGGGCAAGTTTTCGACCTTGGTAGTTTTTGCGTTTCTTTGTTATGATCTCTGTCGTCTGCAGCCGCAAACTTCTTATTGTCCTATATTTAATATTTCATATTTGATCTTCATTGGTTCTTGTTCGGTATTCCTATTCTTGTACATCGTTCCCTACCTCTGTATCTCTGACATTACTTTTCATTCTCTTGTTTTTTACTGTTATTACTGAATAGCTGCATCTGAAAACAGTTTTAATGTTAAAATTTATGGGACCTTCTTTGTAGCTTTTTTTTTTTTATAAAAGCGCTTATCATAAGATACTTATAATGAAATAGGCGTTTTCGTATTTTCAGATATAATTTGAGGTATATATATATGTGTGTGTGTATATATATATATATATATATATATATATATATATATATATATATATATATGTGTGTGTGTGTGTGTGTGTGTGTGTGTGTGTCTGCTTGTTTATGTATATTCTCTCTCTCTCTCTCTCTCTCTCTCTCTCTCTCTCTCTCTCTCTGTACTGGCTAAAGAACCCAGAAAATGAAAGCATTGATGACATTTGTTGTTGCAACGCTAGTATCTCATTCATTTAACGAACCCATATGCTGAATGTATTAGAACCATGAAAATTAAAGAGAAATTTCATTTACCTGAAATGCTATTGTAAGAAATAAAGTCGTTATTTTTCATTCTATCGACAGTGCAAGAGCCAAATTGAAATACATAGTTGGCTCTTTTTGCTGTCGAAATGCCATTTTCCGTTTTGAGTCCGTCATTACTGAGGACATTGTAATGAACACTAAATTATCAATTCAGTCACCATGAAGGTTATTCATGATTTTTCATTTGCGTGATTTTAAGGTCAGATGTTTCGCGTTTAAGTTGACCCCAGAGGGTTTCCATCATTTGTCGGCCGTATGACACAAAATTGTCAGAATTTTGTGGCTTCGGGAAAACAATTGCTTTTATTTTATTTTTATTGTTTCCTTTTGATTTCAAGAATGACAAAAGTACGTGGACAAAAAGGTCATATGTAATTTTAAATGGTTCACATGTTCGACCCATTGTCTTTACAGTTCAAAAATAACGTTCTGTTCTGCAAGCGATATATGTTATCAGTTTATTTGTGCATATGGTTTCTTGTCAGTGTTTACATTTATTCACGAATCTTGACACGCGTTACCATGAATCATTTCTCATTTTCCATATTAGTATTAACTTTGTTCACTTCATTTTTAGTTTCCTGTAAAAGAAAACTATTGAGATGGCTTTTTGTCTGTCTGTCAGCCCTCAGATCTTAAAACTACTGGGGCTAGAGGGCTGCAAATTGGTATGTTGAAGATCAACCCTCCAATCATCAAACATACCAAATTGCAGCCCTCTAGCCTCAGTAGTTTTAATTTATTTAAGATTAAAGTTGGCCATGATCGCGCGTCTGGCACCTATAGCTCAGGCCACCACCGGGCTGTGGCTGAAATTTTCATGGGCCGCCGGTGAGATTTTCATGGGCCGTGGCTTAGAGTTTCAAGCAGCTTATATGCTGTACAGAAAACTTGATTGCGCCGAAGAAACTTCGGCACATTTTTTACTAGTTTATAATAATGGCCTCTGCTGTTGATTTTAATATGCAATACTGGCGTATACCTTATTTAATGTTTTAATTTGCAATCACTATAATTCTTCAACGGAAGTGGGAGACAGATTTTTAGAGAGACTTTCGGATATGACATGTTGATAGAGTTCCTCTACCGAAACTTTTAACTTGTCGACTGTGGAACTTCAGGAAGGAAGATATGCGGCAGAATGGAGGCTCTCTAGCTCCATACAAGTTTGGTTAACACTTCCGGAAAATAGAAAAAGATATGGAACCTGTGGACTCAACAGTCGTATTTCATAAAACACGCATGCGCATTAAAGGAAGAGTTTTCCTCTAAACGTTGGTGATTTTTAAGGAAAACAAGGAAGTAGCCAGCACCGCGTTCATCCCCTAAGTTTTGAACCTAGAGTAAAACTCTTGCAAAAAAGATCACACGTCTGAAAGTCAGCTTTATATGCCTATAAAGAAAGCTCTTCAGCAGCGTGGGCTGTATGTAATCAGTTTGGTTATGTGGAGACATCAAAGCGTATTGTACTTCACCCACAGTCTCGTCTAATTTCACAAATCTGTACTGACATTTTCAGAAATATATATATATATATATATATATATATATATATATATATATATATATATATATATATATATATATATATATATATATATATATATATATATACAGTATATATATATATATATTATATGTGTGTATACATATATGTATATACAGAAGATATATATATATATATATATATATATATATATATATATATATATATATATATATATATATATATATATATATATATATATATACAGTAAATGTGTGTGTGTGTATTTATGATCTTAGAAATCCAAAGGCAATTCAAACATTGATGTGCCTCCTATTGAGAAAGAATTTTACAAACTTTTTTCTGTCATAATTTTCTCTTTCGGCGAATATAAAAGCCGAATAATTTCTTTATAAAGGAACCTGGCATTGTTTATGATATTGCCTCTCTTTAACCTTTTTATACAGTGTGGTCCAGAATTCTGGCCTGGATTAATTTAGGAGAATAATTATAAAAGCTCTTCTGCCACTTTAATCTAAATTTGAAACATTCCACGATTATGAGATGAATATTCTAAATGAATCTTGGTCTTTCATTTTCTGTTATTATACATGCGGGTTATTTTTGGTGTAATTAATTTTTTTTTTTTTTGTGCCTCTGCTAAAACTGAATAAGCAATTAATGTCTGATTTACTTTAATTTATGTTGTTATTTACGAAATAGACAAGAGTTAATTTACTGTTAGTTTCGCTTTTATATTTCGTCATGAACTAGAATGTTATCTATTTTTTGCTCACAATTTTGTATATAATTTTAACTGGTAATTCCTAAAATAAAGCATTCCTTGCTTCTCTGTTGCTTGCGATGTAATTTGACTTACATTTTTTTCGTTCTTTCAGTATTTATACTTAATTCTCGATTTATTTTGTTTATGTCAAGGTTACGGGTGCCAATATTTCATTTCAAAAGAATTTTTGCGACGGTACGTCTAAACAGTGGCATTTCATGTATTTAAAATATGATTACCGTTATTTCTGAATAGAATACTCTTAAGTTTCTAAGGACTTAGGTCCATCTATATAGGTGAATTTCACATAAAAAAAACCTGGAATTTGTTGAAGGAATTCGATTGATGTGTGGATATCTTCCATTGATTTTTTATTGTGCCTTGTTCAGGAAAAGTGGCACTGAACGCGTTAGTTGTGTAGATGCATTTTTTTTTTCACACAAAAAATTGCATTGACTCTTATGATTACTCTAGTTCGAGATCACGGGTAACCAAGAATCACAAGTAAGGAGCTTGACCTTGACTTTCACACCCACTTCACATACCAACAAGGAAGGTTTGCGTATCTGCACAGTTTGTAATTAATGGTTTCTCTTTTCTGAAAAGAAAACTATTGTGCCGGCTTTGTCTGCCCGTCTGCACTTTTTTCTGTCCACACTTTTTCTGTCCGCCCTCAGATCTCAAAAACTACTGATGCTAGGGGGCTGCAAATTGGTATGTTGATCATCCACCCTCCAGTCATCAAACATGCCAAATTGCAGCCCTTTAGCCTCTATAGTTTTTATTTTATTTAAGGTTAAAGTTAGCCATAATCGTGCGTCTGGCATTGATGTAGGCCAGGCCACCACCGCGCCTTGTTAAAGTTTCATGGGCCGCGGCTCATACAGCATTATACCGAGACCGCCAAAAGATAGATCTATTTTCGGTGGCCTTGATTATACGATGTACAGAAAACTTGATTGCGCCGAACGCATTTGTTACCTGTTTGGTTTTGAACCACTTATCAAGTGTTCAGTGTTTGAAGTCCTCGCATCAGATGATCTCAGTCCAACGTAGTGAATGTCTTCTGAGGAGAAAATACTTGTGAACATATTTATCTGATCGCATAGTTTGATGCTTAGCTATTTCTCCCTAAATTTTTTGCCGGTATTCCCTGAAATGGAAACAATATACCTTCAATCCCGCCATCGCGATTAGAGAAAGGCAATGGTTTTTGGCTCCATCATAATGTTTTACCTCAACTTCGTGTACACAAGCGTTACCAGGAGTTGTAGTAGTAATGTAACTTTTTTTCCCGAATTTGCTTTGACACGTCCTAATTAAATGGCATGCCTGGCCTTCCACAAAAATAATTAGAATTAGAAGCAGTCAGGTCGTTTGTCATTGAACTCCAATTACATTGGACTAACTTTTTATAGTGTGTGATCATCGTGTCCAAGGTACTCAAATGGGAATCGGCTAAACGATTCTGTTTGTCCTATGGCGTTTAATACTCCGTCGAGGTATTTTAGATATTTTCATTGGTCTTTCTGTCTTTTTTCTTCCTTTATTTCTTTCTTTTAGCTTGCCGGGTTGTTCTTGGTTGTCCCATGTTTAAGATCGTTAGTTAGTCGCTCTCTCTCTCTCTCTCTCTCTCTCTCTCATTTTCATCATTCCTCTTTTATTTTAAGTCACAGTTTCCTTTCCTTTTGAATTTCACTCGGTCTCTTTAGTTTTCCCCCCTCACGTTTTATCACTTCTCCACCTTCGTTATTTTTTTTAGTACATCCTTTTACTGCTCTCTCTCTCTCTCTCTCTCTCTCTCTCTCTCTCTCTCTCCTGCAACTGAGCAACTTTAATAAACGGGCAGTAGCAGCATCGCGCGCATATACATACACACACGCCCACACACACATACACACGCGCGCACACACACACGCACACGCACACACATGCGCTAACATTTCCCAGTTCAAGTAGCCCGCTGGGAAATATTTACGTGGGATTCCGTTGCAGTTTCAAACGCTAGAAATGGAATATGATTTGCGTGTGCCTGACGCAAATTGATAATAATGGTGGCCCGTTGCTTTTTTTAAATTTAGAAGACCGCGTTTATGTGCTTATTTGCCGATTGTTTTACGTTTCGGGTCCGGCCGTTTTTTCTCTTAAGAGAGCGGGTGAGACGGGTTGGGGTTTTGGGCGAAATAAAATTATTTGCTTGTCAGAAGTTATTTTTTTTATTTTTTTATTTTTATTTTCCATCATTATTAAAGCATTTGCGATCTCTCTCTCTCTCTCTCTCTCTCTCTCTCTCTCTCTCTCTCTCTCTCTCTCTCTCTCTCTCTCTCTCTCTTTCAAGCGAAAAAATATAGTCAACCGTCTAACATACAGGCTAAGCATACTCTGTGTTGTGTTATGTATGAGAAAAAAATGAACGGAGAAATAAAATGTGAAATTTTGTCTGATATTCGTATTCGTGCATAAGGTTACTTATACCTGCTCTGTATATTTCCACTCCCAAGCTCTGATTTGTTATGAAAAGGCCTTTCGCTCCCGTTTGTAGCTTCAAGAAAGACGGAGGAGTCCTCACTACAAAGTTATTCTTAATCAGAAGGAGAAATTTCATTCACGTGAATTCAACAATCCAACGGAATTATCCACTAAACTTTCGGTGTTCGTCGGGTGCATGATTTCCCCGAGGGGATCTCTATCGCCTTGTCAGAATTTAATTTTCCGGCATTATAACGTGGCCCGTCTATGTGAAGACAGAACGGGCGTGTTTATTAAGGGGCAATCGCCGCGTTTGCTGGCAGATAACGGGCACGTTTGTATGGGAATAGAATGGGCACGTCTGTGTATAGGCAGAGTGGACGTCGCTAAATTGATGCATAATGGTTTTGTTTATGTAAGGGCAGAATGGGATTGTTTATGGAGAGACATTATGGGTGTTTTTATATGGAGTCAAAAAGAACATGTAAGACGTAATGGGGACATTTATGAGAAAACAGATCGGACAGATTTATTCAAGTACAGGCAACATTTTCATATTGCAAGAAATGGGTATTTTATGTGGGTACCGAACTGACGTGTTTATATGAAGATAAACTCATGGCGGCAATGAGAGAATAATGAAACAGACAGATATTATTTATTTTTTTTCTTTATTTATATATATTTGTTTATATTACGTCTTTCTTTGATGTTTCCGAAATGTCTAATGATGTGAAAGACTAGAATAGTCATGAATTCGATTTAAAGCTTACACTTTTCTTGGAGGATAGGTAAGACTTTGTATAGTCACTTTGTATAGACAGAAAATAGTTCAGTGCGATGTCCGAGGCTCAGGAAGACAGCGTCATAAAATATGAGAGATTCAGAATAGTGTTTTGTAATATGCAAGACTTATGCTAATCTCGTAACATAAGCAACACGGAAAATATGTGATTCGCAGTTTTTTTTAAATATGTAATGTTGGGAAACTGGAAACTGAAAAATTCAAACAAAGCTGCAACCCATTACTATCCTAAAACAATTCTTGTATTCTTAACAGTTTATTTACAGTTTTATATATATATAAATATATATATATATATATATATATATATATATATATATATATATATATATATATATATATATATATATATATATTATATTAATTTGTTCATTAATTTGTCAATTTGTTTTATAATAACTGGTCTCTTTTTTCTGTGTCACCCTCTGTAATTTTTCAAATGAACACCATATTTTTTGGAGGCTTGAATTTCAAGTCAGTGACCCCTGCCTGTTCCATATGAATAGGGTTCATCTCTTGTAATAATAATAAAAAAAAATAATAATAATAATTATAATAATAATAATAATAATTATAATAATAATAATAATAATAATAATAATAATAATAATAATAATAATAATAATAATAATAATAATACTGTTGGAGTTCTTCAGATATGAAAGAAATGGAATATTTGGTCAGAATTTTTCAGCATACAGTAATTCGCCTCTGCGTTTACCCCTTACTTATTTCATTACTTTCCGCATTTCTTTGGAAATTGAAGGCTTGGTTGTGATGGGAAGATAATAGTGGAAATACTTAAGCATCTTGGAAGTGCGAAGACTAACAACAGAAAAGCGTTGCTTATTCTTCCGGTCCCGCGTAATCACCAACAGTGATTTTGTATTTTTTTTCTTCCCCTTTTTTTTATAAAGAGTAATCGGCTGCTTGGCAACCGTCCCAATTCTAACAATACGGAGCGTGGAGTGGAGGCCGTAAATATCTGTTACCCAAAGAAGCAAAAATTCATGACAAAAGAGCGAGCGAGAAAGAATAAGAAAATTTCGAATATATTTTTTAGGCATTTTTTGATGAAATATAAATCGAAATGACTTTCTCCGATCTTAAAACACTGCCTTTTTGCGTGTCATTTTTAATTTTGAAATCAATAACATTCCATTTTTATACATGTATGAACTGTTGATTAAAACTCGGAAAGAAAAAAAAAGAGGAGAAAGAAAATAACTGGCATCTATTCAGCGGAATGAATGAAAGAGGGTGTGAGATGAGATGGGGGAAATGGAGGTGGGTGTCTGAGGGTTGGGTGGCCTAGGGGGGCGGACTACCCCTCTGAGTAGGTGGGAAGGTGGGGGGAAATAGCAGCGATGCCACTCATAAAAAGTTGAAGAGCAATATTAACAAGTAGACGGCAGGGACAACTTGAGTGCTGTTCTTGAATGAGCTTTGAGAATTATGCTGCGGTGCGTATGCCTTGGTGTTCCCCAAAGCGCGCCGGAGATGAGGCTTAAACCATCACATTAAGGCAGATCCCGGAATACTTCTTTTTTTTTTTTCATCTCTCATTTTTTCTTCCTTTTATTCGCGCCCATTTAGAAGGAATTTTACGAAGTTTTAAAACAGCAGTATTAGGTTTGTTTTTTACGTGTTTGTGACGGTGTTCTTTTTGTCTTTGCTTTGAATGGACGAGTTTAATGCTTTCGTTTTTAACGTAAGTTTTTGTATCTTTTTCGTGTCGGCCTTTTGGAAATTAATTTGTTACTTTTTAATAGCTGTCTCTCTCCCATTACCTGGCTGTCTATATACTATTATTATTATTATTATTATTATTATTATTATTATTATTATTATTATTATTATTATTGCCATATCGTAATCCTATGGACTTTGCTGTTCTCAACAATATTTTTTTTTACCTTTACAACCACCTATACTTCTCCACCTCAGTGTGGTGTTGTATATAGATGTATTGTTCATATTCTCATTCTCATACCTCACTGGACTCGGACCTTGAATGACTTCCACTGTTTTCGGGGAACGAAAATTCCAAGGCGCCGTTATGACACGGCAGCCTCTTTCCCCACAGAAGCCAAAAGGGTGAATTGCTTGCTGTCATGTTTAGAATATTTCGAGTTAGGTTTGAAAGTGTCCTTATGTCTAGCAGAGCAGCTTTTATAAGTAGGTTGGTCCCGGTAGTGGAGTAGTGCCATCACTGCACCTCATGCGGTGCACTGTAGGCATTGCTTAAGGTTCTTTGCAGAGTCCCTTCGGCTCTTAGCTGCAACTCCTTTCATTCCTTTTAGTGTACCTCCGTTCATATTCTTTCTTTCATCTGACTTTCCACCCTCTCTAACACTTGTCTCACAGTGCACTGCGAGGTTTTCCTGCTGTTACACCTTTCAAGCCTTCCTACTATCAATTTCCCTTTCAGCGCTGAATGACCTCATAGGTCACAGCACTTGGCCTTTGGCCTAAATTCTATATTCTATTCTATTCTATAAGTAGCTGGTGGCTGCCCAGACTGAACCGGCTTTGGGATAGCACGGGCTCTTGCAAAAAGGTAAATGGGGTAAGCAGGTGAAAAGGATAAGAGGTCTGATGTTAACTTCGATCTCTGGTCTACTAACAGAGTCGATTTTGAGCATTTTAATGGAAGACATATTATGTCTGCCGAAAAACTGCCAAAACCTGGGTAGATTTGCCATCCCAAGCGATGACATCCAAGGAAAATAAGCATATACATTGATCACAAAGCTTCTTTCGTTGTTCTTATTCTTCTTCAGATTTGATCTTGAAGATTGGTAATTCCTAAGCTAGATTATCGAAGTCTGAAGCATAATGGAGCCCTGCAGGGAGCGTTACTTATCCTAAGGTCCTGCAGAAACAAGAGAATTGACCGGAGGGTTTAAGTACAACTATTTCAGGAAGTTTGCATTTGCCCAGCAGTTCAATTGTTTTTATATTCTCATGTTCGTAAGAGTATAAAATACGCAGTTTTCTGTAAAGTGGCTAAATCTCTCTCTCTCTCTCTCTCTCTCTCTCTCTCTCTCTCTCTCTCTCTCTCTCTCTCAGAGAGTGAGGGAGAGAGAGAGAGCTGAGCTGGTACAATATTGATTAACTTGCAAAAATTGCTTCAACAGTTAAAAATTTTCGAGTCATAATTATTTCTATTAGAGATGATGTTGATATCTTCATTATGAATATTATTTTTATTTTAACGTAGTCCAGCCTTAAATTAATTTTTTTTTAGTTTTTATTATTTTTATTTTAACGTAGTCCAGCCTTAAATTAATTTTTTTTTTAGTTTTTGATTTCTAGGAAATTTGCGAAGCTAATATGGAAATTTCGTCGTGATATCAATTTATCCTTGAATAAGCTGTGACAGCCAGCGAGGAATATGACCACAGCAGTTAATTTCTGCCAGATTTATTCAGCGAATTAAGGAATAAAAGAATATTGTTGGTTAAAGAATAAAACTCTCAACTTTTTCCGTTTTCGTAGTTTTTAAATTCTAATGCTCAGTTCTGTCTTTATAAGGTTTTTTGATAAATCATCTTATTTATTTTTAACCTTGGATATTTTTTCGATAGATTTGAGGGTTTTTTAATAGAAATTGTATTTTGCACAGAATTAACTTCTTCATGTTTTGAGTGTTTTGAGTCAGCATATTTTGACACCGAAGATTATCAAAAACTTAGAAGCGGAATAAAGCTTCACCATGGAATTTTGTCAGCTTGGGTGACCATGCTCCTACTGAATAATGAATCAATAAAATCAATAAAACAGGCGAGGAGAATACGTTTCATTTTTAAAGTAATGGAATAGTATGAGATCAATATATATATAGATATATATATATATATATATATATATATATATATATATATATATATATATATATATATATATATATATATATATGTGTGTGTGTGTGTGTGTGTGTGTTTGTATTTTATATATATATATATATATATATATATATATATATATATATATATATATATATATATATATATATATACTGTATATATATATATTCTAAAATAACTTACTCCACTTTCTTTCTTCCTAAGCTTGCTCTCTCTCTCTCTCTCTCTCTCTCTCTCTCTCTCTCTCTCTCTCTCTCTCTCTCTCTCTCTCTCTCTCTCTCTCTCTCTCAGCCCTTGTAAGAGATCGGCGTGATAAGCTCTCTTAATGCCTTAGCGTGTAGAGCCTTTTTAATGCCTTTGAGTACACTTATCCCCACTAATTCTCTTTAAGGTGAGATCTAATCAGAGGAAGGGGATTGGAGTAAGCTGTACTCTTTCGCTCGTCCGTTCGGTACCATAGGAACTATGAATTTAAGTAAAGCTATTTTTACCTCTCTCTCTCTCTCTCTCTCTCTCTCTCTCTCTCTCTCTCTCTCTCTCTCTCTCTCTTCTTGTTCCTAGGAACTACTAAACTTTGATTTACTCTCGGCCTAAATTCTGTGAAAGGTACATTTTCTCGCTGTGGAATGCGTTAGTTTGTATATGTTGGAATTTGTTTGTTATTCGTTGTGTAACGAAATGGTTCTTTACTACGAATTATATATACATATATGTATATATATATATACATACATATAAATATATACATATATATAGAGTAAATATACTGTATATGTATATGTATATATATATATATATATATATATATATATATATATATATATATATTCATATACATATATACAGTATATATTTATATATATACTCAATACGTACATATATTTTTATATAGGAGAGAGAGAGAGAGAGAGAGAGAGAGAGAGAGAGAGAGAGAGAGAGAGAGAGAGAGAGAGAGAGAGAGAGAGAGAGAATTTGGCTGTGTTGGATATAGAGAATACCGTTTCAAGTAACGACTACTCTTTCATTCGAAGCCCTACAAGTGGTCTTCTTTCCATACAGGAATCCCTGAAAATTAGTTCAAGATATTTTCTGTAAGACTGGACCCCCTTCCAGCTGACGGAAGTTAACTGCATCCGCCATTCATCTCCTGGCGTTTGGAGGCAATCTTTCTCTCTCTCTCTCTCTCTCTCTCTCTCTCTCTCTCTCTCTCTCTCTCTCTCTCTCTCCCCTCTTCACAAGTGGAACCAAATTAGATCTCAGATGTTGATTCCGCCCCTTTCAAACTTGGTTTTTTGCCTTCACACATACACTGCATGTATATATATATATATATATATATATATACTTTATATATATTTCTCATATCAGTTCTTTGAAAGCTTTTTTCCTGTGGTTTTATTCATCTGAATTTTTCATTTAATAGTTTTAGGGAGGTTGTAACTCAGATTTTTAGAGTTCTTTACATTTCTGTGTATAAAAGTCAACAGGCAATATTTCTTGGATATAGATATTATTTCACATCCTTGCTAAATTTTTAAATTCATTTTTATTGCAAATTTGTGTTGCAATATAGATATGGATATGCATATTTCTTCTCTCTCTTTGATATGCCCAGCTAATGATTCTCTTTCTTTTTTCCTGTCCACTTTATCTTTACATTTTTCAGTTTAAATATTATGCTCATAATGTTATTTAAAAATTTTCGCTCTAACAAAAGTCTTATCAAATAAACATTCTAAAACAAGTCCTCTCTCTCTCTCTCTCTCTCTCTCTCTCTCTCTCTCTCTCTTATTCGAGTTCAATATCCTCTTTCCCCATTTCTTGTGTATCCGCCCAGATATTAAAAGTGAAGTTTTTCTTTCTCATTTGCTGCCAATAAAGGTTTTTCCTTTTCTTATTTTTCGTTCTATCTTGTTCACTTTTATCAACATTACATGGTTATCATGTACTTTTTATGCATAAATCCTTTCGTTCAAATGTTTTTTTTTTTAATTCTTCTAATTTTGAATGTTTCTTTTGGTTGGTGTAGCACAATTTACTACATTTTCTTTTCAGTTTTGTCGGATATTTCCTTTTATGTTACTTTATTTCAGTGCTGTTTATTTTTACCTTTTAAGTCCCCATTGAAGGCATTTTAATCGGATTTGGCACAAAAATAGGCCATCATGCTTAGATGTGAAGGAAGGGAAAGAGTCAGACTCTCTTTCCGTCTCCTTGTCTGAGCATTTAATTGCCTGTCTGTCCTTACGTGTGCCTGTCACTCTTGAATTGTCCTCTCACTTCCTCACTCGCAGTAGACGTAATTTCTACCAAACTCGGTACAAAAATAGACTATCTGTCATAGCTGTGCATGAGGGGATACTGTCCATTTGTCTGTCATGTTCACCTTGTACGACAGTCTGTTTGTCAGTGTATTTGCCATGATTTCTTTGTCGTTACAACTCCTACACTGTTGAAGGCATTTCAGTCAAACTTGGTACAAATATCCTGATGTTCATGAATGGGAATCATCCTTTTCTCTGTCTTTTACGCTAATTTTTCATGCACCGTCTGACACAGATGAAGGGAACTTAACCATATCAGGTGCAAAGACAAACCGTTAGTTACAGATCTGTATGAAGGAAGATTGTCTGGTCGTCACAAACCCAGCTTCTTCACTGAAGTGATTTCAGCAAAACCTGTACAAAGGTAGGTATAGATGTGCGTCAAGGAACTGTGCATTTTGCCTGTTCATCTGTCTGTCCGCCAGTGTGTATAACACCGTTACCTTTTCATTACAACTCCTACTAAACGGTAGAAATCGATGCTCCCCTACAAAGTTGAAGAAGTTCGGTCAAACTTGGCCATTGTCTAGTACTTGACAGTCCTAAGATTTCATTTTTTCCTTCAGGACTTTATCGATGTTTAGTTTTCGCATGTACCAGTAACTCTCTCTCTCTCTCTCTCTCTCTCTCTCTCTCTCTCTCTCTCTCTCTCTCTCTCTCTCTGTGGATATATATGTTACAGTCAACACGCGTAATCAGTCATTACGCGTAATGACTGAAATTTCAGTCATCACGCGTAATGCACTTAGGACATTTGATCCCCTAGGAGCTAGTACTAAACACGGCATGAAATGTTATTTGACCCCCAGGGACTAGTACTAAACCCGGCGAAACAGTGTAGGTGACTCACTGTTTCGCCGTGTTTAGTACTAGCTCCTTGGGGATCAAATGTCCCTAAATGCATTACGTGATGACTGAAATTTCAGTCATTACGCGTAATGACTGATTACGCATGTTGACTGTAACATATATATATGTGTGTGTGTGTGTGTATAAATTTTTATTCAGCTATATTATTTATAATCCCTTTGTCTTTTCTAAAATATTCATTAAAGTTCCTTTCATAATCTAATTGTGTTTATAAATTATGTCCACTTCTCATTATGATGGATTTACTTTTTGACGTATTTATAAATGTTTTGTTATTTTCGCATTTCTTTACGGTTTAATTATCTTTGATTCTAATTATCGCTGTCATTAATTACATTACTTTTCATTTTCTTTATTCTGAAGCCATTGTCTCTTCGACTTTTACTTCGTACTCTGTTGAAGTGTAATATTGCTGAAGTTTTCGTCGGATTTCTTATTTTCTATTATCCACAAGGGTTTGTTTATTTATCGAATGGCTCCCCTGTCCCTTTTGCTGTGAATTATATTATTACTGCGTATTATTTTGGTATCTTTTGTTAGTCATATGTCTGTTTAACCTTTATGTATAGTTGAAATATTTCTATGTAGTAATTCTCTCTCTCTCTCTCTCTCTCTCTCTCTCTCTCTCTCTCTCTCTCTCTCTCTCTCTCTCTCAGTTCAGGAGGGAATACATCAATCTCACAGGTTATGCAGATGAAAATTCGTGTGAGAGGACTAAGTGTCATCGAAAAGGCCCTCCCATTCAGGAAACATATACAAAAAAGTAATGGTTGGTGACCATCTTACATAAGTCATCTTAAATTTCTACAGATTATAAGATTATCTCTTGCGTGAGACGTGGGAAACAAAAATCTTATCGAAACAATTGATTATCGAGTTACTAGTTGGTGGGAATATTATGCTAAGCGCTTGCTAACCGGTCTGGAAGGAATGGCAGTATGTAGTCAGATGTCTTTCTAGTGGCGTTTAAATTAGTCTGTCCTAAAATGGAAGACTGCAGTATCTTCAAAAATAAAAAACTGAGAAAAATGGTAGATATTACAGTTTTCCTTGCCTTACTACTGATTTTGCAGATACTGCAAATGGGACCCCCTAAATAAAGCATTGAAGATTCATTCTGAAACTGTAGTAACTTGTGTATTAATGATTCACGAGCACAGTAGGTGGCATATCTCAATTTCGAAAATTTTCCAGATACTGCAATTTTCCATTTTAGGGCAGTAGCGTATAGTGGAACAACTTTACAAGGTAGATATATACTGTAAATAGGTAAATAGAGAGATAGAAACCTGTAAAGCAGAAACACGTTCAAATGTTTCGCTCAAATATTTTTTTCTCTTTACATAAATAGAAACACGTGGCTGTATGTTCACATACACACATTTTCCAAGTTTTAATGTCTCCGTGTTCTAACGAGAGAGAGAGAGAGAGAGAGAGAGAGAGAGAGAAATTCATTTGCCAGATGTTGTTGTTCTCATTCGAAGTCATTCTCCTCGTCAGTTTCTGTACTTCATTAATGGAAATGGGAGCATTGATTGCTTGATTCGTATTTGTCAGCTGTGCTTGGTACCTGGCGCAGAATAAAGGGGACGTCTAGAGCTCCCTGCAGAGTAAGAGAAGCATCTTGATTAGGAAATTATTGGCTTCGAAAACGACAGTAAAATTACGTTCAAAGAGTACCTCTGGGAACAGACATACGAGTTTAATGTGATAGGTGTTCTGATGAGTATATAAACTCTTAGGATATTTATCTTTTTCGAACTTTTCAATCCCATTTCATTCATCCTCCTATCATTTAGATATGAAAAGCGAATTGTTTTTTTTTTTAGTTTTATAACGAATCAGACATAAAGTAATTATTGTTTTATCATCTGACGTTTGGTACATTGTATTTCGTACATTGTATACGTATTAATTAATTTTCTAACTTACATCTGATGTGAAATTTGTTTAGTATTCTGTGAGTGCAATATAAAGTATTTAGACTTTAGGAAAGTATTAAGGACAATAAAAAAATTACTTTTTACTTAGCTGAATAAGTACTGACAAAGATACATAGTCACCTAATTTGTTTTTATGTAATAAAAGAAGGGTGAATATGTGTTTGTGTACTCGTATATCACTCACTGCTTCTCTAATGTTCACATAAATCACTCACTCGTTCGAGAAAAATTTGGCAAACTTAGATATTAGGTTCATTAGGTGAGTTTTCCCTAAATTTTTTTTTATTTTCTATTTTCGTTTTATCCTTGAAAGGTAGGATCCTTTGATTGCATTTTATAGTATGCTATCTGTATAAGGTCGAAACCCATGACCATCTCTTTTAAGACGCAGCGTAGTAATGATACATAGGAGGAAAAGTCCCATTGAGTGAAATTTTATGTTTCTTTTCTTCTTGCTGTTTACACATTTTTACAGATGAACAGTTGGTAATTTGTTCATATGTTCTTCGATTTTCACCAATAATAATAATAATAATAATAATAATAATAATAATAATAATAATAATAATAATAAAGGATAATGAAACCTTTATTTAAAAATCCACGAAAGTGGTTCTAAAAATAGCATAAAATGAAGGAGGGAAAACTCAAGGATTTGATCTCCAAACCTTAGACAGTAAACCAAAAACCCTTTGCTGTTGCTTTCTTAAATATAATTTGAAGGGTTGCTTGGTTTTTCATGCATTTTCTTTTTTATCTTTAGAACCAATAATAATAATAATAATAATAATAATAATAATAATAATAATAATAATAATAATAATAATAATAATAATAAGAAAGGTGAAATAGGATTCCCGTAGATTTTGTTATCAGATCTGGAAATTGTTACTGTTTCAAGATAATGGAAGCTAAGCAATCATTAACTTTTTAGTTTGCTAGTTTTACCTGCACAGACGTACATACATGCATATATATATATATATATATATATATATATATAATTATATATATATATATATATATACCTGTTTATATATACAGGTATATATATGTATAAATATATATGCTCCGGAAGTTAATGCCAACTTTTCTGAAGTTTTAATTTAAGATGAGTTGTCACATCCTGTTTTATTTAACCTGCCGGGTGTTTTTAACCATAATATTTTGCGGAAATATATATATATATATATATATATATATATATATATATATATATATATATATATATATATATATATATATATATATATAATGTTTATGTTTATATGTAATTGAAATAACCACAATGCCATCTCAGCTTCTCGATATCTTCACACTTTTTGGATACCCTGTTCACAATAAACCCTGAAATTCAAAGGAAAGAATATGAAAAAATTCTGACGTCCGTAGCAGGATTCGAACCCGCATCTGGAGTATTGGTAGACCAGTAGATTCTATATATAGATACATTCTGCATATTTAGATTGATAGATGATAGAGGATTTACTGCATCATCATCACAGGATACAAACAGAATAAGAGGTGGCAGGACTTCCTGGAACCACCCCTAAAAAAGAGGTAAGGGCACCTAGGCGTCTCATGTTCGTTTCCTCATGGAACAGGAACATCTCAGGCAGGTTCTGTTAGATCCATTTGTGTCTCTGTTGACCTAAGATGTGAATTAAATACCTCATAGTTAGTTATTTGTGGTGGGCTGCAACCTGAGTTGAACAGGGCATAGAGCTGGACAAATCATGCCAGAAGACTTTCTGGGAACTGGAAGGCTAGTTTTTTTGAGCTACCTCCTCCAAGGGAAAGGTATATATATATATATATATATATATATATATATATATATATATATATATATATATATATATGTATATATATATATATATATATATATATATATATATATATATATATATATATATATATATATACTGTATATATATATACAGTATATATATGTATATGCATGTATGTACGTATGAATGTATGTATGTTTACTGTATATATATGTGTGTGTGTGAATGTATACGGGTGTATGTGTGTGTGTACGTTCTCGTGTACACTCTCTACAAAATGCCGTTTGGTTTAACAAAGGCATCAAATAACGTTATTTAAAAGTGAAATGTTATTTTAGTGGAGACGCTGTTTATTCAGTAAATAGGGAGAGAAAAGGCCTCTGAAATACCAAGTACTTATGTCGAATGGAAAATGTGGACCTTTTTTGCACGACAATAAAAATTCCGACACTTTCCAGCGCCCCGAGGAATCACAGAGATTAAAAGCACCCTTTAATCTCTTTCTTCTTGTATTTTCTTTTTAAGACGGCCCACTATGATGTGAAAGATCCCCATAATTCAAACCAACAACTCACTGTTGTTCGCCTCGAGTTGTTCCAGCGAACACAAATAAAAACACCCATTTCAAGTTATAAGACCCAGTGTCCCCTCGGGGCGGGTCCACACCTTTGCCTCCCCCCCCCCCACTCCCCTAAGCTGGTGAAAAAGGACGCCATGACAGTAGGGCTTCAGGGTCGAAACTTACATTGGGATTTTGTTACATTCTCGACCTTAACACCCTGTCGTCACTTGGCATAACCGTGACCTGAGTACTGGCCAGATTAAAGCAACCTGTATATTGATCTTAGCCACAGAGTTGTCCGTGTGGCGTGGGGTGACAAAGTGCATATTTTGCCCCGGGATGTTACAACTCTCTCTTGTTAACAGGGATCCGGAGAGATCGTGCGGGAGGGTAGGGGGGACGGTCACCTGGGGCACCTGGTGGTTCGGGAGGGGGAAAGAGACGGGGCTTATAGAGGATAGAGAGACTTCGGTATGTAGATGGAATATGGAGGGAAAACTGTTATTTCAGAACAATAAAAATGAACGCTGGTCTAGAGTGTGATTTTGTATATGTTTCTTTTATTCCGTTATACGATATAGAAAAGTCGTTTGCACAAGGAACTATGTGCATGCATGTTTATAAAGTGAAGCTGACATGATGTGAAGGATAATATAATTGGACTGTAAATATTACTGATAATTATAAAGCCTCGCAACCTGACAGGTTTGGCATTACGGTAAATGGTGCTGATAATTATAAAGCCATACAATCTGACAGCTTCGGTATTACGGTGAATATTACTGATAATTATAAAGCCACGTATACTCAGGATCCGACAGCTTGGTATGACTGAGAAGCAGATTGGAAGAATGTCGTTCTAGCAGTATCGAATTCTTGTTATCAATATTCTTATTTATTTGCTTGTAAATTAAAACACATGTTAACTACCAATCAGAAGTCCAGTGTTTTTATAATAAGTATACATTCTTGATGCTTTGATCGACATCATAAGCATAAGGTTGATGGAAACACAAACGTATATATTTCTAGTCTTGTCTGAACGTATAATCACTACGTACATGTAAAAATGTGCACCGTAAACAATTCCATGAGTATTTACGAGAAGTTCTTGTTCGTTTATAAAGAGACCTTTTATAATGTAATATGTAATTCTCTCTCTCTCTCTCTCTCTCTCTCTCTCTCTCTCTCCTCTCTTGTATTCTTGTTTACTAAGTAGAGAACTATAACATGCAAAGATCACACTCCACATTATGTGACCTTAAGAAAATTCGGTGAAGTCGACGTATCGATCTCATTAAGGTGATGATATGGCCCAGATCCACAGAAAATCGAAGCGTTAAGAATTGCAGATCTCAGAGTTGGTCATTATCTTGGTGCATCTCTGTCTCACATCCTTTCATCAAAACAGCTGACAGACGTTACAGGAAGCTTTTTAAGTCCGAGATACCCAAACAAACCTCTGAGGGGAAAATGTAAAATAGGACGTAAAAGAACAAAAGTGAGTTAACTACAGTATTGGTAAGCGGCGTCGATTAGATTTTATCCTTGTGATTTTGTACGCAACAAATCCATAAAGAGACAATTTCCTACCTTGATAAGTTTAGGTCAGAAGTGTACGTTTAAAAAGTTCCACAAAGGATGACTGGATATAGGAGGAACGAGATTATTACACCCAGTAGCTCTTGTATGCGTTCCAGAAAACCTGAGACCACAAGTTGCTCAGAGACTGGACATTCAAATGAAGTCAAAGAACAAGAGGTCAGTAGATAAATTAGAGCTTTATGATGTTAATCTTTTCAAAAGGAATAATTAGAGCACGCTTGCAAACTGAATGGTTTATTTCACTAATACTGAACGCGGGATTTCTGTATACAGTGTTCTGCATCCATGCTGGTAGGAAACCACTCTTAAGTCTTAACCAAACTTCAACAAATAATTTTATTTACCATCAAGCCCTGGGTCCTTGTTCTTAGAATATTTGACCACTGCACACCACAAGTTTTAGCGGCAAAATTAGACATTAAATTACAGGGATTTTTAATTTCATCATTCAAGAAGAAATTAAAAGGAACATGGAGGGCCAGAACGGATTCTCGCTTCAGGGATTAGTGTTAATTGTAGTCTTGGCAACCAGACAGGATTCGGAATGTAGACATTTATGCGTAATTTCTTTTTCCCGATTTTAAGAATATGTTTGCCTAGTTTATGTTGCAATTTGAAAGTTGCTCTAGAATGTTTTTTAATTCCTTTAATTTACATTCCAAGGCGTGGGTTTAGACATTTTCTGGGTAATTAGGTTTTTTTAACATTCCGTCCACCCCTCCGCCGCCCATCTCCTTTTCCTGTGTAATTACACGGGCTGAACAAAAGCATTCGTTTTGTAGTCTTAAGGGCTTTTAAAAAATGAAGGTAAGTAAGCAGCTAAATCGCATGCTTAGATGCAGTGTTTGGTTAAAGAAGGAATTCCGTTAGAAAGACTCTTTCAATGAAAATCTTGCGGCTTTCACTTGAGTATCTGCTTCTTGGTCGTAGTCTGGAAAAAGTAATTCACTCGAAGACTGTCAAGAGTTCAAGGACGCTGATCGCTGTGGTCACAAAGAATTTGTTATAGGTTGATTAAGTAAGGGATTCGAAAGTAGAAATTACAGTAACAAAACTGTAAATAGCTTCCGGTGATAGAGGAAAATGTTGTAATCACAGGCTAAACATTCTGTTGATCACAGAGGGTGAATGATTATTTTACAGACCATTAAGGCTAGATACTTTGAGAGCTTTCAAGGATAGTTATTTTTTTTTATATTAGCAGTTACTTTTAAAATGTAGGTGTGCAACTTGCAAGGGCATAAATGGAAGTGAGGTATCCTAATGAGGATACAGTATAAAACCATTACCGGAAACTAAGAGTTTGGTGTTTGTAGATTGTGCTCTCGAGCTCTGTGGACAGACTGTTATATTTTATGGTATAAATCTCTCTCTCTCTCTCTCTCTCTCTCTCTCTCTCTCTCTCTCTCTCTCTCTCTCTCTCTCTCTCTCTCTCTCTCTCTCTCTCTTTTATAGCAGCTATATATATATATATATATATATATATATATATATATATATATATATATATATATATATATATATATATATATATATATATATACATGCATACTTTTTGTGTTTAACATCACGTATACAGACAATTTTAAATTATTATAAGTGTCATTACACATGACTTATTTGTGGTTTTTAATTTGTCTTTCGCTTGAAACAAGTCCTAGCATTTTAGGGATATCCATCGAAAGCAATAATGCGAGAGAGGAGATTTGCAATAAATAACGTGGCAAAGAGATGAGAACGGGGAGGGATCGAGGGTTGAGCGAGATTAGGGGCTGAGGGCGGGAGTTGGGGGGGGGGGGAATGCCATGGTTGGTGTTCCTATCTGGGTGATAGCTGCAGGTGGATCTGCATTGATCGCAGGTTCAGTGGAGTTAATGGAAAGGTTGCTTGATGAGTTTTAGGGAACTGAAAGGCCTTGGAGAAGGAATTGCAATCGAATGACCGAAATTAAAAAAAAAATCAAGTTGCGTGGAATAGAAAACGGAGATATTGCTTCAGAAAACGAGGTAATTGGAATTACGATCTTTAATTGAATACACACGGGACCTGCAAGTTCTCACGAGTCAGTTTTCTCTAGCATATTACATTTGTTGTGTCTTCCACATCGATAAAATACATACAAAGGCCTCTCAGCATCTGAATATTAGACAATATAAACTATGGATGTTTTATGCATTATTTTTTTTTTCTTTTTATGTGTTTGTATTATAATACACCTACAAATATATGAAGAAATTTTCTCGTGAAAGTAAGTATTTTCGGTGGTAAATATGCAATGTCACACGAATTTAGACAACTGTCTATAAGCAAAATAGGATCAGACACACGCAAATATATGTATATGTATGTATATTTCCAAGAAATAAATTTCTGACTTACTTCAGGATCGAACTCCGGTCTCTGAAATTAATTTCTGACTCACAGAAATTAATGAAAGGCCAGGGCGCTACCAATTGACCTACAGAAATTTATTTATGTGAAACAAGTGCTGATGTGTTCATTAGTTCCATCGTATTCACGCTGAAGGGGTAATTCAAATGAATTGCTGCTAATTAACTCACCGGTGGGTCGGGAAAGTAAGTATTCTTTAGTTTAACCAGACCACTGAGCTGATTAACAGCTCTCCTAGAGAGGGCTGGCCCAAAGAATTAGATTTACTTAACGTGGCTAAGAACCAACTGGTTACCTAGCAGCGGGACCTACAGCTTATTGTGGAATCCGAACCACATTATAACGAGAAATGAATTTCTATCACCAGAAATAAATGCCTCTGATTCTTCATTGGCCGGCTGGAGATTCGAACGCGGGACCAGCAGAGTGCTAGCCGAGAACGATACTAACCCATCCAATGAGGAACTGGTGGGTCGGGAAGTTGGGTAAAATTCGCTGGTATGTTAGGAGGCAACCTGCCCAGGAAAACCCTCAGGTACAGAAGTACACAGGTTCCAACTTCTTTTGTGACCTGTGTGGGTCAATTGGTAGTGCCCTGGCCTTTCATTTGAGAGACCGGGGTTCTTTGATCCTGATGTGTCAAAAATTTTTTCTGCGAAACACGTGATCATGTGTTTGTTAGTTCCATATATATATATATATATATATATATATATATATATATATATATATATATATATATATATATATATATTATATATATATATATATATATAAAAATAAATATATATGTATATATATTATATATAATATATATACTCGTAAATATAAACATACGTATATATATACATATATATATACATACTTATGTATATATATAAAATTAAATTTTGATAAATACTGCGGAAGGTTTTATCAAGAATATACTACATTTTGATATCTAGATCGATATCAGGAGCGAGCAGTGATAGTGTTTATCTGGGATAATATCTGCAAGTTATAATTTGTTTGACCCAATACGGTTTCCAAAGCTACCCTCCACTGTGCGCTCTGTGGTCGATCGAACTTTTTTTTTTATTTTTCTTTAACTTTCACTGCAGTGATATTGAAACCCCCGTGGAATTATACGAGACGAAAAAGTGACGGCGAGGAAAATACCAGGGAGTTTTGTGTAGCAAAAGTGGAGGGTTTGATTTCCAAATAAAGTGCTATCCATAACGAAGTCATTAAGAGAGAGAGAGAGAGAGAGAGAGAGAGAGAGAGAGAGAGAGAGAGAGAGAGAGAGAATGTGCTTTGTCGGACTCTAGGTTAAAATATTCATTTGCATCATCGTCACTTGTACTGTAATCATTAATACATTATTTTCACAATTGCAAGCACTTGCATACCATACTGAAAGGCTGTTCATATAGAGATTTATTAAATGACTTTTCTCGTGACTGGTTCACTTAAGCAAATAATTTCACAGTGAATGATTTCCTTATAGAGGCTGAAATTGTGGGTCTTACAAAAAAAAAAAAAATTATAAAATTCAGTACGTTGTCAGGGAGTCCTGCTGTACGTAATGTAAAGGGAAAAGAAAGCTTTCTTTAATCTTAGGTCAAAACTTTCATAATTATAATCTGGGATCAAAACGCTTGGCAGGGGACTGAAATTTATCTCTGATCCTAATGTCATAGCGCGGAGGATGCACATGATATCTTAAAGAAATTAGTATTCCAAAACTCTTAAAAGTGCTTATGTGTTCATTAGGCTGTAATTCCTTCTTAATCTTTCCTGAGAAATGGCTTTTTAAAGCCAGGAAATTTGACTTTAGTAGGAGGTCTTTATGCACTGAAAATTACGTTGGTATTTGAAAAAATATTTTAGTATTGGCAAATGAATAAATGATAAAAAAAGCTTATCTATTGAGGTTAACTATTGCATTTTATCTGTTTCAGCAATTACTGACACTGATCTCATTTGCAGGAGAAACTGTCGTGTGTGTGTGTGTGTGTGTGTGTGTTCTCGTTATCATGGCAAAGTGAAATTTCTTTTTTCCGGAAAGGAAAAATCCACAGTGAAAAGTTTAGTCATACACATTGTGCCATAAATCGTATTGTTACCTCACATCCCTCGTTCGAATTCTTCCCGGAATTATTCGGAAAATGTTTGGTCACATTGTAATAGCAGAGTGAATGCTGGGAAAATGTTGAGGGCAGGTTTTGCGCCGTTATGGGGAGCTGCGCTGAAAGCATTGATGTCATTTTTTGCTTGCAAATACCCGCTGTACGTAGATATTGCTCTCGTGTGATGTTTCGTCGCGAATAGTTGGTGTGTCAAAAGAAAACTTATCCGAACAACTTGAGGTATTCATATCAACAAGCAGCTGTTTCAGCATTAGTACAATATTTCTTTTTATGCAAGGGCTAGTGGAAAGGGTCTGGTAGAATCAAGGCTAAGACGGGAATGAAACAGAACATCGGTTCACTCTTTCTTTTTTTTCATGAAGAAGCATTTCATTAATTTCTTGCCAGATGCATTTCAGCACTGTATGACCTCATAGGTCCCAGCGCTTGGCCAGTGGCCTAAATTCTATATTCTATTCTACTCTATTCTTGCTAGATGCATAACCCGCATTTTAGATTATCTATTTCCAGTAAAATAGAAAATTTGTTGTAGGTTTAAAGTATCCTACTTTTTTACAGATCATTGATTGTTTTTTCATAGGTTTCAGGAACATAGTCACTTAAAGCATGGAGTAAACAATGACAGTTCTTTATCTTGAAATATTGTCAAAAGACCTTACCTCCCACAGTGAAATGATTATGATTATCATTATTAGCAGTAGTCATATCTCTCTCTCTCTCTCTCTCTCTCTCTCTCTCTCTCATATTACTGTCATTCAATAACCCACATTTTTCCTTATTTCAAGCGTATTTTATTGCCAGTCAATTAGTTTTTCTTTGTTTCATTCACCATTGTCTGCAGTTATTGTAAAACAATTGTTGTCATTTTTGCGGGTTGTTTTTTTAATAGATGTGCTAATTCACGTTTTTTCTATATCGATACAGTTACAGTTTATTATTATGCGTGTTCATTATCCTTTATCTAAATGGTTATATCTGTTCATTGTCTTGTATTATCCGTTCAGTTCCCATTAGGTAATTCACATTTTTCTTCCGTTAAGGAAATTTTCCTTTTTCCCCCTTTGTTCCGGCGTCAGTACAGGGGTAGTGCAACTTGAATTGTCATGATTTCGTTATAGATTTTTATTTTGTAAAGGATTTGTTGATAAGACAGACGCAGACTATTGATTAGATTTCGGTGCTACCTCGGAACCATTGCTGGATATTAAGATTTTTCCCAGAAAGCTTCACTATTACGGGATATGGATCGTTTCGATTGTTTTTTTTTTTTTATGCCACCTGCCTTTCCCCTTAGATAGGGTGGCTCTGGAAGGTGTTACCCTTCTGTTTCGAAACGTATGGTATACAAGGGTTGGGATTGCTAGCACCCCATCGACCAACAGATAGCCACGAAACGAAAAAGATGCGGTGGATGGCTTCTTCCATGCGTACATTCATCCGTGCACTGATGGTGACGCAGCTTTGCCTCCTTTTTCGATGTTCAAGCAGATTTTTTATATTCATTTGTAAATATAAAGACTATAAAATGAATAGTAGAAATTTTTTTTTTTATCCCTATAATGTCAGTTACTAAAAATGCATCTGTCTGGTTTTCGAATTCTTTTGTATGTAAATTTAGAATACATGCATTTCCTACTGATTTAAGACAGTCCTCTTTGAAAATAAATTCAGAAACACTATTTCTCTTTCTAATTTAGTATCAAAGTTCCGTAGTTATTATATTTTCATGATGGATGATTCAACAATGTTATCAAAATCTTATGAAGACTCTGGGATTTTCGGTCCATGTATAGGACTGCAAGCCAAAAGAGGAATATAGCAAAATAATCAAATCAGTTATGGTCACAATGACAAGGGAAAATTTATGTTACAAGAATGTTGTCGAGAGCCCTACTTAATCTTTTTAGGACTTGAATGAGAACAGATTTTGCTTGTGAGAAGGTCCGTGAGAATGTGTTTCCTTTACCATATGTGGTTAACGACAGACATTTCCAGTATACAGTTTATTGGATCCTTTAGATATGTAAGTTAATTTTGTTTCATTGAGAGACAGACAGAGACAGAGAGAGACAGACTAACGGCAAGTGCTTTTAACCCTCAAATGAGAGCGCAAAAAGATAAAAATTATTTTGTTTGAAACTTACTGTTTGAGGTATTTTGACAGGATTTTTTTTTTCGTCAGTAGCAAGCTTTGTTTCCAAAGGCTGTTTTGAATGTTCCTCTCTTAAATTGTTTTTGCTTTATTTTAAAGAGGAAGTGCTTTTTATATGAAATTTTATGTAAACGTTGAATATTTTTGGGGGGCAGAAGTTCGTCCTCTTATTTGTAGCAGTCGCTTATATTATGTATTTGACGGAGGAAAATAACAGATGGCTGATTATCAAGCTACTATGCAACGCCTCTCTCTCTCTCTCTCTCTCTCTCTCTCTCTTTGTCATTGAATTTTGGCGTTCTTACGCCCTCCCCGTCTCCCTTCTTCTCCCTCTCTTATTTTTTTCCCTGGCGCTTTCTTCCCCTTGGCCTCCTGCTGTGAATTTGAGGGTCTTAGGCTCAACAGTTCCATTTATTATAGCCATTCTATTGATCTATCGCAGAATGCACAAACGCAGCCCTCTCTCTCTCTCTCTCTCTCTCTCTCTGTGTGTGTGTGTGTG
>NC_089747.1:19310000-19387500 GCF_040412425.1 Macrobrachium rosenbergii
ACTCAAATATCACTATGGAAATGAGCCTGTCCGTTTAGTAGGCAAATATTAAAATCACCCACCACAAGCCAAAAAGATAACATTAACTTGTTAGAAGTGCATTGGAAGGCAGACATTTTGTGGTCAAAACCTTCCTGAATCTTCTCACTAAAGCGATAATCTAGCCAGACCAACCACCTGATAACCATCGCTAAATAAATCCTACTTCAAACCTGTATTCCAAGGTACAGAGATCAGAACTGTGTTCCATTTTCTACCGAGAACAGTACACTAGAAATCTCCTGAAAGAAAATACATTCGAACGAAATTTACTCTAGAATCCAAGCCGGTTCAATCTAAAGACCTTTTTCCCCATAAAATTGTCTCTTTAGCACTCCTCATTTTCCACCGAGACGAGGGCTGGTGTAGTGGCTTATTCTGATGCGTTTGTTTTATATATATATATATATATATATATATATATATATATATATATATATATATATATATATATATATATATATATATATATATATATATATATATACATGTATATGTATACATGCATATATAATTATGTATACATATGTGTTTGTATACATACATTATATAATTTTTTCTCCTTTTACAAATGGCTGACGTTTTGGAATTTTTGCTGCCCAAGGGATTCATCCACGAATCAACAGTTAAACAATTAGTTAGTCCGGTACTTCATTGTTTCTTCTTTAGAGCAACCCCACGTCAGGGAATGACAATGCTTACGTATATATATATATATATATATATATATATATATATATATATATATATATATATGTGTGTGTGTGTGTGTGTGTGTGTGTGTGTGTGTGTGCAGGTTACAAATACATAGTATACTTAAGCATATATACCTTGTGCATTCTGTATACTTCATATCTTCACTTCGTCATGTTCATTAAACCCGTGTTTTCTGAACTACAGTTTTCATTCCCTTTGAAATACAAACCTTCCTGCCGATGTGAATAATTCAGAACTGCAAGTTTTCGGGTGAAAATCTTGTATAGGGAGTATACTGTAGGTCAGACATCCCTTGTCAATTCCTGGAACCCTTCCTTTTTTTGTATATGGTTCTTCTTTTTTTAACTACTTTTGTTCTATGGCGTAACAATTCCCTGTGACGACTTTTTTGCCGTTTCAGTCCGCTCCATTCTCTCTCGCTCTCACTCCGTTTTGCTGAAGAAACTATTCGAATGTGATCTAGTTTTACTCCTGGAAGGTATAAATCTTTCTTGTTTTTGCTGAAGAAACAGACAAGCAATACGTCTCCAGTCTACCGTGGTTGTTGTTTATCTCTCTCTCTCTCTCTCTCTCTCTCTCTCTCTCTCTCTCTCTCTCTCTCTCTCTCTCTCTCTCTCTCTCTCTCTCTCTCTCTCTCTCTCAGAAAAACTTTTCTTTTGATCCAGTTCACATTCTCCCTTAGGGTGGATTTGTCATCGTAAAAGTAATCGGGAAGTATTTAACGTGTGCATATTCCCAAGTCTTGTCACCGGGTAATTCAGAATTATTGGAGGGTAATTTTTTTAAAAGACAACCTGGCTAGGATAAGCGAGAGGCGTCCACAAGTTCACGGTTCAAGGAGTTTAAATTGAAAATGGAAAATACTAGAAAAGATTGACATCTACACTGGGTGTTATTTTGTTTTGGGGAGCATCAGGATCCATATCTGTTGGCAAATAATCATTTTCTCTGACAGTAAACGTAAACTGCCATGTTCATAAATCTCAGTTATGTTTTTACATTCTATCTTGGGCGAATATAATAGTTAATCTTTTAGAGAAATATATGCTGACTTAATTTGTAAAGGCCATCCGTCCAATAACTTCTTTCATTTTCGAGCTAGGCAAGAGTCATGCCCAATGTGACCAATCTTGGCTCTCTTGGGGCCATAAGAAATCGCATAACCAGTCAGATGACCAAAGTGTTATAGAGCGAAAAAATGCGCCCTGCAGAGCGAGAAGGGAATATTATTCCAGAAAAGAAGAAAAACGAGAACAATAGTTCGACAGAATAACAGGGAAAACCAGCTCCTCATACCACTCATGTGGTGTTTATTTGATGACTCAAGACATCCTGTTTACTCTGAGCTGGACATAATTTCATACTCACTACAATTACCATCTTGGGTATGTTCGTTCCGGTGTGATTATTGCTTATTATCCAGGCGCAACCGGCAACTACCACAATGAGGTTCGCAGCTCGGTTTGAAATTCCCTGTCGTAGTTGCCGGTTGTCCCTGGGAAGGACAATTGAATGTACTGCCTTAGGGGAGCCACAATATCACTGTGATGATTTTAACGACCCCCGTTATTATTATATAGAGATTAACCACACGTAATGGAAGCTTCGTAATTAATAGTAGATGTTATTAATTCACGGGGCCTTTGATTACTGCAGATCAATTATATCTCTTGCTATGTAGTGTGTTGTCGGTCCCAACAATTATGGTGCATACGCCTGTTGTGGTTTCCCTTCTTTGTGTCAGTGATGAATTTCAAATGTTGTCTTTGTAAATGGGGACGTTGCAGTAATGATGAAAAGGGTATTTGTCAATTCATGTTAAGGAGCTTTGTTGTTGAACTGTGAGAGCGATGTTTTTCTAATTAACTTTTAATCTGGTTTCCACATACGTTTCCTCACAACAATTTTTGAAATAAAGCTACTTTGTCCTCTCTAGTTTT
The DNA here is from genome assembly GCF_040412425.1 of Macrobrachium rosenbergii. Lineage (NCBI taxonomy): Eukaryota > Metazoa > Arthropoda > Malacostraca > Decapoda > Palaemonidae > Macrobrachium > Macrobrachium rosenbergii. The sequence goes on from NC_089747.1 coordinate 19,312,697, forward strand.
TTGGTTTAAACTAGGTTAGCTTAGTAGTCCATCTCTTGTGACTGTTGAGCTTATTTAAGGACCATTTTTTATACTGTTCATTTACCTATCGAGTACTGGAGCTCTCTTTATTCGAAAAATAGTCTATCACAATGATTCTATGGAGATATTACATTATTCATAGAAACTTGTATGAAGTTCTTTTTCGTTATTTATCTTAGTTTTTCAAAACTTGCTGAATATCTTGTACTTCAAAGAACGAGATTCGTCGGAAATATTTAAGAGATGGGAAAAGCACAGGATCGAATAAAGAAAAATGTTTTATAGCTTTACTTTGGCTAAAGACCTATAATACCGCTTGCTTGGAATCCAACGATCCTCCTGTTGATTTTTTTTCAACAAAACTTAGTTTACAGTACATATTTCAGTAAGCTTTGAAACTTGTGCAAATAAAATTCGTAAATCACATGGCTACCTCCCCTTCTCTCTCTCTCTCTCTCTCTCTCTCTCTCTCTCTCTCTCTCTCTCTCTCTCTCTCTCTCTCTCTCTCTCATGACACTGAACTCACGTTTGTATCGAAATATTTAGTTCTACTCTGGTAATTAAATTTTAATGTATGCAAAACCCCTGATTGGATGATGTTAATACGGTTCCATAATTGATAAACCTCGTGATTTATGCATCCCTGGTTTCGACGAGGGGTACTCAAATAAAAATAATTTTCCCATTGAAAAATATATCACGAATGCATTCGTTAGTAGAAGTAGAACCTTTTCGAAGTTATTGTTAAAGAAAAAAAGAAACGGCTTATAATATTGCCACCTAAATATGTTCCGTGAAGTTCTTACCGATTATACATTATCCGATTCTGCCTTAGTAGGATCCGAGAAGATCTTAGCAACTTAACAAATCCGAAGAAATCGAAGCACTTAAGATACAAGAAGCGCTTGATTGGGAAGGGTCAGGGAGTAACATAATTTCTATATACGCTACTCTCAGTTATCTACCTTCATACTGTCTTTTTCTTATACCATCTTCGAAAGACCATGTTCACAGATAGAACACGGACTAAACATCAGAGTTATTTCCACAACTGTAATCATGTGAAAATATTCTAAATACAATCCTTGTTCCCTGTAAAGTAGAAATATGAAATTTTCATGCACTCACCATAAGTCGGCTTTGATCCGTGGTTATCACTGATTACCTGTTGAATGAATGGTCATGCCTAATTTATCAAAATAATTTAGCTGAGGATCCTCTTAAAGAAAAAAAAAACAGTAAAACGATTTCGATATACTTATCTCTGAGGTAAGTCGCTGGATACCTCTTTTGCTTAGAACACCAGTATATAACGTTATTATAGTTTTATTTTTTGTAAATCTGCCACTGCATGAAGCTATGCCTGTCATGTACCTAACTTTTTAATGTTGTAAAGTTCATTCGTATGTTTTTACCTGGCACCCTATTTAACCTTATATCATTTTACGGTCTGCAGCTTACGATGCTCATGGAATAGATTTGTAATACCAAATGTTAGAAAGAGCTGTGGCTAATAATCTGGAAGTTTACAATATGCGTTTTTAGTTAGCAGCATTTCTTCTTGGTTTAAAATGTAAATGACGTAATATTATAAAAGGAACTTAAGTAAATACAAAAGAATTTTTTAGGAAACTTCCCACGCGAATTCCTTGCTTTTGCTCGGTTATTTTTGTTTTTACTTATTCCTCGCGTCATTATCATCACAATAGAAAATTAACAGTAAGAATTCTTAGTGAAATAAATTCTCTTGTTCTGATGACATCATCATTAGCAGCAGAAATTGCTAAAGCCGTTCCAAAGAATTTTCTTAACGATACTGAATTACACTGCCAGAGATTTATGGTCTGCAGTGCCGGAAAATTATGGATCAGTTCATATCTATCAAATAATTTTTTGAAGGAAAAAGCCTTTTGTTGCGTTGCAAGTCATACTTTCATGGTCAGACAAGTGTAAAACCAAAAATTTGGGAAAAGTTTTAAAGGACGACTGGTTTGCAAAACTGGAAGGGTCCGTCAAATTGTGGACTATTGTTCAAAGGTCCCCTATATATACGTAATACAGCGACGTCACTGTTACGATTGCTTATAAAATTTGCAAAGCTATAACGGTTTACTCTTTGGGACCGAAAAACAAAAATATGAATCCCATGCGCGATGAGTGTATAACACTTCTCTCTAATGTAAGTTTATTCCCGTGGTGTTGATAGCCTACAATTCATAGTTACCCCAAACTTTACAAAAAATCCTCGTTCACTATACTGAAGCCTTAGATCCATTTCTGTGCGATGTTATGATATTGTAAATTTGAAGATTTTGTATGTATGTATATATGTATATATATATATATATATATATATATATATATATATATATATATATATATATATATATATATATATATACATATATATACTATATATATAATATATAAAGAAAATAAAAAAAATTTTTAAAGGTTGTAAATTTCCTTTTTTTCGGATTTTGGAAATTTAACTCGAACACTCGCTGGAACTCGTACCAATTTTTTCCAGGTTTGTCATTCTTGTGAACACTAGAATGAGGAAGTTTACCCTCAAAACGCTTGAGCCTTAGGAAGTGAATAAAAAGCATGTATTGCTTTTGCTGGGGTAACCAGACCGAATGGAAAGTGTTGTTTCGTGCCATTTGCATCGCCAAGGCACCAGATTGTTTGAGCAGGGAAGAATTATTGTTTTGCATCTCTTTTCTTGGGATTCCTTATTTCATGCTACAAACTTGACACACTGAGGTATTTGTTGCTCCAGTTTTCTTGGTTTCAGGACGAAAATGATGCCTTCTCCCCTTGTGCTTCTTGACCAGAGGGAAATCTACCTAGAGCATCTTTCTAAGAATGTAAATTCTCAAAGACAGTATTTGTTCCCGTGAGTTCCTTTGCCTGACTCACAAGCAATTCGTTAAGAGTCCTCAAATCCCTCGTTACTGCAGCATGCCAAAGATTAATGTAATAACCTTGGTATATGTGGTCTCGGGAGCTTTCAGCATGCATGGTTTACCTAGTATAAATGTAAGGATGTATCAGATGTTTGCTTTTGCAAAAATGCATTTTTTTCCATCTTTAATAAAAGTTGTCTCCATAAATGGTCAACGGTTTAATGGGAAAATGCCGTAATTGTAACCGTAAAAATAATATATCAACTTGAGAAAAGTTTAAAAATTGTTGTTTCATAATATTAATGGGCACGAAGTAATGCTAATAAATTTCTTGCCATAAGGATTTCGTGAGTATTTTTAGGGACTGATATAACTTTGGATTTTATACATGTGCCGTTTTAATTTTTCATTTTATTTTTTACTGTTGTAAGGATTTTTGTAATTCTTTCGTTCAGCGTGGCCACTCATCCATTAAATATTTCACCTTCATAAAGATTTTGTTTGCTTTCGTGGGAAAATGCATTGCCTTGGACCTTATATTTCATCCGGTCATTTATGTTTTCGCGAGAAAGGTTGCCCTTAAACTAAAATCATATTTGAACGCCACGCCATTCATGATTTCCTCTCTTTATAGAAGGTGTTCGCGGGAAGGGAAAAGAATTTTCATCCTTTTGAAAATTCATTTCATGAGACTTGTTGTGCCCGTGCCCTTAATCAGTGACCTTAGATTACCTTATAAATTCCTTATTTCGTCACTGATTGCTTTTTCGTTTCGAGGGAGGTGGCAACTTCCGTCCTTCTTCCCCTCCACATAAGGTTGAACTTTCTTCCACCACAGACCAGCATAGTGATAAGAGCTGACGCAAAGTGTGGGACATACCGGTCTCTGCATTAAACATTATCTCATATCTGAGTAATATTGAGGTTGGAATCAAATAAGCGAAGTTTCGGGTTCAATAACTTCGATGTTTTTATTCTTTTGTATAGATGAGATGGCCCCCAGTTTGTCTAGAAATTGTTTACTATTTGTCTGCTTAATACTGTTTTGTAATTTATTTGCTTTTATATCTTAATTCAGGCAAGTAAAACTGTCTTTTATGCTTCAATCTCATCTTTCTCCTAATTCAGAGCTTACTGTCTGTTTTAAAATAACTAAATAAAATGTTTTTAATCTCTTCATGCATATTTATAGAAATTCTATAGCTCGTGAGAGAGTGCATTTTGGTTATGATGATTTGACTGCTAAGTTTCATATTCTGATATAATTCTTAAGTAGTGGTCAGAAGTTAGGTGTAATTTATATGAATTGTTTATTTTTATTTACGATTTAAATGTCATTCATGGGTATTGATTTTGCATAAGTTAGTGAAAGTTAACTTCAGTTTGTTGGTTCTGAGTAGATTAGTGTTTCCTCTGTTGTTTTGACAAAAAATAAGGGCATCATTAACAATAAGGAATTTTATTAAATAAAAGGTGGTTTATACACCTGGATGTTTTCTTCTTGTTTTCTTCAAAGAGTGCTGAGGGATTCCATTCTTTTTGAGTGGCTGTTACTCCCATTCCTACCTTGGTTGGGAGCAAATGGCGTCGAGTTGGCTTGGAATTCACTGCTCGAAATTGGCCGAAAAATGGTGCAGTGGGGGCGTCAAACTTGGCTGATATTTTCGGTGGGAATTGGCGCGGTTTGAACGCTGACCGGGCAACGTTATCATTTCATATATTCCCCTCACGTCTATTTATTTAATTTTGGGGGTTCAGTAAGGCTGGCGCCACACCTTCCTTCTTCAGCACTCATTGAACTTCCTCTTATACCTCCTCACTCTCTTAACTTCCTGTACCTTCTCCGCCTCCTCCTCCTCCTCCTCCTCCTCCTCCTCCTCCTCCTCTTATACGTAGAGGTTGAGCTGAATCCTTTAGTTCGACGCAGTAGCTTGTGAGGACATCCTTTGGAGTGAAGGAAACGTCTTCGATCGCCAACTTCTCTCCCCCCACCCCCTTCCTCACCTCCTCCCTCTCATCCAGTTCTACCCTTCCTCTTCCCTCCAACTCTTCATCCGATTGCTCTTTCTCCTTCATCTCTGTGTTTACTCACTTTTCGTCCTTCTCATTAGCGAGGCGACCCAACTTTTATTCATCTGTCTTTCATTTCTTCTGCAACTTTTTTTTTTATACTTGCAAGAAAGTCTTACGTAAGATGAGGACGGCGGATTAGTTTCGGCGCAGCTTTCGATTACAGACAGCAACGAAAAATTAGGCCTAACCTGGGCCTCTATTTAAAAAGAAAAAGACAATGAAGAGAAGTGGTTCTTGAAGTTGCAGTAGTGATGTACGAAGAGTAGGTATGAATATGCATGTCCTTCTTTTCGTCCCTGGTGCTGAAGTAACGACGTTAAGGAAGGTGATTGTGTGTGCGCTCTCGCGTCGGTGAAGATTGGACCCGCAAGTTTCATCTTAGTGACCAATTAAAATCTAAAAAGAAAGCAGAGGAAAGAAAAGTCGAATTAGCATATTCCGTATTTCCCATCGCCGCTTCTTGGTCGCTGGGTAGAAAAGAATAAAAGGAAATGAATTTCGTTGGGCAACTGACACTTTTGCTTGTTGCGATTTTTTTGTTTCCATTGCTTCGTTTCATTGTATCCAGGGCTATATAGTACACTATATATATGTATATACTGTATATATATATATATGTGTGTGTGTTTGTTTATATATATATATATATATATATATATATATATATATATATATATATATATATATATATATAATATATGTACATATATATATATATATATATATATATATATATATATATATATATATGTGTGTGTGTGTGTAAAACCGAAGTAAGCTCTGCTGTAAAGTGCTTATCAGGGATGACTGCGGATGGCAGACTGTAAGGTTTTCTATTTTGCCCAAAACTATAGCCTCGGATGCAATGAAATGAATTAATGGAAAAAAATCACGACAAGCAACAGTCGTGTTGCCTAACGAAATTCATTTTCCTTTATTCTTTTATTATACCAGCAACCAAGAAGCGGCGATGGGAAATATCAAGTCTCAAATAGTATAATTGCTTCTTTCCTTCATCCAGTTTTATCGTGTCTTCTTTGCTTGTATTTTCATGAACTGTATATATATATATATATATATATATATATATATATATATATATATATATATATATATATATATATATATATATAGTTTTGATATATTTACTCTTCTATTTATCATGTTTTTATGTGTAGTAATAGTTATTATTTAAATATCATATGTAGTGTAATGTCAGATCTCAAAAGAGTTAGTGGTTTAGATAACTTAATAGCGTATGTGTTCCATACAATTTTCTGGTAAAGACGTGTACTTTTGAGAAATGCAAACAAGTGTTGCACTGAAGCTCAGGGCAGTTGTATCATGTTTAAGACTGCATTGCTCTGATCATGAATTGTCATGATTGCATTCAAAACGTTTGCTACCTTCTTCTAGAACCTTCTTTTGTATCTCGTTCCCAAAATGCCTTAATGACATCTCTTGAGTGTTTCATGTGCTACTGGAATCCTCAGATTTATTCATTTTGATTAGAGAGACCTTTAGCAGTTCTCCCCTCTCTCTCTCTCTCTCTCTCTCTCTCTCTCTCTCTCTCTCTCTCTCTCTCTTCTTCAAAAGAGAGTAATTATTAACATAAAGTGTTAGTGTGGTCACTGGTATTAATCTTAACTTTTGAGATCTGAATTTAGTAAAATTGTATAATCGTAATGGCACCCAAATAAAAAGTGTGTTTTGTGAATCTAGAGGAGCTGCAAGTGATTTTACAAAGGTTTTCACAATTTTACTTATTATTACTTATTATTACCATGGCATAATAATGTATGTTAAGGAAATTTTGCCGTAGTGGAATTATTATTGATAAATCTTTTATGTATTTTTGTGTGTTATTGTGTTTGAAATCTCTTGATTTTTCCCATTTTATATATATTGGTGATTTAACATTTATTTATCTAGCATTTTAAATATTTCTTAATAATTTAACATTGCATACTTGATTTAATTTTCATTTGTTAAGATTTTCTTTTCAAATCTTGAGTTTAAATTTTGCTTGATTAACTTAATTTGTTGGTAAATTAAAGTTTTTGTGATTTAGTTTTGTTTAATAGTTTAACTCAAGAATTAATTAAATTTTTGTGTTGTTTTCCAGTAATAGTAAATTTTTCAGATTGTGAATTCTAATTATAAATTTTGAACTTAAAAATAAATTTTTTTAATTAATGTTTTTAAAAACAGTGTTTCATGTATTGATCACCAGTGAATAGGATTAATTGTGTGCATATGGCAAAGTGATAAACATGTTTTGTTCCTTTAGTTTTACTGAAGTGAATTAAGACTAGGGAAACAGTTAAAGTTGTTTGATGGAGTGATGCCCTTTTACTCTAGTATATTTCTTGTTTAATTGTTGATAGCTCACACTAGTCTTGATAAACTTAGTTTGATTTTTCACATGATTAATGAGCTTTTTAAGGGATCGCTGTTACTTTTAGAGTACTCAGTCGTAATTCCTATTGTTATGAGAGTTCAGGTATCTGGCTGAAGTGAGGTAAATTTTTGGAATCTGTGATTAGTTGTGTAATAACCAGGTACTTGGTACGCTTCAGTGACAATATATATATACTGTATATATATATATATATATATATATATATATATATATATATATATATATATATATATATATATATGTATATGTATATGTATATATATACATATATATATATATAAATATATATATATATATATATATATATATATATATATATATATATATATATATATATATATATATATATAAAGACAGTGCCACGAAGGAGAGGAACAATGGAATACTGCAAGGCCTTTTCGACTTAGTCCTTTACTTAGCAGACTGCTTAGTAAAGGACTGTAAGTCGAAAGGCCTTACAGTTCTTCATTGTTTGTCTTTACTTCGTGGCATTGCCTTTATTATTTATATATTGATCACGTTCCATATTTTCGTGATTCAGTTATACACACACACACATATATATGTGTGTGTATATGTATATGTTACAATATATATATGTATATATATAATGTATTATATATTTACTGTATATGTGTGTATATAGATAGTATACACATAGCTTTCCTACCACCTGACAAAAGTTTTCTTCTGCACCTTAAAGCTAATAAATAATATATCTTCTTATTTTTTCGTTATATCTCCTGTCGTTATTATATAGTCACCCAAACCTTCCCTACGCATTTTAATCATTTGAGAACAAGATATACACATACAGTATTCTCTGCGAACTCACTCACTATAACATTTCCTACCGCTATTTTCTAACCCATTCTTCCGTGAGATTTAATTTTTGCCAATTATCTCGATCACCTTAAGCTTAATAGGATTCCCTGTAATCTCTCTCTCTCTCTCTCTCTCTCTCTCTCTCTCTCTCTCTCTCTCTCTCTCTCTCTCTCTCTCTCTCTCACACACATACGCACACACGCACTCGCGCTCACTCTGCCTGTGTATATTACTGAGCTGATCTATAATTGTCTTAATGATTACCCGATATTTAATTAATGGTGTTCTAATTGTTGCCGATATATTAGTAACTACTAATTTTACCGCAGTCTGTTGCATTTTACATACTGCTGTTATTTTTCGTTTGTGGCAACATGTAGATTTATTAGAGTGTTTTAATTAAAGCTGCTTTCCTTTTCTATCGTGTGTGTGTGTGTGTGTGTGTGTGTGTGTGTGTGTGTGTGGGTTTTAGTCTCTCGATATGTTTTATCATTTATTGTTTTGGTATCCAAGAGTGTTCTTACTCTGAAGTTTTTGTGATGAATTTTAATTTTTAAGTTTCGGAAGCAATTCATTCATACCCTTCATACCACCGTGGATTTTAGCATACTTTCGCTCATCGGTTACTCTTAGTCAAGTGTCATTTAATCCTTAACTGTTCTCCACTTGCAAAGTGACTTGAATAGAAGTCTGATAGCAGTCAAAATCTGCCCAACAGTTATTGAAGTGCATGACAATGTCGCTTATAAGCCAGTTTCATACTATTGTTAATGGTGCACCAAAAGCTTGGTTAGTCTGCCACAAAATGAATGAATAAATAAATAAGTTTTCTGAGTGCACAAAAAATGTTGGTCATTAATAAGAACAAGTAAAAAATGCGCCGAAGAAACGAGTTTTCTGTACAGCGTATAATGCTGTATGTGCCAAGGCCCATGAAAATTTCAGCCACGGCCCGGTGGTGGCCTGTCCTATAGCGTTGCCAGACGCACGATCGTGGCTAACTTTAACCTTAAATAAAATAAAAACTACTGAGGCTAGAGGGTTGCAATAAGGTATGTTTGGTGATTGGAGGGTGGATGATCAACGTACCAATTTGCAGCCCTCTAGCCTCAGTAGTTTTTAAGATCTGAGGGCGGACAGAAAAAGTGCGGACGGACAGACAAAGCCATCTCAATAGTTTTCTTTTACAGAAAACTAAAAATCCTTTGTTCTGTTAGAAAGTTTTAGCCTATGCAGAGAATTTTCCATCTTATGATAAACAACTCGTGGTCTGCTACCTTAAAAGTTATTGGTCTGTTGCAAAGAGTAGTTTATGTGCTGCAGAAAATTGTTAGGTTACTATAAAAGAAATATTGTTGCGCAGACATGCACCGTCGACCGTTGTTCTTGGTTGTGACGTAAAAAGGCAGTGATATGATTCCCATCTCTCATGCAAACCAATAATAGAGACTCTACAGTATATCTGTACTTGTTTCCTGTTTGTTTATGTGTTTTTGTAAGTGGTCCTTGTTTGTGTACTTGCGTGTATATATTCATCGTTTGTTTTTTTATACATGCATGTACGAACAAGATGTAATTTCTTAGGTGTATATGTAATTTATTGCACGTATTACATAGGTTGTATGCATCAGTATTTACACAGGCAGTCACTATATATATATATATATATATATATATATATATATATATATATATATATATATATATATATATATATATCTTAAAACTGGAATATTTAACTAGATTTATCCTAAAACGTAAGCGTGATGGGAAAGTTTCCTGTTCATTCAAAATCACTACAACAACTAGTTAAAGTACTAATACCACTAATAATGGGAAGTGTTCTTTACCAAATGCCTAATGAACCTTTCCCTGGTTTGACTTATATTGTGCTTGGTTAAGAAACTCAACCACGTCCCTTTTTCATTATCCTTCTAATTGATAATTCTTTCAGAGGAAAAAGAATGACATTTATAAGATGACGAGCTTGATGGCGCATGCTACGCTGCGCTGGAACCCGGCGCTGCCCGTCATGTCTCCCCTACCCTCCCGATCCCATACCTACCCCGCCCCCACCCGGGGCGGATAAACAGGTTTGCAGGAGGAGGGTGGCTGTGTCATGTCTTCCCTACTCTCCCGATTCCTTACCTACCCTGCCCCACCCGCTACGGGTCATCTGTCATATATCGGCGGGTTTAAGAGAAATCCATGTGTGTATATACACACGTATATGTATGTATGTGCACGTGCAGGATTATATCAGTGCTCAAGAACACAAAGATATTTATACAGGAAATATATATTATATGTATACATATATATATATATATATATATATATATATATATATATATATTTATATATAATGTATATATATGTGTATGTGTGTTTGTATATTACATATATATATATATATATATATATATATATATATATATATATATATATATACATACTGTATATATATATATATATATATATATATATATATATGTATATGTATAGAGAGAGAGAGAGAGAGAGAGAGAGAGAGAGAGAGAGAGAGAGAGAGAGATAATGTAAATTTAAGGGTTGCTGACTTTTGTCGTTCATAATGGACTCCTCTCTTTTCGCCAGTTTCATTCTTTCTCGTTTCCTGCATAAACGTCCTCCCTTATCTCCCACCCTTTTTCTTCTCCTTTTCCTTCCTTGACTCCCTCCCATACACGGCCTTCAAGAGATAACAGATATTGATTAGTTGCGTCGCGAGAGAGAGAGAGAGAGAGAGAGAGATGTACGCTTTGGTAACGAATTACCTTTCGTAAGTTGATTTTTATATATTAATTTTTTAAGTAAAAAAAACTAACGGCATGTTAATGAAATTTCACGTAAGAAATGAGATAATTAGTAATTGTAAAACCTTCAGTTTGGAAGTTCATCTTAAATAATAATGGCTGATTTCCCGAATTCCTACTTTTTTTTGGCCCGAGTTTAATGAAATACGAACGGCCGATGATTCTGGGTATAATGGCAAGGATTTTTTTCTTTTATTTTTAACTCCTCTTCAGAAGATAATGGAAAATTCACCGAAAAATGTTTTCACCCCTTTAAACCTCCCCTCTATCTTTTTTTTTTTTTTTGTACAGAGAGGTCATTTTAGGCAATATTTCAGTCGATATATGAGCTTTAACTCCGATCCCCTCTTTTTTCGAACTAGTTGGCAACTCGTCATGTGTACATTGACCGCCTACCGCACACAGTTTAATTCCCAGTGTACACACAGTTCTTCCACGCACACATGGACGTAATTGAAAAGTTTGCTATAGGTACAATTTTTCCCTCAGTTTAATTGGCGAATTATGGAGACATTTTTTTTTCAAGACTTTTCATCTTACTGGGAAAGTCAGACTTGCAACAGGATAAGGCAGGAATTTATGTCTAGACGGCAAGTATCACGACAGGCATTTTTAATCAGTATTCTGCTCAGCTACACGAACTTTTTTTGTCAATATTTTCGTCGTTTTTTTTATTATTTATCACGAGTGGAATATGTTGGGAGTTTGTTGTAGCTTCGTTTATGCCGTCATATCTGAATATATTTTTTTGTCCCACCTCGATACCATTGGGGTGTGCGTGAAAAGTTACGGATATAGAGAAATTAACGTCCCTGATCTTTATTGAATTTTTTGTTTTGTCAATTTATAGATAAGGGGATGCATAGAATTTATAAATTGGAATAATATATATATATATTATATATATATATATATATATATATATATATATATATATATATATATATATATATATATATATATATATATATATATATATATATATTTATATATATATATATATATATATATATATATATATATATATATATATGTATATAATATATATATATATAATATATATATATATATATACATACATATATATATATATATATATAGTGTGTGTGTGTGTCATATTTTTAAGTGTTTGATACATAATTTACAATTTATTGGTCTTTGATGTTACATAATTTACAATTTATTGGTCTTCTGATCGCGAGGCCATTTATCCATTGAGCATTAACATATGGAAAAGGTAATCTTTAAACGGCAGAACTTGCATGATGTACTGAGAGAGAGAGAGAGAGAGAGAGAGAGAGAGAGAGAGAGAGAGAGAGAGAGAGAGAGAGAGCAAATGATCATTCCCGTTCTACCTCATTCGCAATGGAATCACTAGACCAACATCCATTAGGCGAAGTTTACCAACTGTTGTCTGAACTCGTGTATGGAATAGTGTTTGATGGCTCTGTGTACGGTGTTTGCCGAATGCTGTTGACTAGTTTGAGGTAAGACAGGCTCGAGGCAAGTTGACTGAGTGCTCGCTATCTGCCATCTCTAAATAGTCTCTTTGATCCTGCGGTATCTTTGGAGAACACAGCTTCTCCCTGCTAGGTGGCTACTGTACATTAACTGTTATGAATTTTTTCTCATGGTTAGTCGCAGTGTTTTGCATAAGACTTTGATTTTGACTGAAGAAGATTCCCAGCTTTGTCTCTTTTTATTTTCTTTACGTACCTGTGATGGCAATTCTCGAATGCTTTGCAGCTTTTACCTGCAGATACATTGTGTGCTCGTTATTTACTGTCATTTTGCAGTTGAATCTTTTATAAGCTTTTCTTTTGCTAATAGTTTCATGAATTCTTTAATACTGAACTTCGAAAGTGGCGTGATTTACGGTCTATACGCCTATGCATCCTTCTCGACAGTTCAGATTGTAGACATTCTGTTCCCTAAGTCTAACGATGAATCTTTTACCTTAATTGACATTTAATTGTATATTTATCATCAGATATGAATATTTTCCAGCCCAGTCAGAATTAAGTCGAGTAAAACTTGGCTGTTTCCTGATTTTATTATTCCAACCATGCACAATTTTTAGGATATTTTATACGTAAATTTTTTTAGGTTAGCGTAAGTTTTTATTCTATTCCTCTCCTCCAAAATATGTCTAGACAGTGGTTATGTCATAATGAATTGCAAACAACATGCGCTGCCCCAGTAAAGGTTTACTGTAGACATAAGCCAGTTTTATAGTTATGGAAGTAATTAATGTTTACACTTTTGACTTTATAACATTTCTTTAAAATAGCAGCCCACTCTGTTGTTGCCTATTACCCTTGACTGCAAAGCTGTCTGTAAATTATATTGTATCCCTTATTGTAACTGTGCGTCTCTCTTTCTCCTATTTGTTTTGTTCATTTTTATGCCTTTCCTTTTATCGAAGTTGTTGCAGACATTCGATTATCATTTCTTAATTCAAGCTATTTGTATACTGACGACAAGTAATCTGTCACGATATGTCAGGAAGCCACAAGCCTTCGAAATCTATTTTCTTGATGTCTTATTCACTTTGACTTGCGCTACGAGTTTCTGCTTCTTGTGAATAGTGTTTTTTATAACCTTCACAGAAGAATAGACATTTAATACGAGTCGTATCCAAGCGGCCTTCTTGTCTACACCAATTGAATGGCAGGTCGCGTTTTCTCCTAATTTTTCCTCACGTTACCCCGGTTATGAAATGGAGGTGGAATTGCCCCGCAATTACTTTCTTGTCCAACCTTCCTGGGAATCTCTTTAATGTTGTCGAAAGTGAGCGCTTGCTGGTTCACGCACATGACTCAACTAAACACGTGCAGGAATGTTTTTCATGTTCTGTTCACGACAGAACCGAAGGACAAGTAATACTAAAATTAACCTTCAAGTCGTCATCTTTTTTTCTTTTTTTTTTTTTTGAAGGGTGTGGGATTAGTCCTTGAGCCTTACTTTACTCTTTTTTATCACAAAAAAAAATATCCCTCTAATTCAGTAAAAATACACGCTTTTCTCTATGGCCTTAGAAGTGTTTTTATGATATTTACTGCACATGCAGGTCAAGACTAAAAATATCCTGTGGTTTTCATATATCTATATTACAATGCAGGCACATCATGTTGAGTGCCCTTTGATCACGCCACCTTTCAAAAAGATTGGTTCCTTTGGTGGCTATGTTTAGAATCTACAAAGGCGACAACCGATGCATGCACACGTGAATGCTCAGCGTAAAGTACCTTGTTATAAACACAAAGAGAAATTCATGTTACAAGTACAAATACATACATAGTCAATAGTATGAGATTGTGAACTGTCTTCGATTGCATTTCTGTACGTAGGTGTAAAGAATATATAAAATCAAAAATACTTACTTAACAATAATAAAATGGAATAATTCGGCGTTCTTATATTTTTATGCATATGAGGTTTTTCTTATTTATATTTATCTCTGTAAGTTTCAGATGGTAACTTAACAAGAATCTACAATAACAAAGTCCGAGTGGATCTTGTTTGCCCTCCCCTGGGTGGCAGTAGGGGAGGCATGACACAGCCACCCATCCTCTGCAAACAGGTTTGTCCGCCCCGGGTGGGGCGGGGTAGGTAGGGGAGACATCAACCCTTCTCCTGCAAACCTGTTTGTCCGCCCCGGCTGGCGCGGGGTAGGTAGAGGATCGGGAGGGTAGGGGAGACAGTAGCTCCGGGTTAAAGCGCGCGCAGCAAGCTCATTATTAATATGATAATCGTGTTGCACGTGGCCCTTGAGACGTTTGACCGTAAGCTACCTCTTTCATGAAAGGGTTGATCTGCACTTTCGTTACGGTCAGATTCGGACTCCAGACGTTCATTGGAATGTTCAGATAATGACTGACGTAAAACTTATGCATCATGATCGAATACCTCAGTGATCGGATTAAGTTTCCTTTAAGCACAAAAATCATAAATTACTTTTCTGTATTATGATGAAATCATTTGTGAGGGGAATCCTTTATCAGAAAAACTAAAGTGTCGTGAAACTTGGCGAATGCTAAACGTTTTTGGGAGCGTTTCGACTAAACGCCTTGAAATTCTGAACGTCTATGCTTGGGTTCTGTTCCTTGCAATTATATCTATACGAATATAGTATCGACCCTTTAAAAATCATGCGGAGAGGTGGATCTTTGATTTCATTTATGATAAAGTCATTCTAGATGTGGTAGTTATTAAGAATACCGCCATTTTGATAAATAAAATTTTATAATATATATATATATATATATATATATATATATATATATATATATATATATATATATATATATATATATATATATATAACTGTTTCATCAACTGTATATCTTCATAAAACAGAGATTAGGAATCATGGATATATTGAAGACTGTGTAAGATCTGTCAATTCTAGTACTTGCTTGGTAATATTTAGATCTGTGATGCGTGAATTTATTTCCACTAACTATAGGTGGAAAGATAGAAACTCGTATGTATGCCGTATTTGTTTAGATGTATCGGCAGAATTTGGACATTTTTTTAAATTTTTTATTTATTTTTAGTTTTCTGTATAAGGAAACTATTGCGTTGGCTTTTTGCCTGTCCTTCCGCCCTCAGATCTTAAAAACTACTGAGGCTAGAGGGCTGCAAATTGATATGTTGAACATCCACCCTCCAGTCATCAAAACATGCCAGATTGCAGCCCTCTAGCCTCACTAGTTTTTATTTTATGTAAGGTTAAAGTCAGCAATGATCGTGCGTCTGGCACCGCTATATGTGCCAATAACACAGACCACCACCTGTCCGTGGCTGGGAGTTTCAAGGGCCGCGGCTGCGAATTTCATGGGCCGTGGCTTAGAGGTTCATACAGCATTTTACGCTGTACAGAAAACTTGATTGCGCCGAAGTTTCTTCGGCGCATTTTTCACTTGTTAATGTTTATAAACGAACATTGACTGTACACCGACAGAAACTTATTTTGTCGGTTCATGAGTAATTATACATGAACTAAAGAATAATAACTTCCAAATGCATCGAGGAAAAGGTTGCGCCCTTTTTGAGAGAAAATGTGGAGAGAGAAGAGGCCGCCTTTGAAGTGATTAATTACAGACTTAACTAGAGGCGGGGTGACGAGTCGTGACGCTCGACTTGTTTATTCTGTAGAGGCAACAGGCACAGAACAGTTACATTGCTCATTTGTAGATTAATGATGGTAAAACATCAGACATTGATCGAGTTGAAGTTGTCATGCTAGGAGGATTGTTTTGAAGGAGTACAGAAAGACTGGTTAAAACGAGTAAATTTATTTTAAATTTATGCTGTTAGTAAAGTGAGAACCTATTGATATAATGTGAAGAAAGTGAGTATTTATTAAAAAAAATATTGGTAGATGCATTACATTAAGTGTTTTGAGTTTGCTGTAAAGAAGAAATCTTTTAATAAAGGTAAATGGAATTCATTATGAGAAGGAAAATGTTTTGTAATGTGTTCAATAGCTATGATGTTGTTTTATTTTTCTAATTGCACTGGATACGCACACGTTCTGTCTAGCTGAGAACAATATATCATATCTGATTGGTACTACCTCTTGAGAATATTGTCCTGTCAAACAAATCACGACTTAATTATTCTCTCTCTCTCTCTCTCTCTCTCTCTCTCTCTCTCTCTCTCTCTCTCTCTCTCAGAGTACGTGCTTTTCACTGTGTTAATCCTTTGCGCCCTTAATTGCTATATTCATCCTATTGCATGGAATTTTTAACACCCATGTCTTATCTCGAGCAGCAATAAACCATTAACCTTAATTGACTGTTACTTGATATCTCACCTCTCTAAAGGAGTTATTCCCTCTGTGTACCATAAAAGTATTTTTTTTATAATAATGTGTGTCATCTGTGCAGTTTAGTTGCGTTTGTTTTAACATTGTCTGCGCATGAAAAAAAAAAACCTTCATCCGATAGGGGTTAGTTTTGAGATAATCCGGATAATAGCCATATCCGTATTACATCCTCCATCTGTTGCACAAAACTTCCCAAGCATCTGTCACATCATTGAAACTTCACGAGTGACCCATCGACCTCAAATTAGGGTCCATAAGTCAGCCTCGTTCTTCATGGATATTAGGATCCCTCTGTTTCTTGTCCATTTCGAGTTGCTTTCACAGTGCCGAAATATCGTGATATCTCTCCTTGAAAACCTCTTCTATCATACTTTTGTGAGTGTATAAATAAAAATAAATAACTAAATAGTAATAAATAAATGAATAAAAATAAATAAATAAATAAAAACATTCACGTACATTCAAACCACAAACTAAGTATTCATTGCTTCCTATAGGCATTTCAACAAAACCACAAGATATGAGGCTGCCACCCCATGCCCTGACTTTTTGCAGCGTTCGCATCGCGCAAAGTGTATCATCATATATCTCTTTAAATGCAATCAACTGATTGGCGTTGGTTGGAAATGAGGAGCTCATCCGCCATTTAGAGAACATTTCTTCTCCCAGTAGGTCCACAGCCCTTTGATTGGCGTTGTTGTAGCTATTGCCACGTCTTACTGTCATGTCAAGCCGGTTATTATTAATATTATTATTATTCCCACTTATTTCTGAATATTACACGTGCAATCTGAATATCGGCGAAATGGCATTTTTATATGCATATCATTGTGCATTTAGCGACTTATTTACAATCCCATGAGGATGGCATATATGTAATACATTTAATTACTAATCTCCTTGTCGATTTTACATCAATCGGATTAATTCGGAATTATTAAAGAAAAAAGCACATCGTTGTCATTTACAAGATTAAATTGTTGGGATCCAATCACACAAAGGGTCTCTCTCTCTCTCTCTCTCTCTCTCTCTCTCTCTCTCTCTCTCTCTCTCTCTCTCTCTCTCTCTCCAGGTGCATTTTCTAATATTATATTTAGCTGTTTGTTTACGTATCTGTCCGTTATATTGTATGAAAACGGGTTCTCTCTCTCTCTCTCTCTCTCTCTCTCTCTCTCTCTCTCTCTCTCTCTCTCTCTCTCTCTCTCTCCAGGTGCATTTTCTAATATTATATTTAGCTGTTTGTTTACGTATCTGTCCGTTATATTGTATGAAAACGGGTTTTCTCTCTCTCTCTCTCTCTCTCTCTTTCTCTCTCTCCAGGTGCATTCTCTAATATTATATTTAGCTGTTTGTTTACGTATCTGTCCGCCGTTATATTGTATGAAAACGGGTTCTCTCTCTCTCTCTCTCTCTCTCTCTCTCTCTCTCTCTCTCTCTCTCTCTCTCTCTCTCTCTCTAGGTGCATTTTCTAATATATTTAGCTGTCTAGTTACGTATCTGTCCGTTATTTTGTATGAAAACGGGTTCTCTCTCTGTCTCTCTCTCTCTCTCTCTCTCTCTCTCTCTCTCTAGGTGCATTTTCTAATATTGTATTTAGCTGTCTGTTTACGTATCTGTCCGTTATTTTGTATGAAAACGGGTTCTCTCTCTCTCTCTCTCTCTCTCTCTCTCTCTCTCTCTCTCTCTCTCTCTCTCTCTCTCTCTCTCTCTCTCTCTCTCTCTCGGCGTAAGTTTTAGAGCCATGACTCACAACCAAGTAAACCAATTTGAAGGAATAGAATAGGCAATATTCCTGATGATCTCAGCAGTTAATTTTGTTCTTGTATTGTAGTGGACTATTGTCGGTTGCAACCAGAGGGGGAGAGAGACAAGAAATAAGAGATATGAATGATCATTTCCGTCAAAATGTGCGCCCTCATATCATAAGTGAAACCGAGACGAACTCAATAAGGTAATCCTTATACACATGTTGGTGAAACCTTTCATCAAATATATGATTTCACACACACACATACACAAACGTCACACCAGCTTCTTCGTAAATTGTTGAGAGTTGGTGGGGCGTGTAAAGAAGAGAGGCCAATTTATCCCGCAACCTTTTATGTAATGGATGCTAAGTATTGATTTCTTTCGATGCTTCGGCATTTAAGTTCTTGTAATGTCCGCCTTCTTCCAGAGAAATGGAAGGGGACCAGAGTTTTCTTCGAAGTGATTATAAACTCTAATTAGCCCATGTGATGTGGAGGATCAACTTGGAATACTGATTTTAATCGTTAAGTATAAAATCATGAAGATTTTCGCGTCTGCTTCATGGAGATGTTGTTATCGATGGAAAATTGGTTGTTTTTTTAGTGCCGATAAATTTAGAAAACTTTGTGCTGAGAAAGGTCCTGCTTACTAAGGCAACTGGTTAAATATGCAAAGGTAATTGAAAATCCATGAAGGAAGTACATGCAAAGGGGGATATTAAGTCACCTGTACTGACTGGGCTTCTCGTGGATTTTGTAGTGGAAAAGTGATTGGAGATGGAAGAAAAAGTTTAAATTGTAGTAGCGATGCAAAGTTAATGTTGATGCAGTCTTGTCAAGTGGATTTTCAGATAATATTGTGGTAGTATTACAGGAGGATTTTATGTCACCTTTTACAAAAAAAAAAAAAAAAGTGGTTGGAGATGGAAGAGGAAGCGTAGATTGGAGTAACCTTAAAAACTTTACATACTCGGAATGCAGAGATGATGATGTTTTAATTAGAAAACGCCATAAGATTTACAAAGCTTGCTAAATGGCATCAAATATCTAGAGAGACAGGACTCAAGGTAAATCTAGGAAAAGCAAAGGTAATGAGGACAGAATATTCACAAACGGAAGAAATAACACTAGTTGTAGAAAGGATTAGCGAGGCTAAACCTTTCAAATATTTAGGAACAGCGATATCCAATACGTTTCCTCGAGTTGGTATGTAGTGACTGGCTAAAAAAGGCAAATCAAACAGTGTCAGGCTGAACAAGATTTAGAAATCAAGTAGATTGAAATTACGTGCGACTGGAAGATTATAGATTAGTACAATCTAGTACAATCTATGTTGGTTTATGGGTATGAATAATAGTATTATAGTAAAGCTATAACGGAAAAAAATTTTCGACGTGAGAATAAAACTTTAAGAATATTAGGAGTCAGATGGCAGGATAGTGTTAAAAATTATACCATAAGGAAAATTACGAAAGTTCCTTATACGGATGAGATAATGGCAAAGATGGCTTGGACATGTCCGTCGCACCACCGCAGAAGAATAGCATGTGATAGTGTCAGCTGGGCTTCTGTGGGTATCATATGAAGTGGAAGACCCAGACCTACGAGAATAGGAACAACGAGACGGTAGGATGAAAAGAATAAATATTTGTGGAAGATCGGCCACAAGACACTGGGAAGAAGTGAGTGGCGTAATATCAGAGGCCCTGTTGCATCGATGTGGATGATTTGGGTGATGATGGTGCCTTTCGTTCATCTTTATTAGCCGAAAAATATCAAGACCATAAGCATTAAAGATATATATATATATATATATATATATATATATATATATATATATATATATATATATATATATATATATATATATATATATATGCGTGTGTGTGTTTGCTTGTATAGTGTATACATGCTAAAGAAATAAACAGGTTGTAAGTTCATAAAAAATAGCAACAGCTCTTTTCCACTGACTTGCTTTTCGATATTAATATAGCGCATACTTCATAAAATAAGGTAATATTTTTTCTTATAATTGCTAGCTCCAGTTTGTAATAATGTGATGTTTCTTATTCAGATAAACGTAATATATATATATATATATATATATATATATATATATATATATATATATATATATATATATATATATATATATGTGTGTGTGTGTGTGTGTGTGTGTGTGTGTGTGTGTGTGTGTGTGTGTTTGTTTGTGTGTATGATAACCGTATTTCATGTCTTATAACTCAGCAGTTTTCCTCTTAAGACAATCCTGAGTCGTGCAGTACGTGGAACCGTAAATTTTGAAATCTCATTCAAACATTACGGACCAATTTACAGGACAC
This sequence comes from Macrobrachium rosenbergii, assembly GCF_040412425.1. Classification (NCBI taxonomy): domain Eukaryota; kingdom Metazoa; phylum Arthropoda; class Malacostraca; order Decapoda; family Palaemonidae; genus Macrobrachium; species Macrobrachium rosenbergii. The sequence continues at coordinate 19,333,704 of NC_089747.1, forward strand.
TGCCAAATTGCATTTCTCAGTTAAGGGAATATTTAAATTTGAATGTTTTCTGTAAATTAATCATTTTTAGGAACAAGACGAAGAGATGCATTATGTCGCAGAATTGGGGCAATTGTTCATTATATAACTTAAGGACCCAAGACAATACATTTATTTAGTTGGCTGATTTTTGTAGCGTGTTCATTTAGATATGCAGTATCTTCAGTCGAGTTTGACATGTTGTCAATTTGCCATTCATGTGTGGATAGATGGATATCTAAAATTCATGGACTTAGCTTAGGAGTATTTATCGCCTATTCATTTATGATCAAAACCTCTAATAGTTTGAAGTTTTCTCACGCGAGGCCAAACTAAATGTGGCATTAGGACCTTCATCAATAGTTATCCATTGAATTTAAACGTAAACGACCTTGATGATGTCTCCAAGCAATGAGAAAAAGACCACAGTGTTTTTAGAAACATTAGAAGTACTTTGGGGGCAGTTGTACAGAGTCGAGTATGGGTTGTTGGTGTCGAACACTTAAAAGTAAATGTTAATTCTATTAAGAATATATATTTTAGGAAGCTTAACCTGAATGAAAATTACTTTCGCTAGTTTTAGTTTCTTAAAACTTCAAAGAAATCAATGAAAAGAAGTTTTATTTAACAATTATGATATATTTTAATGTTTTGGCAAGGCTGTGATTAAAATTTTCCCAGTGAAAAGGCGGAAAAAAACAATAAACCTCGAAATGAAAATAAATTTTGAGAAGTGGTCCACGAAACAGCATACGCGAAATATTCTACGTTAAAGTGACACCACATTTAACTTACTCCGATGCTTTGAAAATAGAGCGACCGCAACATTGACGTGTTCGTTTTTTTTTTTTTTTTATACGTCAATTGGATTATAATTTCATCTTGCGTGTTTATGAGCATTAATCATTGGACATCCCGCAGACTGTGTGATCTCACTTTTTTATTGTAAGGAAAGTAAGTCAGCTGAACTTCAAGCTTTCCCCTTAAAACGGTAAAATCCTACTCGGATATTTTTTTATACCTTGTGTTTTATCGTGTATCGTAATTAAATGTATATATTTTGTTTATTTTTCATATTATTTATAAATATATTTTCCTTTTTTTTTTTACAGTTCTCCGAGAAGAATTCCGTGTTGCTCCGTCGGATGTCACGGCGACCTCAGGCGAACGAGCCCAGCTAATGTGCTCTCCTCCCAGAGGTCACCCGCCTCCAGAACTCACCTGGTCGAGGAATGGTCACGAGATTGACCCCGAGGAAGAACCTGAGAGGTCAGTTGAAGAATATTATCAGTTTCCTATCTCTCTCTCTCTCTCTCTCTCTCTCTCTCTCTCTCTCTCTCTCTCTCTCTCTCTCTCTCTCTCATGTAAACATTGAACATGCTTTCAATGTTGAGAAACTATCAGCTTTTGGACTAATAGTTAATAAGATTGTACAGTGGTAATCATATTTTTATTTCTTTTAAGGTATCATTGACAAATTGACATGATGGCTTACATTATTTCCTTTTCCTTTTATGTTATTCTTTCCTATTTGATTTTTCTTTTATTCAAAGTTTAAGAAATTACGGATATTTTTGTCTGTTTAAATTTTTGGAGAAAAGAGAATAATCAAGACTGTAGGTATTAATAAGACGCCAGATTGCGACTTTTAAAATCTAGTCAATTGACGTGAGAGAAATTGCACACTTTTAGTGAAGTGAATATTATCTTATAACCAAGCCTTCTTGCTTGTTTCAATACTTTCTTATACTTATCTTCCTCATCGTATCATTCTTTTTCTAGATAAAGGAAACATCACGTCAGGAAATTCACTTCAGATTTCTTCCCTCGGTTACTGGAGATCAGTAAAACAAAAATTCTCTTAGTATTTCTTGTTCCCGATTTATCTTATTTTAGCGATTTGCTGTTCCAAGGCACGCAAAAATAAGCCTCTGCTACTTGCCATGTTTTATACACACCTTACCTCGCAGTATTCTAAGAATTTAGATAAATAACTTCATCTTGATCGATGTCGTGAAATTCAGATATACGTAACGTTTTCTCCCCCTTTTCGTACGTCCTTGCTTATTTTGCAAAGTCTTACGTCCAACGTTGCAACTGTCAAAAAGTAAATTATTTTTTTTCGTAGGCGCTTACCTTCACTAAAACTTCTTTTTCGTGAATGTTGTTTACCTGGGCAAGATAGGTGAATTTGAGAAGGGATTCGTAACAAGATGAAAGACTTTCTGGCCTAAACGTATCGTATGGCATTTAAGACAAGTATTCGCTTTAGTACTTGAGTTATACAGTTCTTTGCTTTATCTTTTTGTGTTTTACTTAGATTTATTGTAGCTTTTGTAACTGTTTGTTCGGGGATAATTAGCAAGAGCAGGGAATTCGTCCAAGATCTTATTTGTCAAGGATTTTCAGAAGCACTTCTTGATCCAAGTCCACTGTAGATTATCTCTAGAATTTACTCAGTTGCTTTTTAGCATTCATTCCCTCAGATTCACTCCCGTGTGAAATGTGCGAAGAACAATTGTTAATTTTTTGTATGCGAACTGAATAGCACCAACAAACTAGTCTCGTAACGGAACTTCCAAAATGGAGGTACGGAAGCATTTGATAACTCAGTGACCCTAGATTTAATTCAGGTTCGCGGTAACACGTTGATGGACAGATTAGCATGACTTTTTTCTCTGTAAATGAAAGGCATAAATTTTTTAACTGATTTTTAATTGATGTAACCATGTGAAGTTGATTGATTACAGCGTCATTATCCCTTGATATTCAAAGCATAGAAAATGCTATTGAAAAAGGAAAGTATGTGAGTAAGTTTAGGTAGGTGAATAAATTGAAAGATAATTACATATACAAAAAGATTTAATGAGACAATTAAATGTTACTAATAAAATAATATTTATGAAGAAACTTCCTCCTATATATCTCACAATGCGTTAACCAACAATCTAGACTAGACTACAGTTTATTTCTTAATTGTCTAAAATGAAAGCAAACAAACCAAAGGAGTTTTCTGTACAGCCGCTACGGCGTATAATCAAGGCCACCGAAAATAGATTTATCTATCGGTTGTCTCGATATAACGCTGTATGAGCCATGGCCTGTGAAACTTTAACCACGGCCCGGTGGAGGCCTATCCTATATCGTTGCCGGAAGCACGATTATGGCTAATTTTAACCGTAAATAAGATAAAAACTACTGAGGCTAGAGGGCTGCAGTTTGGTATGTTTGATGATTGGAGGGTGGGTGATCAACATACCAATTTGCAGCCCTCTAGCCTCTGTAGTTTTTGAGATCTGAAGGCGGCCAGAAAAAGTGCGGACGGACAGACAAAGCCGGCACAATAGTTTTCTTTTACAGAAAACTAAAAGAAAACAGCGCGTGTGAAATTATCAAAATTTCGGTGTGTACAAGAGATATCGTCGGGATCATTAAGCAGATGGTTCTTAGAAAACATTACAGCGATGCCGGCTGTATCGCAAGTCAGTCTAGAGATGCGTTACTGTTAACTTGACAAAAAAATGTGATTTACGAGTATGCACTCTTCGTCTTTATATTATGCTCAAGTCAACTCTTCCCGTTCACTGTAGGGGGATAGTGGTGCCAGTGCACCTTACGTGGTGCACTGTAGGCATTACTAAAGGTTGTTTGCAGCTTCCCTTCGGCCCTAACTGCACATACTTTTAAGCTTTTTACTGTACCTCTTTTCCCACTTCCTTTCTTCCTCTTTTCACTGTCTCAAGCGCTGAATAGCCAAATTTTAATAAATCAAATCAATAATTTCCGGTACTGCCTTCTCTCGTCCCTCTATGAACTCTTGAACTGTCTACTTGTCTTTGGCGTTTCCTGGATTTTCTCCTCAAGCTTTTGAATTTGGGAGCTTTGTAACATGTTTTCTAGTAAGCAATTGCATCTCTTTACCTATGAGAACAAACACCAGCACTGTAATGAATACAATGAAACCACAGTTTAGAAGAATAAAGTATAATATACTGACAGTTTCGAAACATCAGGTTTCTCCTTCAGTACCATTCATACTGAAGAGATGACGTGATATCTGGAAACTGTAATTCATACTCATTTTCTCAAACTTATGGCTTTAATTTTGACACCCGGTATCACGTAAAGGTAAAACTCACCTAATGACCCCCTTATTGGTACAAAAATTAAAACCACAAGTTTGAGAAAGTGAGTATGAATTACAGTTTCCAGGTATCACGTCATCTATTCAGTATGAATATATGGTATTGAAGAAGAGACCTGATGTTTCGAAACTCTCTGCATATTTATTTTATTCTTGTGAATTGTGGTTTCACTCATTACAGTGCTGGTGTTTGTTCTCTTAGGGAAAGAAATGGAAGTGCTTACTAGAAAATATTTTACAAAGCAACGACGTGCGCATAGATGTGTATTTACTGCCTCTACATCATCAACAACAACAACAACAACAATAATAATAATAATAACAATAATACAGGTAGACGTCCAGTACTTTCCAGATGCACAGTTACAGATGACATATGAATAAATAAGACCTTTTCTTCTCCCAAGTACCAGAGACCACTTGAAAGAAAATGGGTTTCACGAGAACTGGGAACAGAAGTAACAATTCCCAATTTCTCCAGTGGAGAGGAAATCCCATTCCTTGTCAACAGCAGCAACGTGTATTGAGATAAATGGGTTACCTACCTAACTATTTTGTTCGATCGATGATGCCTATTTCCCCGCTGTGTTCCTCCTAACCTCTCGACAGATTGTTTACCAAACTTGTTTCTTCTATTTGTTTTCCATCTAAATACAGTTCTCTCTCTCTCTCTCTCTCTCTCTCTCTCTCTCTCTCTCTCTCTCTCTCTCTCTCTCTCTCTCTCTCATGTCTACACATGAGAGAGAGTACCTCGCTAAAAGTTAATTAATACCTTACATTCCAGCAAGACGGTTGGGTCCTTTTTCGAGTCATTATAAAAATATAAATGAAATTCAGCACTTGATAAAAAGACACAATCAGTCAGTTTTACTGGACGTATGTAAACTTGTGTATATATATATATATATATATATATATATATATATATATATATATATATATATATATATATATATATATATATACACACATGTATTTAATTACCTACGTATTACATCTATCTCCCTCCATCGTATGAGACTTTTTGTTATACACAAAGTTTGTACGTTCTTACATGTGCGCGGTTTTTACATTTCATTATGGTAGACCTCTTTCATTTCTCTAAAACTTGAGAGTGTTCTTCTCTTCTTCTATAATTCCTCCCAGTACTCCTTTATTTCCTCACTCAATCCCATCTCCACGGCTTCTCATTTTTTCCTCCTTCCATTTCATCCCGGCTCTCTTCCCTGATGCCAACCACTCTCCTCGGAAGCCCCTTAGGTAATGGTATTTGATCCCTTTAAGGTCACATCAAGCGATAGTCAATTAGGTGTGGATGGCGCTCCCTAAGCCCTACGATGGTCGCTTCTAGAAAATGCGTATATCATCTAAGGGCCTGGTCGGTCGTGGCACTGGTCGCTTCAGATAATGAAACCTGGGTTGCCAAAGTCTGGAGCGAAGTTTCACGCTGATGTCTTCTTGTGTGATTGCTTTGGGTGTTAGTTTTTCATCTCTAAAAATTTTGCCTAATATAAAAATTTAGGTCCAAAATGTTCATAATTTAAGTAGAGATGCTCTCCTCATTTTATGCGTGGAAATCCTTAATCCTTGGACTGAACGGTTCTTTCCCTCTGTTACATAGCTCTGGAATTCACTCTATGCTTTCCTCTTCCTGCTCTTATAATTTTCCGTCCGTTAGTAGAGAATTAGGTTGGCAATCCCATCGGCCTTTGAATATAAAGAAATATTGATAGGTGATTCATCCTAATTACGCTGTATTACTGATCTGAAACGATCAGACATTGAATTCATATTCAGTGAAATTATTCGGTTATAGAATCGTTTAACTGCTAGTACTGATTACTGGTAATATGATAACCCTGTTTGATTGCAGCTAATAAATGGTGGTAATTGTATTGTTCATCCCAGCTGAGTTATTTACCAATTACTACAATAAATTTCTGATTTTTGCAGACACAAAATTAATTATACGGATGAATCACTTAATACTATCAACTATACGCAGTTTACCTATAAGCAAAATGTAGATATCAACGGAAATATTTCAGATGAACAAGCCTGTTTATGAGCAGGCATTTGTCTTTTTGTCTTCATGGCAATCTTCAATAAACTGTAGATAGTTCTTGCTATAGCATATCAAAGAGAAAGGCTTTAAAATATCAAAGATTCATTATTATTATTATTATTATTATTATTATTATTATTATTATTATTATTATTATTATTATATTTCAGTCAAAACATACAAATATTGAGGCGAACATGCCATAATGTCAGAAGCAGTTCACTACAATCCCTCCTTTCACTTAACAAAATCCATTTCCTAGATGCAAAACAAAGTAGTAGTTTCACAAAGCAAATGGTAATGCACATTCACTAACTTCAATACTCTCTCTCTCTCTCTCTCTCTCTCTCTCTGTCTCATGCGCGTGCACACACACACACACACACACACACACCCCGTTTATGAGGCTTGGAGCGGCTGATTTTGAGGTTGCTTTTTAAACGTGAGATTCTCATTGAAGTAGCAGTTATTTTCTTTAGAGATTGAAATATAAGGATAGCAGCTCATTGATGAGACATGTCATACAGTGTGTGTATATATATATATATATATATATATATATATATATATATATATATATATATATATATATATATATATACATATATATATATTATGTATGTATGTATGAATGTATAATCACCTACTGGTCATATTTACATTATATACATGTATTTTTGATAGAAGAGACCGTTTTCATATACAATACCTCCCTTCCGACTCAAAGCATTCATTGAAAAGCGTACCCCAAAAATGAGGAAAACTGAGAAGCTGAGAGATTATTGTAACTATTGAAAGTACACGGTTGTAGATATATATATATATATATATATATATATATATATATATATATATATATATATATATATATATATATATGTCTGTGTGTGTGTGTGTGCAGAAGGAAACGCTTAATATTGTATTACGATACCGAGAATGGATCTATTCTGGATCGAGTAAGACACGCATTAATTCGATGTAATTTATGCGCGTACGAGTGAATTATATTCTTACCTATCTCTCTAGCAAAGTGGGGATACTATTTGAGTGTTTGGCAGCTGCGGTAAATCCTTACTTACTGCAGCTGGTAAAGGAGCAGATTTACTAGAGTTTCTGGGAAGCCAGCTCTTAATAAATAAAACGGATTTTGGTCATTATATATATATAAATTCGTTTTGTTTATATTTATTGACAAAAAATCTTTTTATTTATTAAGAGCTGGCTTCCCAGGAACTCTAGTAAATCTGCTCCTTTACCTGCTGCAGTAAGTAAGGATTTACCGCAGCTGCCAAACGCTCAGATAGTATCCCCACTTTGCTAGAGAGATAGATGAGAATATAATTCACTCGTACGCACATAAAATATATCGAATTAGGCGTATCTTACTCGATCCAGAATAGATCCATCCTCAGTATCGTGATAAAATATTAAGGTTTTTTTTTTGCTGCACACATAAACACAGACACATTTACATTATATATATATATATATATATATATATATATATATATATATATATATATATATATATAAAGCATTGTACTGGTAAAATTTACCAGAACCGTGTACTTTCAATAGATACAATAAACTCTCAGCTTCTCAGCTTCCTCCTGTTGGGGTACGCTTGCCATTGAATGCTTTGAATCTGAAGGGAGGTTCTGAGTATGAAAACGGTCTCCCGTCTGTTAAAAATACCTGTGTGTATATATATATATATATATATATATATATATATATATATATGTGTGTGTGTGTGTGTGTGTGTGTATATATATATATATATATATATATATATATATATATATATATATATATATATATATATGTATATAATATATATATATATTTATTTATTTATATATATATATGAGAGAGAGAGAAAGCGAGGTGTTAAAAATATTTCATGTTCTCTCTCTCCGTGCGCCTACTATATTCAAGAGTATTTCATAATGAAAACAGAAAACAAGCTAAAGGTTTGTACAAACATTTTTACCTGGGTGCGTGAATATTCAGATTTTCCTTGGCTGGGTCAGAGCTAAAACAAGGAACTGTCTATACCTGTAGGTTATCCTTCATTACATGTAAACAGACCCACGAATATTACACTTAAAAAAGCGATTCATAGGTTACAATGTTTCTGTATATCTAAGAAGGCGATTTTTCCCATGATAATAAGTATTAATTAATATATGTTAGTGCCGTTCCAGTTTTCAGTGTTTGACTACATAACTTACATTTTCCTCTTTATATTAACAAACAGTGACAGTCTGACGGTTTATCGAATAATGACCTCTATATATCAACAAACAGTGGCAGTCTGAGTGTTTAGCGGATAATAACTATGCCTATGGGATAATATTTACGCCAGACTTGATTATATGCATAAAAGCCAAAAATCTGTCAATGTCTCGTCTGTTTCTAACCTTTCAGTATAAAGCTGTAAAGAAAGCAATGTTAAAAGTATGGGGGGGGGGGAAGAAAAATATTTATTTTTCCACAAACGAAAGAGAGAAACAGGATGGAGTTCCTGTTTATCTCTCTCTGTCATTCTTTTATAGGGTAACGAAGCGATCACTTTCCTCCAAGAGCTCAAAGACTGAGATCAGATATTAGTTTACCTCAGAGAACTTTCAGCACATCCGTTATGTAGAGTAAGTAGAAGAGACATTTAAAATGGACAACGAAAATGATAAAATTTTCGTATACTCCTTTAAAATCGATGTCTGTGGCGGTAGTTTTCATTTTGTGTCAAGGTTGTACAAAATTTGGTTAATATTTCTTTCTTGAATATTCCATGAAAGGGTAGATAGGAAGTACTTCAGAATGAAACCGATCGAATATATATATATATATATATATATATATATATATATATATATATATATATATATATATATATATATATATACATATATATATACATACATGATAGATAGATATTTGTGTACAACCAGAAAAATCTTCATCTCTCAGCTCTTCCGTTTCATGTATTTTTGTAATCACCATATCGACCCACCTTCCTTCCTTTAGGTGGTCTGTCTGGCACTCTGCGTTTAGTGTCATTATCGTCTTTCTTTGTTACCCCTCTTTGAATTTACTGTCTCTCTCTCTCTCTCTCTCTCTCTCTCTCTCACACTTCCCTCTCCTCTCATCACCTTTCCCTTTCTTTTAGCCACACTGATTGCTGTGTTTCTCTCTCTCTCTCTCTCTCTCTCTCTCTCTCTCTCTCTCTCTCTCTCTCTCTCTCGTTTCCTTCTCTTTCCCCCATCTAGGGCTCACCTACAATTTCTTCTTTTTTACGGCTTACTCCTTCCTCGAACCCCGTTAATTCTTCCTTCACTTTTTATCTGCCGTCTATTACCGTTTTCGAGATTATTTTACGGTTTTTTTTTATCTTCCTGTTCTATCGACTCCCCTTTCACACTTTTATTTCAACAGTAGCATCCACCATTCCATCTTGACATCCACCCTCTCTCTCTCTCTCTCTCTCTCTCTCTCTCTCTCTCTCTCTCTCTCTCTCTCTCTCTCTCTCTCTCTATCGGTATGTGGCTGCACGAGCCATCTCTGTTTGATCTAGAAGGGACAGGGTGGGGTAAAGTGAGAGAGAGAGAGAGAGAGAGAGAGAGAGAAGAGACGGGGAGAGGGAATTGTACTGACCACTGTGGGTTAAGCCCTTTGATGTATTTCCCAATGGTTAGTGAATTCCAATTTGATTTTGCTTTCATGTCGTTTGTCTGTGTGATATCTATTTGAATACATAATTGCATAAAATCCGGGCAAGCGATTGCGGCTTCACTTTCGCATAACTCATTCCAAAGCCGCTCTCTCTCTCTCTCTCTCTCTCTCTCTCTCTCTCTCTCTCTCTCTCTCTCTCTCTCAACTATGCGTTGTGGGACGATAGAAAATTCGTTCCATGTTGTTATGGGACAGTGTGTTGACTTTTCAGTTCATCTCAATTTACTGCCGTTTGCGTTGGATCTGTTTCATTACTGTTTACAAGTACGGTGAATAAATGACAGGCAAGCTGCGTAATCACATATTTGTAAAACTGGACACGCCTCCGTCTCTTTTGTCCGAATTTCACTCGAAATTCTGTACGGGAAAACGTCCTTTGTTAGAGAGTGTTTTGAATTCGTGCCTGTCCGTCTCCTGTCTCTGTGCCCTTACGTATAGGCGCTGTTCGTAGGAATGTGGCAATATACTTTCCCTCGTGTGTATACATACATGTATACATATACACACACACATATGTGTGAGTGTGCGTGTGAATTTTTGTCACTTACGGGCGCGTGATTTTTACATGCACAAATGTTAAGTAACAAATATCGTTTAAATATCGTTGAGTTACAATTGAAAGGTGCAACTGCCCTTGCCAGAATTCGAACCTGGGCCTTTGGTTTAGATACAACGTGCCAAGCTTTATCTATCTGTCTATATATATATATATATATATATATATATATATATATATATATATATATATATGTATATATATACAGTATATATATATATATATATATATATATATATATATATATATAAAAACACTGGAAGCCCATATGTATACTAATAGGCTCTCTTTGTTTTACAGTTACATATATTTACATTTTCTGAATACAGCTTACCAAAGTTTACACACATATACATGCATACATACACACATACATACATATAAATGTGTGTGCATGTACATTTGTGTGTGTGTGGATGTGTTTGTAGTCATACATGTGTATTTTCAAATATACTATACCTGTTTTATATCCGTTCTTGATTAAATTTCAGCCGGACAGCATCTTCTGCTCTGCACAACATAAATTAAACCATATTAAAGCATTGTCCTAATAGCAACAAAATTTCCATCTTATTTTTTGTATACCCTCAGAATCGAATTATTCGCCTTATCACTCTGGATATTGCTTCAGAAAGCTGCCTTTTTATTTGGGCCCACCTCTTCTTCTCCAGTGGAACGGTTTGGTAACCTCTGCTCTAGCAAAGCTAAATTTTTTTTCAATTTTTCAGTCATATTATCTGACATGCCTCCAAATGGCAACAGTCTGTTATAATTCCCGACATTATTATGTCAAGAGCTCATCACTTTGATCATTCCTGTCCTCAGCTGCCAGTCTGTGGAATCCCAAAATAAGCGAGAATTTAACTGAATAATTTTCTTTTTTTAAACTGCAGTCTTTATTTCACGTGTTTAACATACAGCTGATTATTTGCATATAGTAATGATTATCGAAAACCAAAAAACGTGAAAGTGTTCGTATCGTGAGCTTAAATTTGCGTATATATGAGAAAGAGTAAAATGGTTTAAAGCCATAGAAATCTGAAGGTGTTTTTGTAAATCTTACCAGTTAGCCTTTGAACTAAAGTATATTTGGATATTTGTCAATTTCAGATGATAAAATGTCTACTAAGAGATGTTAGCTCAAACAGAATGCGAAATAAATATATATAGAATTTAAAAAATCCTTTTTAAATAAGATACAGAAGAATATAAAATAACTGAAAACCGGAAAACACTGAAGAAAAAAAAAGAAAATAATCTACGAATGAAAAAAAAAGTCTGAAATAAAAAAAAACGAGAAAGACTCTCATCAGTGACTCTCGAAAGGAGGACTGTGAACGAGAGATTGACCCAAAGAATTTATGACTTTAATGTCGAAAGGAAGAGAAGGAGATTTAAAGCCATTAAAGGGAAGTGGGTCTGAATCTCGAAGAGTCGCAGGTCACGGGTTGGTTGGGGTTTTCGAGAGGGGGGAGAGGGTGGGAGGGAGTTGGGTGGCTGAAATCACGGGTTTCTTAGGACTGGGGCAAAGAGGGGGTGGATGTCGCCGGGTCCAACACTGATTGGTTTTATGGACAACGAGGAAGACGGTCAGCTTCCCTATTAATTTCAAGTTGTTGTGGTCAGTTCTGAGTTTTCCTTTCTAGGCCCTCTGTAAGGCATTATTTCTAGGAAATGAATGATTTAGAATGAGATTATTAAGTTATGTAAAAGCAAAGGAGTTAATTAATCTGAAAGGTGAGAGTTTTATCGTAATGATTCCGTAACTGAAATCTGATTTGGTGTAGTATATTTTTCAGGTAAAACTATAATATGATCTGGAATATTATTTAGAATTTCTGCATAAAGATTTAGTTTTGAAATGCCTCCGTGTTTAGAGCTAGAGTAAGATTTATTATAAATTATCCTTGTAAGTTGATCGATTATGGAATATGACGTAGAACTGCGTTAGGCATAGTGAGTCTTTATGATTCCGTTTAAAGTAAACCTTCCCAGCGTTCATTCTCAGATCCCCTTAGAAATACCATGGGATAGGGTACTACAAATCATTTGCTGTTAAAACTGCAGAGTAACTAGAGAGGGGCTGAAGTTCTGTATGGTTAGTACAGAATTGTGGATTGTGTGGAAGATATAAACTGATTTGTCGTAGTATTTTCGTGAGAGGATACGCAGTGTATTCATTGAGAGAAGGATGAGAAATTCCCTTTGTGAGTTGTTATAAAATGTGAGATGAAAAAAGGTTTCGGCGACCAGAATTCCAGCAGCAACTGTGATAGAATTTCCTACAGAAATTACTCGCTAAACAGAATTTCAAGTCTGGCGCATATTTCCTTTTAGATGCGTCAAATTAATAGGTGGTCGCGCAGTTAACATCAGTTCATTAGAGAACTGCAAAATGCTGATATCTACGAGAAGATTCAGATTTTATGCGTATTCCTTGCGTGCATAGGAAAAATGTGTGAAATTAGTTTTTACTTGTGTGACTTTTAACTGCATATTTGAAATATGAGAAGCGGGATATAATTGAAATTATTTTTAAATAAAGCTACGAAACTAGACGTATTGTTGTAATATGCAATTTCAGAATGACGCCTGTCATTCATTACACAGAGTAGGATTAAGTCAACATTTCCTTAAAAAGAACTGGATCTGAAGTAAAATAAAAAAAGAAAAAAAGAGTATACAGTATTCCCTGTCATTATTCTAATAGGAAATTTGCTGAACTCACCATCGTTTTTCTGGTAAAGAAACTACAACTTATGAGAAACTAGTTTTTTCCTTAAAAATAAAAAAAGGTGGAATTTCTTGAGTTTCTCATAAATTTAATTGGTGGCATTTCAGAACAGTCATTTCTGTCAGAAATGTGAGCTGCAAGAATATTTCGAATAGATTCACGTGTATTATCACATTAATTTAATTCCGATAGCCTCTCAACTGATTAAAGTTTAAATTATATATATATATATATATATATATATATATATATATATATATATATATATATATATATATATATATATATATATATATATATATATAAACACCTTTATGTAATTCATGTACCGTTCTTATGTAAGATGAGGTAACTTCATAGCAAGCCCAGTAGAGCAGATTTTATTTTTTCCAGGGTATGTTTGTTATGTTAGGGTGGACTCTTGAATTGGAAGGTTTCCATCAGATTGCTTGTGAAGTATGATATTCATTCAGGACTACATACAGGCTTAACCTGAACATTTTATTTGAAAGACGACCCACTACACCCTCGTGTGTTGAATTTCTCATCTCTGTATGGAAATCTGATTATTATCATCCTAGTTCATATCCTCAGAAAAAATATGGTTGCCCTCAAAGGAACTGTGCGAAAAGATAAAGAATAGTATCGTGTCATTTCTTAGTGAAGTATATTCTTGTATTTACACAGGAATCTTGGTGAAGATCTCAATTCTCTTGTAAAGCTTCATACCGTCTTTGTGTGACCTCTTTTGCAGCACGATTTTATTTATTATTTTTCTTGTCATACGCAGTTTCATCGAGCATTATGGAGTTTTTGGTCATAGAGCTAAGCTGGTCAGTTTAATTTTTATGACTTATTCAGGAGCTCATTAGGATGGCATCGTGATGGAGGGGGTTAGGGGCTGTATAATGTGCACCACTATTGTTTTATAACTAAAGTAAAGTCCTAGCTTGTTATGGACACAGGAAATTACATGGCTTTACCACTATATGATTGCTAATGATGAAAAATAATGGCTACAGGGAATTTCAATTTTTTCCTCTATATGCTAATGCAAAAAGTAATGATGGCAGGAAATTAAAGGGCGTTGCCTTCATATGTTTACTAATGAGGAACAGTAATGACCAGGGGAAATTAAATGGCTGTCCCTTTATATTATTTGCTGATGATAAAAAGTAGTACCCAGAGGAAAGTAAGCGTTTTTTTCCTCATGTTTGCTACTGATAATGATCACAAGAAATTAAATGGTTCTTCCTTAGTATGTCTGTTGATGATAAAAGTTAATATCCATAGAAATTAAATGGACGTTCTCCTATAGTTTTGCTGACGATAGAAAGTAATGATGACAAGAAATTAAATGGCTGCACCTTTCTTGTCTGCTGATGATAGCATAGAAACGACGACAGGAAATTAAAGGGCCTTTCATTTATATATTTGCTGATGATTAAAGATAATGTCCACAGGAAATTAAATGGCTTTTCCTTTGTATGAATGCAGATGATAAAAAGTAATGACTATGATAAGTTAAAGGGTATTTCTTTCTATACACTTATTAATGATAGAAGTAATGACCACAGAAAATTAATATGATTTCATATGATGACAAGTTCGTCTACAGAAAATTAAAAGTTTTCCTTAATTAATATGCTTATAATAAGAATTCTGTCGTTACTTAGATGTTCAGCAATTTCGGAACTCAAATACTTTATATTGTTCTATTTTTTATCATTGAATGGATAACAGCTTTGTCTTCCTGCCTTACCTATGGAGCTCAAATAACGCTAATTGGCATTTAAACCAACAAGTATGAAAGGTAATCTATTTTGAAACGAAATGTACTTTGTTAATCTCGTCAGCCTCCCATTTTTACTCTTGAAAGAAATTTGGTGGTTAAATTACAGACAATTCCAAATGGTTGAAAAATGAACCTAAATTCTTTAGTACTGTCTCATTCAGTAAACGTAATTCTGTTATTATGATCATTACGCTGAACACGATGCCTTCATGCGAAAAAGAGAACGGAAAGAATAGAAATAAAATGTAGAGGAAAATGATGAATAAATTATATTAAATAATAAACGAAAATTGCAAGTAAATAATGTTTAAGGATAAGATAACAAACTGTCGTTGCACTGATATCAAGATAATCATAAGATAGTGATCAAAAGTTAATTTTTTTTTCCATTTAAAACGCTACATATCGGTCTCATTTATTTAATCATGATAATGTAAACGAAATGGGAAGCTACCATTTGTTATGGATTAAATTGTCATATTTATTCAGATATTAATATGTTAAGAGTGTATAATCCCTAGTATTAAGGAAAGAAGTAATTACATAATTGCTTGGTATCTAATAAACGATATTACATTCTAAAATATTTTCACTTCGCAAGATGAGACAAAACAAAGAATTAAAATCATTTTGTTATTGACAAAATATTGAATTACGGAAGTGGTTACAATGACTGCCGTATAAATTCAAGTAATATCGTGGTTTTCAGCGTGAGAAAAATAAATGGGTTTAAGATGTAAGTGGAAGAAAAGATGAAAGTGAACATAAATGAAAATGAATAAACAAAAAATAAAAGTAAAAAAAAATAATAAAAATAAAAAAATGAGAATATGAAATAATTGAAGATCAAAATAAAACAGAGATATAAAAAGTGCATGATGTACGGATCAAATAATATTTTGAAAGCGCAATGAAAATGATAATAAATAATAAGAAATTACTGAAAAGTTGAGCATTGTTAAGAGTGAATACTTGCACGAAGGGTAAGTGATTAAATGAATGATTCGTAGTTTAGAAGCATGAATAACAGGCACAAGGTGAATAAGTAAGATTTTAATTTGTGAGTGAAGAGAGGATTTTCTTTTGGAATGATGCACAGTACATGAGCAGCTTACGAAGAGTAAGAGAGATATTTTAGAGACAGGAAATAAGGAAAAGAACGCTGGCCTATTTACTTCTGCATCGCCATCTTTGACTTGAAACTACTCGTTTATGAAAAGGAATATATATATATATATATATATATATATATATATATATATATATATATATATATATATATATATATATTCCTTTTATATATATGTGTGTATATATATACATTATATATATATATATATATATATATATATATATATATATATATATATATATATATATATAGTCATAGGGTTACATAAAGGAGAGAGACAGCACATCGGACCTTGTCCATAGACAAAAAGATTTCGTTCGAATTTTTGTTACTCCCCATTATAAATCTCACCATGGGTGAATGACTTTGGAAAAAAAGATTTATTTACCTTTTATTTTTTATTTTTATTTTTTTTTTTATTTTTTTATCGAGCGGAGAGTAGAGGGACGGGGAAGAGTGGGAAGCGTTAGGGCGAGAGAGTGCTGGAGCGAGAAAGGAACATAATATTCCCGGGAATTGTTGTTGGCTTTGTGTATTCCAAGAGAGAGAGAGAGAGAGTGCGTAGGGGGGAGGGGAGGGAGAGAGAGAGAATGTTCGCTGATAGTGAACTTTGATATGATTATTCTTTATACTTGTGAAAATCGTGGGTTGCATTGCACAGAATGTCTCTGAAGAGTGTTATAGAAGGGAAATTTTTACTTTCATTTTTTGTCAAATATATATGTGTGTATATATGTGTATATATATATATATATATATATATATATATATATATATATATATATATATATATATATATGATCAAGAGATTAAGGGCAGGAATACGATGAGATTCACATTCCTGCCTTAATCTGTTTGATCGTATGGACAAAAACGCCTTGCTCGTCTGATGTGTGTTGTGTGTGTGTGTGTGTATATATATATATGTATATATATATATATATATATATATATATATATATATATATATATATATATATATATATATTAACTTTATCACATACACAATTGTTCTGCTCATTAGTACAATTACTAACAGGACCTCATTCGAACTGGATTGCATCTAGTGGGGATGTTTATTAAAAAAAGTTTTGAATAAATATCTCCACTAGATACCATCCAGTTTTAATGAGTTCCTGTTAGTAATATATATATATATATATATATATATATATATATATATATATATATATATATATATATATATATATATGTATGTGTGTAATTGTAATTGTAATTGTAATAGTCACAAACCTCTCTCTCTCGCTCTCTCTCTCTCTCTCTCTCTCTCTCTCTCTCTCTCTCTCTCTCTCTCTATATATATATATATATATATATATATATATATATATATATATATATATATATATATATATATATATATATATATATATATACATACATACATATATATATACATATACATACATACATATATATATATATATATATATATATATATATATATATCGTCTTGAGAACTCCATTACTATTATTGGTGCTGTCATTTTTGACGAATTCCCGATGCCCTTACTTGACGAGCTCAACCCACCCAATTTGTCCGGGCTTGGGACCGACGGGTCATTAACTCACTTCGAGTTTTATGACCCACAGCCTGGGAATTTTGATGAGGATGAAAATGTGTAGTATATTCAGCTGTCAGAGGTGCAAGAAGATTGTGTGTAGAGAATATGCCAGACTGTACGGCGCGCGGGTGTGTGTGTGTATGAATGAGTGTATTCAGGTGTGTGTGTGTTTATGTGTGTGTGTGTGTGTGAGTGAATGTATTGGCAAGTGGAAAGTTTCTACCTTGGAACAAGAGATTCAACATCAGACTATCTTACCAGATTTATTAATCAAAATATCACTCATATCACTCATATCAAAATATCGCTCATGTTATTCATATAAAGATATTACTCACAAAATATCAGTGTTATATGAAAACTGTTATTAATTTTGAAAGAAAATCATTATAATTTCCCACAGCTAGAAACATCGCCAGTGAATTACAATATGGCTACTCGTCTTGCTAAGTGTCCCTCAATCACATTTACTTACCTGCTTTAAAACTAGACAAAAGTATATGTGTATGTATGTTCTGTATATACGTATACATGATTGTGTGTATTTGTGAAATTTTTACCCAAGAGTTTCTTTCAAAGAGTCCGGGTGCAGAGAAAAAGCAGGAAAACTGCTACTGCTGCAGAGTTTGCCAGGCTGCTAGGCCATGAATGAACTAAGTTAAGTATATCTTAGTTTAACCAGACCACTGAGCTGATTAAGAGCTCTCCTAGGGCTGGCCCGAAGGATTAGATTTATTTTACGTGGCTAAGAACCAACTGGTTACCTAGCAACGGGACATACAGCTTATAGTGGAATCCGAACCACATTATGACGAGAAATTAATTTCTTTCACCAGAAATAAATTTCTCTAATTCTTCATTGGCCGGTCGGAGAGTCAAACGCTGGGCCAACAGCGTGCTAGCCGAGAGCTCTACCCACCCCTCCAAGGAAGAACATGGATGAACTTAGCAATAATAAAATTTCCACTTCTTCGAGATTCCCTCAGAAATTCACATAGAACTTTATTAGTTCCAAATCGTCGTTCCTTGTACCTCACTCTTCATTTCTGTCCTACTTTGAATCACTTACTTTCTAAATATGAAAGCCCTCTGATTCTATCATTACTGTAAACCCATTCCATCTCTTTCTTTGTTGCAGTGGTTTGTTCTTCTTCCCGTTAACTTTTTTAACCGTTTTAACTGTACCCTGTCTCCGTTACATATGATTTACTATGGTACCATACGTGTAGCTTATTACTTGTAAATTGCAGCCACTTCTTTTTTGGCACAACAACAACAGCGTTTCATTTTCAGATAGAGATTTTGGCTGTTTTCCATTTCCCGCAAAAATCCTGCTGCCTGTCCTGTTTGATATTGTAGACAATAATAACCAGGAATATTCTCTTTATGTTCTTGTGAACTCTACCTAGGAATGTCCAGAGCAACCTTGATCATGTAACTCTAGAAGGTATAAAAATGTAAACTGCAGAATTATGCTTAGTCAGAAGGAATATCTCTCTCTCTCTCTCTCTCTCTCTCTCTCTCTCTCTCTCTCTCTCTCTCTCTCTCTCATTTCTTCCGGTAGCTGGGGCAGAGCATCAAATAATGGGTTCCGCTAGAGGGGGTTTGCACCCGCAGCAGGACGTGTTATCATTAAAGCGCAGCCCATTATTGAAGAGCAAGCCGTGTTCACCAAGCAGCTACATGAGTAGAGGCAAAGGGCGGGGAACGTCGAAGCGCCCTGCCTCCTCCGGATGCCATCGCTTGAGTTGTTAGTTCCAATGCGCTCGGGCTTGGCGCTCCTGGGGTCGGTCGGTGCAGGGCCCCTGTCATGGTTCGTCGGGTATTCGGGTATACCGAAGGTTAAGAGATGTTGCCAAGTAGCTAATTATAAACGTCATCAACCATTCTTAATGAGCTAATTCAAGTGTCGTTCTGTTATGGTTATCTCTGCTCCGCTGAGAGTGGAAATGTTGCAGAAGATTGTAAGATATGTTAATGAGATGGGAAGGAGGAGTGGATTAAGGTCGGGTTATTCAAAGAGTAATGCTTACGGGAGGAAATAGTAGAGGGAGAGTAGAGAGAGCCAAAGGGCAAAAGTTGTCGAAATGCGTTTATAGAAAAATGAATTTTCATGGAAATGTGTAGGCAGAAACATCGAGAGAGAGAGAGAGAGACGAGGGTCTGCCAAAGATTCAGAAAAAAAGTAATAGAAAGATGGAGAAATGATAAGAAAAAGTATGAAGGGAGAGAAGTCTCTGTATCAAGACTCCATCTCTCCCAGAGCACTGACTGGAGGCAGCCAGTGATGTTTGCCATCTAAATAAGACGTCTCTCACTATCAAATGGGAAAAGTCTTTGTATAAAAGATTGATGCACTTGACTTTATCTCGCCAGAAAGGCCAACTTTATCTCTTGTTCTTCTTCTGTCGTTCAAGGAAGAGATGGAAGGGCAACTTGGTTCCGCTGAGCTGTAAGGCTTTGTTAAGTGGAGATATTTATCTCGGTCATGTGTTTTTACATCGGCTGCCGTTATTTGTGTGGATTTCTTTGGGGAACGGAGCCAAGGCGTCTACAAGGAAATGTTTTTTTTTTTGGCCATACCGTTATATTACGCTATTTTCATAATTTATTTTCACTTGTTCTCGTGCCAGCCAAATAGAAAGTGTGGAACGTTTTAACTGCAGTCTTGGAGCATTTGCTTCAGAAAATGTGGATGAAAGTTACGAAATGATGTTTATGAGATTTTCTGTTATTATTTGGGAACGAGATAAATATCTGCTCCGAAGATTTCAAGGATGATGGTATATTAAAATATTGACTATGACAACGATTCAGAAGTTGATTCCTGAAGTTTAATATAACAGTCATTCCTTCATATAGGAAATTGGGCTTTGCCATTTTTATCTGTCCAGTAGTTATAATCGATTCAGCGATACAAGAAAAAAAAAAAAACTAACGGAAAACGTACTTTTGCCGGTCGAGTATTAGACTTCGTAACCTGATTAGGACTGAATAAGGCCAGACGAACCTAATCCGAGACAAGGAAAGCTTTCCACTGGCATCCATTAAGTTATGAGAGTGGGGTTTGCAGCTTCGCACAAGAGTAAATTAATTGCTTATTACCGGAAAAGTCTCACTTTGTTAGATCACTTCCTTATAGGAAAAAAAGATGAACGAGAAAAAAATATACTTCAGGAAAGTTTTTCTTTCATACAAAAATTAAAGTCTTATACACTGACTTCATTAGATATGAAAAAAGTATTAAATGGATAGATCCAGTTGTGGTTGGTAGACTTGATTTTTCAGTCAGGGTTTTCTATTCGAACATTATTTCTCTTTCTTGTAATCAAACGTATCTTATCTTTTGCATATCTGCCAATTTCCTTAATATTCAAATGACAGATTCCATAACTCGTTACCTATATATATATATATATATATATATATATATATATATATATATATATATATATATATATATATATATATATATATTTTTTATCTTTCAGGGCCTTGCCCGTCTCTGTACCATTTGAAAAAATTACATGTGCCTGTCATCTGTCGCCTTTTCCAATTCCTTTTATTCTTTTCACTTTTCCTGGAACCTGAGTGAAAATCCTTTATTTTTCGCCCTTCAAAGGCATGCCGCCCTCGTCAGTGGTAGATTCTCAAGCTCGGCCTCCTCCGAGCAAATTTTTACTTTCGATAGATTTTTTTTTTCTTTGTTACCATGTAAACACATTTTTTTCTTCCCCCTTTTGATAGATTTCAGAGAAGTTTAAACAAATATTCTTCTCTCTCTCTCTCTCTCTCTCTCTCTCTCTCTCTCTCTCTCTCTCTCTCTCTCTCTCTCTCTCTCTCTCCTTTTGATCCATTTCATGCTCTTTGCGTTTAAACGTTTTACTCTGTCGTTTCTTAGGTTGATTTTATGAACACCTCTGCCGTTGAGTCTTGTTACTCAAAGTGCTCCAGCACTTTTCCATATATATGTATGTATATATATATATATATATATATATATATATATATATATATATATATATATATATGTGTGTATGTATGTATGTATGTATGTATGTATGTATTTATGTATATATGTTTGCATGCATATACATTATATATATATATATATATATATATATATATATATATAGAGAGAGAGAGAGAGAGAGAGAGAGAGAGAGAGAGAGAGAACGTGCATGTGGCGTAGATATATAGTAGATCCACTGCCAACCTATGTAAGGTGCATATGTATACCTTAGTTTAACCAGACCACTGAGCTGATTAACAGCTCTCCTAGGGCTGGCCCGAAGGATTAGATTTATTGTACGTGGCTAAGAACCAATTGGTTACCTAGCAACGGGACCTACAGCTTACTGTGGAATCCGAACCACGTTATCGCGAGAAATTAATTTCTATCGCCAGAAATAAATTCCTCTTATTCTTCATTGGCCGGTCGGAGATTCGAACTCGCGGCCAGCGGAGTGCTAGCTGAGAACGGAACCCACTCCAACGAAAAACTTATGTAAGGTGCATTCAACCAAAATGGACACCGTGACTGAATGGTGCAGCGCTCGGCTTGCGTTTATTAAGTCCATAGATGACCAGACTTACTACCCACCCATCCACCTAGCTGTGAGTGGGTATCAGCGTCTGCTGAGGTCAAAATAATGGCTTGGTACAAGGATCCCCATCTCTCAAGACTTGACGAGAAA
Organism: Macrobrachium rosenbergii; assembly: GCF_040412425.1. Taxonomy (NCBI): domain Eukaryota; kingdom Metazoa; phylum Arthropoda; class Malacostraca; order Decapoda; family Palaemonidae; genus Macrobrachium; species Macrobrachium rosenbergii. The sequence continues at coordinate 19,356,166 of NC_089747.1, forward strand.
ACGGATATGTGCACCGTTGTATACACTGTTTGCATATATATATATATATATATATATATATATATATATATATATATATATATATGTATGTATGTATGTATACAGTATAGTTTTATATATATATATATATATATATATATATATATATATATATATATATATATATATATATATATATATGTATGTATGTATGTATGTATACAGTATAGTTTTATATATATATATATATATATATATATATATATATATATATATATATATACATATATATATATATATATATATATATATATATATATATATATATATATATATATATATATATATATATTTAGATATATGTGTGTTACCCGTATCAGACATCAATAAGACAGGATGGTTTAGATCCCAGATTCTTTAATCTAGAATGTAAACCATCCCGTCTTATCAAAGCCTAATACTAGCAATAGGGATATATACACACAGTGAAGTTGTGCGGCTAATTTGTGAATACGTGTGTGTGTGTGTTTGTGCATGCGTGTGCTGGCTAGTCTTCCGCGCAGTGTAATGGACAACTGTAGCACCCTTTTATTTACTGTTCCTCTTTTTATCTCATAAAATCAAATTTCCTTGTTGTTCATCAGACCAATTCGTTATGCTCTGTTGCTTTTTGCTTTTTTGCCTCGAAGAAGACGCAAGAGGTCTTGCAATTTACGAGGTCCTGTCGGAATCTGGAACTTGTTGTTGATAGTCCCTAGATTTATAGATGTCGGTCTGATATATTTGTTTTGTTCGAGAGAGGAAAGAAATTATACATATGTTCTTTTCTTAGAATATACCCTCTCTCTCTCTCTCTCTCTCTCTCTCTCTCTCTCTCTCTCTCTCTCTCTCTCTCTCTCTCACACACACACACACGCACACATACACGCGCGTTATTTTATTGGGAAAGAAGCTTGAATTTTATGGGTCGCAGTAAGTTATCAGCAAAACTCTTTGACCCAGTTCCACTTATCCATCGACACTGAACAACCGTTTAAAATTATTTCATAGGTTTCGTCTAAAGAACCAGTCTTTTTTTTTTTTTTTTTTTAAACTAACGGAAACGTAAGACAAAAGAATAATAAAATTAAAAAAGAAAAATGCAAAATCTTCATACAGTCAAGATTAACATCGATAGTATTACTGTACTTGAATATTTTGTAATTGCCCTTCTTCTCTACTTTCAGGGTTCAAATACTGGAAGACGGCACGTTGGTCATCAAGGAGGTACTGCAGACTGATGAAGGGGAGTACGTGTGCCACGCTTCGAACCCTGCGGGCAGACGCAGCTCTCCTCCTGCCATTCTCGATGTTATTGGTAAGTTTTACAAAAAGAAGAAGAGCTTTCTCTATGTTCTCAGATTTTTTTTGATGGGCTTTCCATTTTGTTGGTTGTTTTTGTTTTTATCTTTTCGTCATGTGGGTAACATTAGAATTAGTTATGCTATGTTCAGAAAGTTTCTGTATTGTATATATTTGTTATATATATATATATATATATATATATATATGTATATATATATATACATATATATATATATATATATATATATATATATATATATATATATATATATATATATATATATATATATATATATATATATATATATATATATATATGTGTGTGTATATACGTACATACAGTACATATATATATATACAGTATATATACACACATATATGATATATATATACACATATATACTGTTTGTATATATAATATTATATATATATATATATATATATATATATATACATAAAGACATTTTTCCATTCATAAGATTTGTGCTTCGAGAATAAAACAAAAAAAATACGTCCTCATTCATTCTATAACCGGTGAACAGAAGTCTCTGCAAGAAACTCCCACCATACCAGTCACTTACATATACTTACGCAAACTGTTTATCAGAGGTGCGCCACCCCACTTTACATCACTATCCTCTGGTCTTCCGTATTCTATTTGCTGCTTGAATACTAAGGCCAGTCTGTTCCAGTGCCTGCTCCATTCCAACTAGTCTACAATTTTTCGGTCTCTTTCTCTCCCCTCATCCCATAATTCGAATCTTGAACGAGACTAAATCAACATAAAGCGCACCCATTCATCTTATCACCTGATCTAAACCTTTACCACAACGTAGTTTAACTCATTCCATACCGTTTTAGCTCCGCTTGCTTCTCATGCACTGTTCAGTTAATAATTCGTGTAAAGAGTTTCTACCTTTTCCTCTCACTTATATTTAATGTCCCTACTTCATTTCATAATGGATATCCTGCTACTATCCTCCCTTCACCTATTTTGACTCACCTCTCTTTTCATCCTACTATTATTTTTTGCTTTCAGTATCATATGCTTATATAAATGAGCCACTTCGTTCTTACACCATCCAAATATGCGTTCTTCTCTCCATTTGTGTGGCTTTCATTCACCTTCTTGGCCTTTCATTTGTAAGCATCCATTTCTGCTTTTTTCAAGATAACTAACTTTTTAACCAGCCGATGCAGATTGTCTCCTCTCTCATCAACTAACATTATATGCTATGCAAACATCAACCATGCCACACTCCCCTCACGACCCTCCATTATCCCACGGCTCTGCAGTTATTTTTGTCCTTTCTCTTACTTCCTTCATTACGCCATCAATAAGAATAATTAACAGCCGGGGAGACCTAATGAACCCTTGTTTTGGACCTACTTTTAAACCAGACTAGTCTCTCCGTCTACAAATTTGGAAACAAATTTCATTTTCATTGTAAAACCTTTCAACTTGTCAACAAACTGCTTTTGTTACCTTACATTCTCAGCTACTTGCTATTGCATCTCTATTAGATATACCCTGCGCCTTTTTTTGAGTCCTTGTATGCCAGATATGCAATTAGTTTCCTTGATGCACACAGATTGTATTCCATTTAGCCCTTAATATTCTTGAGTTTGCATTAAAGAGAAAATCAAGTCTACAGTTTAACGTGTAGGTCGACAATCACTCTGGGTCACACGGAGCGTACATTCTTGAAGTGATTGCAGTCTTGGTGACATAAGCCAGACAAATCTTGTACCTGTCATGTTAACGAGCTGTTTGGTTTCCTTTGTTACGAATTAGATCAATTTAATTTTCTTTAGTCAGTTTTATCACCGGGTCGCATTAGCAGCACCCTATTATTAAAGTTACGCACACACACACACGCACAAACAAGTTCCCATCCTTGACTTCAGGGACATATTGAAAGCACTCTTTTATTTCTGTTCCTTTCCTAACAATTGCATTATTCTTATATTGATTTGTATGTTATTTTCCCCTTTACCGTGAAAATTTTTATGACTGAGAAAAGAGCAGGCGCTCTTATGAAAGAACAAACAAGACGACATGAAAGGAGAAAATGAAAGAATCGTGCAGAATGAGTGAAAGATGAAAGAAACGAGGGGGAAAAATAGGTTTTGCAGTGTTCATCTCCCTATTGAGTGTCGTTGGTGATTACGAATGATCCCTTTCAGGATTTTTTTATTTTTTATTTTTTTATTTTTCGCATTTCATCGAAGCCTTTTGATGTCTTTATACATTTTTCTATTTTTGCATTTCCACGCCCCTTAAAGAACCCTCTCGAAACTCTACGGGATTTTGTGTGAAGTTCCTATGATATTGTGTGGATTAAGGCAAGTTTTGCAGCTCCTCTCCCTCCTTCGCCGATTTTTACCCCCTCCCTTCCCTCTGCCCCCCTATGCATTGGCTTTCCGTTCATTTTAAGGTGATTGATGTTGGAATTTCCTTGTCTTTTCTCCACCCACCAACTCCATTTTTTCATTCGGCCTTTTTAGTCCTAGGCGTAAAAGGTATGTTGTATGTTTGGCAGCTATGGACAAGTCTTATTGAAATATTTTGAGAGGCTTCGGGGGACATGTTTAGGGATTTTGTAGAAGTTTTCTGACATTCGTAGGGACTACAGAAGTTCCCTGGGACTTCGATGGGGGGATTTTTTCTTACTTTCTTTCCCTTTGTAAAGCATCTTAGAGCTGTGAAAGCAGCAGAAAAAGATAAACCCGACAAAGATGAGAATTTATGGAAGTTTTCGATTTGTTTTCAGTGCCACTTCTTCTGTTTATTAAAAATGTAGAATACTTGTGAAAATATGTAACTTTAGCTTTGTTCATGGTAAGAGCATGACTTTTTTTTTTTTTTTTGCTTGAAGAACCAGTGGACAGACAAATCTTAAGGCTTTTTCTAGTCCGGGTAAAAAAAAAAGTTATGGTTAAATGCCTTCCATTCATTCATCAGTATGTCTGTAAATTCTGCTATTAATGAGGCAAAGGTTTTCATAGCTTTGTTTCGTTTGCAATTGCTGTTACAAATACCTTTCCGAAATCTAAAAACATTAAGAATTGTACAGTTATCGAAAAAGACGGTAATTTGGTGTTCTGCATTTATAGAATTTTTTCTATTCGAATTTTGTTATCCAGATTTCAATACATATTTTTTTTTTGCCTGTGGTTCATTTTATCATTATTGTTCATTTACAGATTATTCATTCTATCGTGCTTTCAGGTAGAGGTATAACTTTTGCAGGTTTGGAATTTGGTCTAATCTCTCGCGCGCGCTCTCTCTCTCTCTCTCTCTCTCTCTCTCTCTCTCTCTCTCTAGGCTATACCGTATATACCATCCACTGTCTTAATTGTCGCATTCTAGTCTCAACTCCTCCTATTCCTCTTTCCCTACAGTGGCACCCTTTTGGGTGAAGGCCCCACGAGACGTGGTAGGCGTCGCCGGCGGCGAAGCAGAATTGAGCTGCCGGGTGGGCGGAGACCCCCCTCCTGCGGTTACCTGGAGGAGGGTGGGAGGTCACATTCCAGTGGCCCGCATGCGGATGGTTATGGACCGCGGCCTGAGGGTGTCGCATCTGCGGCCCCAAGACGCTGGAGTGTATGTCTGCAACGCGGCCAACAGGGCGGCCACCATTTCTGCCAATGCCTCTCTCACCATTTACAGTAAGTGATCACTTATTTTTTTATATTGTATTTATTTATTTATTTGTTACGTAAAGCATTGGAGCCTTTCCAGAGGCTACCGTTTGAGCTAATGTTTTTCTTAGTGTAAGATATTAGTAATATATTTTTACCTTCATTTATATTTATACATGGAATTTATTATGGCCCTAAGTACCCCTTCTCAGTGAGGTATCATTTCCATTTATTTGTATGAATGCAGTCGTGCCCTCACAGATATGAGGAACATTATAGAATATGTTATATATAATTAAAAGAATTCTTTCAAGTCATTTTGAAGATTACCCTTCTGTTCAGGAAAGGAACTTGGTAAAATGACTTACATTTTGAGTAGTGGAATTATTATGGCAAAATCGATTGTATACAAGTTCTATGTTAGTTGCTAGATAATCTTCGCTTCATTAAAAACGCACCAAGCACCCGTTTTGATAATCGTGATTAGTGTTTCATTATAATTTTAGATTCTATTATACAAATAACGCTGTGGAAATTGTCTCATAATGTATAATGAAAAATGATGTTGCTTATGTAAAAATTACTTAAGATCGTACGTGTATTACATGCTCTCGGCAAAAGCATTCGAGACCGTAAACCACCGCTATGTCTGAACACAAACTACCCCCCACCCCGGCCAAAAGATTCCTCCCCCCTATTTCTCAGTTTGTACTGTGTCGACCTTTAGTAACATTTTAATAAAAGTCCGCAGATAACTTTTTGCGTCATCATTCTCGAAAAAAAAGATGAAAAACGCGCAAATCGAACCGAAACCTAACCTACTCGGCGGTAACCACGAATCGTCTTTCTTTTTTCAGCAATATAATAATAATAATAATAATAATAATAATAATAATAATAATAATAATAATAATAATAATAATAATAATAATATGCCGATTGCCAAATGTTATTACATTAAATTTATAAGCTAAATCAAGTGTAACTTTTTTCTTTTTGAATAATAATAATAATAATAATAATAATAATAATAATAATAATAATAATAATAATAATAATAATAATAATAATAATAATAATAATAATGCTGATTGCCAAATATTATATTAAATAAATTCAAGTTTAGTAAAACCGAATGTAACTTTTGTTCTAGCAAAGTGCAGTTTGGGGGTACACAAAGGAAACCCAGATTAGCAACTGTGAAATTTGTTTTGAAATTCTCTCGCCGATAATAATATTGCTGGGACAAACAGAATTGTTTCTCTTAGCACCACAGCGACAAAATGCAAATATAATCCGCAACTGAATTTTGGCGCATAAATTTTTAGCACTTGCGTAGCTGAAAGACAAAATCATTACCCCTCGGGTTTAAGATTGTGTTTCGTTTAAAATACACAATCTTAATTTTTTAAAACAATTGTAAGATCTAGAGTCATGGGAACAAAATTCCTCGGATAGGTCGATAAATAAGAAAGAAGAGATGGAACAAGGCCCGTCCTTCAAATGACAAACGGCAGTAGAAGGCTCTTGGAAAGCCAGAGAAGAGAGTGAATTCCAGAGCTTGTGGTAGAAGTGAATAAACCTGCTAGTCCAGTAACATAAGCACTCAGAGCATAGTCAGCAGTTTATTGTTTAAACGAAGCTAAAATGGCTACGTTCTTCAAATCGTAAACTGATTTCATATTTCCTTATGGTTAACTATTATCGCGAAGTGGATAGTGAAAACCATTAGTTACTAATATTATGAAACGTTTATGTTGTCTTCATATATATATATATATATATATATATATATATATATATATATATATATATATATATAGATAGTTAGATAGATAGATAGATAGATAGATAGATAGATAGATAGATAGATATATATATATATATATATATATATATATATATATATATATATATATATATATATATATATTTATATATAATCTTGAAACCTAAATATCATATTCTCTCTCTCTCTCTCTCTCTCTCTCTCTCTCTCTCTCTCTCTCTCTCTCTCTCTCTCTCTCTCTCTCTCTCAAGAATAGTGTTTGTTCTTAGAGGGAAGATGAAACAAAAGTACTGAAATACGGTTTGATGAAAAAGAGAATCCAAAGCCCAAACATCTCGGGTAAATACAAGGAAATGACAGACTTCATCAGGCAACAGCCGTTGCTATCACCCGTTCATCATATGTATATACGTAAGTGTATGTATATATATACATATATATATATCTATATACATAAGTATATATATATATATATATATATATATATATATATATATATATATATATATATATATGTGCATACATATATATACATTCAGCATAGAGCCGTTTCTAAAACAAGGGGTAACTCCAGAAGAAAAAGACAATGATCAGTGTAAGGGTCATAATTAAAAAACGAAATCGTTGGAGAACTTGTGCAGAAAGCTTTCACAACACTATCTTACTAGCCAGCTCAGAATGCTCGACCACGTCAAACACCCTTACAAACAATGCACCATTCATATCTATCTTGTGCGAACTCTGGCAGCCTGTACATTAAAGCCCTTTATTTCATATATCTTGTATTCCGTCTATCCAGCAGTTTCTATGTCTTTTACTCCTGAGTAACTTCAGAATTATACACTCTGCAAACAACGTGTCATCCTCCATTCTTTCCACATATTTTATGGTATTGTGCGGATTGCTCGTGCTGCTCTGCAGCTAAAGGACTTCATTAACAGAATACTTAGTTTAATAAATGAAATGATATGCCAAGGTTGCGAACGCAAGAAAGTTATCAGGCAGTTTCATACAGATAGGATGAACAAAGACAGTTGAGAAACTCCATACAACACCCCAACAAGTCAAGATTGGTGGTTCAGTCAAACCAGCAGTTATTGGCTACTGTCTGTGTTCTTGACGAGCAATGCGACTAGTGAGCTAGTTCCACGCATGTGAATCGTTATTTCTTTTAGTTTGATTATATCTGATTATTGCTGTATTGTTTTTAAAACTAATTTCTTTGTAATGTTTTAACTAAGTTTTTTCATTACCTGACTGATGTCGTCTTCAAGCCAGTCGTCTTGAATATGTTACCTTTGATGATGAACTCTCGAGCCTTCACGCTACTTGATAGGAGAAAAGGAGGAAAGACTCATAAAACATACACACGCTCACACACAAATGTGTATCTGTATGTATATATATATATATATATATATATATATATATATATATATATATATATATATATATATATATATATATATAATATCTATATATACAGTATACAAAATGGTCACATGCTTGTATGCAAGTATATATGTATACATATAAATAAAAAATATATATATATATACTGTGTATATATATATATATATATATATATATATATATATATATATATATATATATATATATATATATATATATATATATATAAGCGAATCCACAGGAAAATGCATTTTCCTGAGGGATTCCCTTATTCACTGAAGTCACTTGCATCTACTGTGATTTTTTAAATATATACATATATATATAATTATAATGTATATATATATATATATATATATATATGTGTGTGTGTGTAGATAGAGAGATAGTCACGCATCATGGTATGCAAGCATAATGTACGTGATCTTACTTAAAAAGTACTTCCATGAAAACCCAGATCTGTGCGTATAAGCTTGCCCGTTCATATGTACCAAATGCACATAGCTGCAGAACCCTAACATTAAAGGTGAGACTTTTCTAGTAACATTTGTACCCTTGCCTCCCTGCGGCTCTAATTAGGGTATGTTTGTGACGTCAGGACACTCAAGGGTTTATTTATGATTATCGGGTATTTGGTCTAATTTTCTTTCTTTATTTCAATCAAGAATATTTTCTTAGTTCGCCATTTTACTCTGGTTAACTTACTTACCAATAACAGAAAGAAAATCGCAGTTTGCTCATATGAGTATTTTACTAGATGGAACATTAAACCTAATGTTTGAAAAAGCCGGGGAGAGGGCGTAAATCCGAACCTTTTCCCAGAATTAGGACGAATCTATTATATTTCAGTATTTATTGATATTGGGAAAACGTCACCGGGATGTTCCCATAGAAAAGGGCGTCATTAAGGAGCCATCTTGTTAATTAGCAGAGAAAAGGGAAGTTCGATAACTATAATAACCATTTCGGTGTTTTCCATCCCACGAGGTAAACTAATATCCTGCTCCGAGTTATTATTAGTGAGGGAAACGTAAATTTGGCATGATGGCCCCCGAACATCGATGCCAGAACACCAGAATACATATGTATGCATAGTTAAGTGCGCTTGTTTTTGGGGTTCCAATTCATTGCCTTTATTAATGGTTTTCTATGAAAAATGGAAGTTTGGAGTGATGTTTTACATTATTCTTAATCGAATCAGCGCCATAATTTTATCTGGCATGATTTAGCTAGGGAAGCAATGAAGCGAAGGGAGTCTATCTCTCTCTCTCTCTCTCTCTCTCTCTCTCTCTCTGCCATACACGGGCACATAAGCATATTTTATATACCATAGAACGATATATACCTTGTCGCTCTTTCATATACGCCTGTGCACAACGTACACATTCGTTCTCAGATTTTATTATTATACACATATATTTCTGCGTTTATGAATGCAAATGGATCCTGGGACTCTCGGTACACCCATTATCAGTTTTTATTTTGCAAGGAAAAATAAACAGAGATCTGCGTCAATGGGCTTAACTCCATTGGTTATCACAATACTACCTTCTATATTGGACGGTATTGGACGGTTCCGTAAGAGTCAGGGGAACGCAGAAGGAAGTAAAGCTTTCATGAGTTTATCTGTGAATTATGGTGGATGAAGGAATTACCAAAGCCACTAGGCTCACCACTTTTGACACAGCACGACGCAGAGCAAAGCTGGACAGATGCTTGACGGCTTAGGAAGTGCTGGTGGCTATGGCTTTAGGCCTTTCGAATGCGTCCAAAGTAGTGTTTGTAGAAAAAGAAGAAGATCAGTGACATTTAGATGGAGCAACTATAAAGTGAATTAAGATGGAAATGGAAACTATGTTATCTTTAATGGAAGGCTTTGAGATTCGACACCGTCAATTACATCATAGAAATGAGAAAGACTTAAAATCTCTGACAACACAGCTTGAAAATAATGGCAAATTGGAAGAGCTATTCAGAGGGTAAATATTTACTGTATCAAGAGTAAACAGCTTTTTATTGATAAACAAATGGTATACGAGTATTTATTTGGATGACTGTAGAGAAATCGGTTCTATTCTGAATAAAGAACTTAAACAAGAATGGTATCACAAAATGTTTATTTTTTTTTTTTTTAAGAAATTAAAAGAATCCTGGATCTGTAATCGGATTGCTGATTTATAAACGCAGGAAGATGAGCTTGTGTGTGCATTATATCCCGACTTCGGTAAAATATTCGATGATGTCCAACCCGCAGTTCTGTTGCAAAAACGCCATAGTTGGGAATAAATCTCCTGTCCCTAATTCCGTAAAGTCTTATTTGATAAGAGGAGAATCACATAAGAGATTATTTAAGAAGACGGGAATCACGTAAAAGATTATTTAAAAAGACGGAAATCACGCAAGAGATTATTTAACAAGACGGGAATCACGCAAGAGATTATTTAACAAGACGGGAATCACGTAAGAGATTATTTAACAAAAAGGGAATCACGTTTCTGACGATGTTCTCTACACGTCTAATCCCATCGAAGATCGAGTATTTCAGGGATACGAATAAAACTACTTGCTATGTGTTTGAATATTTCATCCTATTTAATATATTCAAAAAATCTCTCTTTTGTGATGATAATATTGAAAGTCGTTACACAAAAGAATTCGCCTTCATGGAGTTTTTTCTGCTTTTAGTTACTGCGCATGCCCCAGTATAAGGTAGCAAATACTATACCAAAGGTTGCGTTTACCAGATTATATCAGTTATTCCTCTTGTAAAATCTCGAAACATTAGGTACATTTTCTTTAAATATGTTTATGGGTCGTTATAATTCGTTAATCTATTGTGGAATTCACTTTGTAAAAGGAAAATGATGATAAGGAAGGATTTTTGTATTGTCTGACTTTTCCTCCCCGTCAGCTAAGTCTAGGAAGGGAAGGAAAGGACAGCTCCTCTGCTGCCAAGCCTTCGACTAATCCTTCAATCTCTTTTATGGGATCCTTCATGGACTTGAGCTTCTCGCTGCTTCTCACACCAGGTATTGGGCGAGTGGGTCCCTTCGAGAGAATGGCTTTCCATTAAGTCTTCTCACTTGGGATAAACTGTTCGTGGTGTCGCTCGCCCAGGAACACCACTTACATCACCGGGAATAAAAGAGGTTACAAGAGATGTGTCTTTCCATCACGTAGATTACCAGCACCGAGCTGAAAGAACTTCCAAGAACGGCGTATTTGATTCTTTCTTTTTTTTTTTTCATCTAGAAATTTAAGAATGTCGTCGAGCCCGAATGTTTTCTACCTGACAAAGCTTATTGATGAATGTGTCTCGTATGCATACATACGTCTGTTTCTCGTATGCATACATACGTCTGTTTCTTGTATGCATACATACGTCCGTTTCTCGTATGCATACATACGTCCGTTTCTCGTATGCATGCATACGTCTGTTTCTCGTATGCATACATACGTCTGTTTCTCGTATGCATACATACGTCTGTTTCTCGTATGCATACATACGTCTGTTTCTTGTGCGCATACATACGTCCATTTCTCGTATCCTTAAAAACGTCCTTCATACCAGGAAGATGAAATGAACATGTATGTAGTGGTCCTTCAGATTTTTCTAACTACCTTCACTAGTTAATTTTTTCGAAGTTCATCTGACTTCTGTATTATGTGAGCCCAACATCGTTTTCAAATCTCTATAGACATCATGAAATCATGCTTTATTTGCTTTACAAATATGTATGGTTTCCCAGCGATATCCATGGGAAAAACTTTTTAAACTAATAGTAAGTACAAATCAGTCATCGTTGCTTTCACGTTTAGGGAACTGTTTATAGTAATATGGGACATAACTTGTCAAGTTCAAGTAAAGCCATGATATTGCAGTCATTTGGAATAATTAGAAAAAAAACTCCCTTCTTGCTAAATCTATGAACTGTAAACATCTCCAAGGAACTCTAAGCTTTCCATTGAAGTCAGTGATACTTTATTCTCTTTCCCTGAAGTTTTCACAAGATGCAAGTGTTTGATCTTGACTCCGTGTTTGTAAAAGCCTGTTAGTGTTGCCAACTTCATAAAAAGATTTTTTCCGGTGATTCTCTTAAGAATGGTTAGTTTGTTCATTTCATATTAAAGATTCACATCTTTAGCTCTTCCGACATGTTGTAGTTAACTGCGGTTGTACACCTCCAAGTGCTTTTGTGTGTGTGTGTGTGTGCAAGCGCTTACAGTAGAGCTTTATTGTTGAAAGAAACTTACAGATATAACATCAACATCTCATTAGATTTGGAGCAAAATTGTCAAGTCTTGACAGCAGTTAATAGACCATGTGATAAAAAAAATGTAATCAAAACAACTGTAAAGTAATAATAAAATGAATATAATTAAAATGACAAACATAAAGTTCCCATGGAAACTATAATGGTAGGATGCACGTGACTCCCTATATTTTGGCGAACCTGCAATGGTTTTTGCGTACCAGGTGTAATTTTTAAGCGCGCTCGAACTTTTCCATCGTGATATGAACAACAATATTTTTTGACTGGCCATACTTCGGTTTTTATGGTCACGGTAGTCTGATTTCATTCATCACGGGCTGCAAAAATTGCAACGAATGTGAGGAGTTATGAAGCAAATTGCTCTGCTGAAAATTAATTTTCTTCTGCTTCTCGTGTTGCATCCACTTCTTTTTCGAAGAGAGAGAGAGAGAGAGAGAGAAATGAGATGATGAGCTTGCCTGCAAACCGTTACGTCTCGAACCTCAAAATGTGTCGTTAAGTGTGTGTTAATCACTACACAGAATTTGCATATCTCGAGTACTGCAAAGCTCCCGCTATTCAATGAAATATCGAGTGGATCTGGCACAGCCGTTTCCAAAACCTTGATGAGGATACTGCGTCCCCAGATAATCTCGAGCTCCCTTAGTTACGTGAATGCCAGGTTAACGTGCAGTGAAATGGCGTTATAGCGGTGATCAGTTTTTCTTTAAAGTTTAATTGCTCATTTGGTAGTGCGGTCATAACTTGAAGATTTGAGTCCAGATTTAAGGTAGCAGCTTTTTGGTGAGTTCAGGTTCTTTGCAGCGTTCCTTTGGCCCCTAGCTGAGACCCCTTTCATTCCTTTTGCTGTACCTCCGTTCATATTCTCTTTCTTCCATCTGACTTTCCACCCTCTCCTAACAATTGATTCATAGTGAAACTGCGAGGTTTCCCTCCTGTTACCCCTTTCAGTCATTTTTACTGTCAGTTTCCGTTTCAGCGCTGAATGACCTCATAGGCCCCAGCTCTTGGCCTTTGGCCTAAATTCTGTATTCTATTCATTTGGTAATGCGGTGATACCTTGAAGATTTGAATCCAGATTTAAGTTAGCAACTTCTTATTGAATTCATTTTCCTCACAAAACTTAAATTTCCCAGGTTAGGTCTTTTCTATATGTATTGCGAAACTAACAGCCCGCGGATTATCGAGAAAAATTTGGCTTTGGGCCATATTGTGCGAATATTCTTTAAAACAAATTTTAAGTTCCTTGTAACAACGGTTCTCATACTGAAACAAAGCGAAATGGGCTTTTGTTCGGTAGTGTAGCAGCAATGGCATCATATCTCTAAAACCAATGTAATTAAAATCCTGAAACCAGTGTCCCCACTGATATTATCGTCCAGATATATCGCTTATCAAGTGACCTGGCGCAGTTCATAGCATGATTTTCCGAAATCAGCTGCAAGTCTACTTTGCCTTTATGGCCAGAATCAATAGCCTTCGGTTCCCAGTGGAGCTGACCCTCCCAAAAACGATATACATTTCTTAGGTACTGTAAGCCAGTTCTCAACGTTTAAGATATTTCTGGCAAGAAATGCAGCTAGCATGAAAAAAAAAAAAGTTTTTTGTTTTTCTGTCGAAAAACACATCAGTAATTTCTCTCTCGTTTTTCAATAACTGAGTCCGTGATGAAGCTCGCACGCAAGAACTTTGGACAATTAAAAAAAAAAAGACTACACAAATTTTCGGTCTCATTAGTATTCTTTTTGATCTACCGCACTCAATAGGAACTCATTTTGTTCCAACATACATGTGCCACCTTTTTGTCGCATTCCTGATACCTAAGGGCAGCATTTTTTCCCTCACCAAAATCTGATTCAGTTATACATACATACTTACATACATGCATGCATATATATATATATATATATATATATATATATATATATATATATACATATACATATACATATACTTATTCAATAATACGCCTTTTTCCCCTGTTATCCTTCCAGTTTTAAGCTAATATTATCGGAACGAGTTTAGTTCCTTGGCCTTTCGTGAATTTCATAGGTCATTCTTTGTACTATGACCCACCACAGTTAACTAGCTACCAGGTATATGAATCATAGCGTAGATCAACGGGAGCAAAGTTGGATTTGCCTGAAGTGCCCAAAGCCCTCCGCCTTGCCTGGGAATCCAACCGGGGCCCTTTCACTGATGAGATGAACATTCATAACACGCGCCTTGTTGCCAGCTGATTCCAGACGCACTGCGTCAGATTTTCCCTCTGAATAAGATAGAATATCTTAAAGGCTTAAAGCTGTGAATAATGAAACAAAAACTCGAATCGTCGAAAAGCGAAGGGAAAAAATAGAGTTGCTAGTTAAGATAAAGTTGCCAGGAGAAAGGGAGTCCAAGTTTCAGATCCCAGATAAGATAATAGAAAAGTTAGTTTTTGGAACAGCAGCACGAAGAATTCTGCTGAGATTCAATAGAAGTTTTTACAGAACACTGAGGAACCATTTTTTTTATTCGTTTTTCTTTCACGGAGGCTGAGGGCGAAAGAGTTCTTGCAATTAGGAAAATTCGGTTTGTTTGTCTGCTCGCGTTTCAAGGCGCCTTTAGGATGAAAGTTTTGATCTTATGATGAGGGTTATAATTTTCATTCATTTCAAGATTACTATTCATTAATATTTATAAAAAAAATATCGATTATTCCTCAAACTAATATACATTCATAAAAATGATAACATTCTCTCCAGATCTTAAGATTGATAATGCTGAAATTTTGCCCTTGGTGACAGAAATCTGTGAAAATGACAAATTAGAACTGTTAATATTTGTTGGATTTACGAAATTCATATGGTATCTGAGTATTGTTATGTTTTGACAGTTTTATTCGTGGTTGGTAAATTAATGTAGATGAGCATGATTATTTTCTAAATGTTCTTTGACATACTATGATTTCCTGAGAAGAAAAAACTTCAAATCATGCGCCTAAGGAGTTAGAGGAACTAAAAAGGACCAGGTACCAGAAAGAGATGTAAAACAAACATCTTGTACATTTACATTAATAAAGCACATTAAAATGAGTATTATATAATTTTGAAGAAATGTTTTGCTCTCTAACAATAATTTGTTACCCTTTTTTCTTGCTCATTCTCAGGTGCCCCAAAGGTCAGTGAAGTTCCTGGCGACGTAGAGGTGGAAGAGGGGGCTCCCCTTCATCTTTCTTGTGCTGTAGAGGGCTATCCAACGCCTCTTGTCTACTGGACCCGAGAAGGGTCCCAGAAGGTCCTGCCTGTCACCCGCACGCCTTTAGAGCCTGCCGAAGGTCAAGAGGAGGAGGAAGAAGGAATCGAGGGCGTGAGGATATCCTACTCAGTCCCAAGAGTTGCCCACTACCATTCCGGGCGCTATGTATGCGGAGGCGTCAATAGCGCTGGTGGAGTCATGACGCGGGTGGGCGTGCGAGTCCGGCCAACGCCCCTTTTACCACCTCCCATCATATCGGTGCCACCCTCCAATCAGACGTTGCCTGCCCGTGGTCATGCAGGGCTTACATGCCGTGTCTGGGGATCGCCTGAGCCCAAGGTCACCTGGCGTCATCGGGGCAAAGTCATTACCTCTACCAAGAGGAGAGAAATCCTTCCTGATAACACCCTGTCAATTAGTGGTAAGATTTCTGGAATTGCAATGGAAGATTCTTGACATTGAAAGAGGTGATCCTTGGCATCGCAAGGAAGGGGTCTTGAAATTTTATGATGTGTTTGTTAGAATTGCTAAAGGTGGTTTTTGTAACTGAGTAAATGAGTCCTGTAACTGAAGGATGATTCATGGAGTGGAAGGGATGTCTTCTGGTACTGTGTGAGGAAGGTCTTGAAAGATATAGGAATTATTCCTGTAACCGCAGTGGATGATTTTTGGACCCCTAAAGGATGGTTCGTGCAATTGCATGGCATGATTCTGTGAAATTGTTCGGGTTGGTTACTTGGAACTGCATGGTGCAATTTTTGGAAATGTAAGTTGTTTTTGGACTTGCAAGGGATGATTCGTAAATTTCTAAGGGTGATTCTTAGAATTTTAATGGATAATTCAAATGACTGCAAGATTCTTGGGAACGTAAACGATTATTTCCATCCCTTATTATTCGCCGATTGTGTTGTTTCCTTCAAGTTTTCTTTCAATGCAAGTGTGATAATGCATACATGCACACACACACACACACACACACACACATATATATATATATATATATATATATATATATATATATATATATATATATATATATATATATACATATATATGTATATGTGTGTGTGTGTAAGGTATATAGGCTATAAATGTAAATACCATATTTACATCTCATGAGTTTTATATTATCTGGTATCAGTGTACGTAGCGAGATGTTGTTATCCAAGCCTAGATGAATTTCATTCGTCTATGTTAGTATGTATGTGAGAGAGAGAGAGAGAGAGAGAGAGAGAGAGAGAGAGAGAGAGAGAGAGAGAGAGCAAATGAAATTTACAGTTGCGTCCCCTTTTTGCAGAATTAGTCGAAGAAGATGGCGGAGAGTATGTTTGCGTGGCGTCTTCTCCCCGCGGAGTAACTGAGGCCAGGGCCACGCTGGTTGTAACCCCTCCCTCCAACCTTGAAGTGGTATTCGTAAGGGCCCCTGATCCCGATACGGCCCCAGGTCCCCCTGACACTCCTACTGTGACCGCTGTCAATGCTTCTGCCGCTACCCTCCAGTGGGATATCCCTTCGAGACAAGGTTAGTTTTTTGTATCTGCCTTGTGCCATAACCGCCCAGATCCTGCAATTGTTTTCAATTGTATTTTATTTGTGTATCAAGTTTTATCCTTTCCACCATCAGTATTCCGATGAAATTCGTTTATAATCCATATTTTGATTTTAAGGCCTTCAGTACTAGTCACTTTTGAGGAAAAATCTGTTATTTTCCTCCATGCCGGTAGGTTTAGGTGCTTCGAAATTAAATTTCTTACTAGAATTTACTGAAAAAGTCCCAGGCCTATTTACGGAACATTACTGCTCAGAAACTTAATCGAAGAGCACCCCTCCCCTTTTTTTTTTTTACTCTTTAATGGACCTACTTATTCATCGAAATGTTTTATTTGTCATTTCTTGCTAATTATGCCAAGAACTTAGGCTTGAGCACATAAAATCCAGTCACTGGATTATCAGTGTAATTTCCTATCCACGTTACTTCATGTTTATCCCTTGCAACGAACGCCCTGCTTTCAGTTATTTTATCACACATAATTGTCTGCTGGGGAATTGACGTTGTATGAATTTTTATAAGAGTGGCCTATTTTCACGCATTATTTAAAGTGCCCTTTGTACTGTAACACGTTCCTTTCTCATCACCATCCAGTGTGTTAATTGGATTATGCTACATTCATGTTCATTTCTTGAAAGAGCAAATTTTTCGTATATATTTGTTGCATCGCATTTCTATGCTTCATCGTTCTTCCCCCACCACCTCCTGCAGGAGCGTCCCCCGTGACGGGCTACAGCGTGGAGTACTACAGCAGCATGGAAGGCTCTTGGAAAGTAGCCACCGCCCATATCGCTCGCACCACCTACACCCTCTCGCCCATAGACCGTGCCGTGAGATACGGGGTTACGGTGCGCGCCCACAACTCCCACGGCGTGTCCGAACCCTCTGGAATAGCTGAAGTCAGCGGGAGCATGGGCTGGGAGAAGGGTGGAGATGAAGAGGCCAACGTAAGGGAGGCCAAAGTGATACTCCAGGAGGCTGTCTTCTCTGGAGCAGCATCGGCCAAACTCTTGTGGCAGGTCAGTGCTTGTGAAGTATCCACCTGTTTAATATGTTTAGAGGACGCCAGAGGATCAGAGGTAAGGGAAAAGGGTTTCCTTTTAGGTTATTGGTCCTCTTTATCGCATTATTACACAAATTACGTTTTGCCTCGTTGTTGCGTTGTCACTCCTGAAATCTCTTTCGCTCTAATGAGTGAAAGTGGGTTATTTGTTCAGTGCTATATATTACAGTGGTTGGCAATGTCTTTTTCATTTTGGGGTATTTTGATAGGCATTCTGGTTCATATGCGTCGTGATATCTCATGACGCACCTACAGTAAGACGTTCATTAATTAAAATGAATGTCATAAAGAAAACGTTTAATAACTTGTCAAATATCTTATGATTTTCTTTGAATCCCATAACATATTCTGAAAATTATTTGTATATATATATATATATATATATATATATATATATATATATATATATATATATATATATATATATATATATATATATATAGAAAGATAACGCTGTACTGTACACGAAAAAATTTTCCATACAAACATTATTCTTGTCGATTAATTCTCTTTGTGGCGCAGTTCCTCATTATCCTTCTAGAGAAGTGATAAATATACCACCCGTCTAATTCTTCCTCCGAGCATATTTGTTCTTTTTTTTTTTTTTTGCTTTTTTTCCTTTTTCTCTTTTTCTTATGATACGAGGGACACCAGACATGAAAGTCCAAGATGTGACATATTATCTTTTGCGAGCGGTTGGTACACTCATAAATACGGATACTGAGACATCTCGCTTCCGGTATTATAATTACTGTCGTTCCAGGTCAAGCAGTGCCATCTTTTGGTGGAGTTTATGGACACTTCATCCCTCGAGAAGTGCAATTTCGCAAGAAATAAGCGACAGCTCTGATATTCAAACGTTTATAACCACCATAATCGTTCATCGTTTTCTGCTTATATTTTTTCCACCTTTTCGTTTTACTTGGTCTGTTATATAAACTTCAATGTCCGCTGTATCGTTAACATTTTCAATATTTTTAGTTTTCTGTAAGCGAAACTATTGTGCCGGCTTTGTCTGTCCGTCCGCACTTTATTCTGTCCGCGCTTTTTGTTGTCCTCCCTCAGATCTTAATAACTACTGAGGCTAGAGGGCTGCAAATTGGTATGTTGATCATCCACCCTCCAATCATCAAACATACCAAATTGCAGCCCTCTAGCCTCAGTAGTGTTTATTTTATTTAAGTTTAAAGCTAGCCGTGGTCGTGCTTCTGGCAACGATATAGAATAGGCCACCACCGGGCTGTGGTTAAAGTTTCATGGGCCGTGGCTCATACAGCATTATGCCGAGATCACCGAAAGATAGATCTATCTTCTGTGGCTTTGATTATACGCTGTAGAGACTGTACAGAAAACTCGATTGCGCCGAAGTTTCTTCGGCGCATTTTTTACTTGTTTCGTCTTTTGCTTAACAGAAATGATCATCGTCATGATCATTTTTGCAACATAAGTACCGTAAGGAGCAAAATGATTAGTTAGAAACGTTCTTCGTTTCCATTTGTGCCTGTTTGAGCGCATGAACAAGAACAAGTTTTATAAACTGGTCTGTCTGGCTACTTGAAAATAAACATCACCATAAATATTTTTGTCAGAATTTTTGTCTTGTCGAAGTGTAGACCATGCAGATGTAATTGCATTTGCCAGGTAGAGGAAGGCATCAGAAAACCTCTGTAGGCTTTTGTAAAGAGATTTCGGGAAAAGGAAGCCACCTGGGAACCATATCTCACGTGTTTGTTATCTTGCTTGTTTTCTGGGGAAAGGCGGAGGAATTTTGAGAGGGAGCTGGTCTCCGTACATTTTGTACGTCTGGTAAACGAAAATATGGTGGAACAAATATCGACACGCTAGTTTTAATTTTTTTCTTTAATATGACGTTAGCTGTAAAAACATGAATCTCTTAGAATGAGTAATCTTTAATTTTTATTATGGAGTTATTCGGCATTCATTGACCAAGATTTTGATGTCAGTAAGTGAAATATTCTCTAAAAAAAAGCGTATGAGGAGTAATTTAATTTTGTCTTCTAGAAACTGAATCATAGTCGTTCTACAATTTTTTAAAGTAACTGTCCTTGCATGTTAGGATGTCTCTTAAAAAGAAAATGTAAAGCCTTACCAAAGTAGAGGGTATAAAAAGGGAATCACAGACGGAAGACATTCTTACCAATTTTAATTTGATAACGTATTTTTATCAAATAACCCTTTGTATTGATAAGGTTACTTACTTATTAAGAGACCTGAAAAGACGCAGACGACCATTAGCTACGAGTCTTGCAATTTCATACAGTAGTTGCAGTTTTTAAATTCCATATATATCTTAGCAACCTCTTGATTCTGAGCAAGGTTATACCTTCCAAATACCAAACACTAATAAATTACTATCTGAAATACGTTTAAGGGCGTCTGAACTAGTGTAGGTGATCTAGTGGCAACGCGTGAACAAGATTTTGTTTCCCGAATACCAACATTGGACAGCGGATGCTCGCTCAGGCAATCATAAATGCGCCGAAGGGTTTCCGTTCTGATTTAGCAGACTTCCACATTCTGTGTGCGGGAAGATCGCATAAATGATTCAGAGCAAGATGCATGTAGGTGAGGGGG
This sequence comes from Macrobrachium rosenbergii, assembly GCF_040412425.1. Taxonomy (NCBI): domain Eukaryota; kingdom Metazoa; phylum Arthropoda; class Malacostraca; order Decapoda; family Palaemonidae; genus Macrobrachium; species Macrobrachium rosenbergii. Next base: position 19,377,054 of record NC_089747.1, read on the forward strand.
AAACACCCGATCCAAAATGGAAACAGTATCTCCTGTGTGGACCAGGTATTTCGCATGTCTGCCAACGCCTTTGCTCGCCGACGTTGCAATTTTTCCCTTTCTTTTTTTTATGTGGGTGGAACATACCATTTTTTTGTTTACCTCTAGCGTGGGGCTTAGGACTAAGGGGGGGTGGGGTTAACAAAAGGTGTTTCGAGAGTTGGGGGAATTTATTCGAGTTATTTCTTGGCTGAGAAATTTATTTGTATTGGTTCCTGTGCACTTTTTAAAACGAAATGCTGTAACCCGTCGCTTTTTTCCTCCTTTCATTTTCTGTTTGCGATTTTTTTTTTTTGTGTGTGTGTGTGTGGACGCTACACAGATTGCGTTAGCTGCCAAGCATTTTTCAATGGCTTCCGTTTTACTTCTTTCTCTTTACCTTCCCTTTTTCGAATTACCTTGTAAGTTAGGTTTTGCTTCTATTTTTTTAATATCTGCCTTCATTTTATTTTTGGTTTCTGTGTGATTACTAAAAATATTTTCTACTTTCATTTTAAAAAAGTATCCAGAAATTTTCAGTAGCTTAATTCATACCTTATTTATGAAGATCCATGATTAACGAGGAATAAATCTTGAGTCCAGAAACTATCAGAAACTATTGCATCTAAAACAGTTATATTATAAGGAAATTAAAAAAATGAAATTTTCGGCCGTATTCTAATTAATCTCCGAGGTTCATCGGTTTTTGATTGATGAACGCACATGACGCGGTAGGCATTTAAATAAAAATTAAACGAGACGCAAATGAAAGCAATTTTACGAAAAATAAAACAGGTAAAAGCATGTAAGAAATATAGCAGTGCAAAGGTACAGAGTATTCCCGAACAGTAAACCATAATTTTAAAAATGAGTTTTGTACTTGAATTATTGATATTATAAAGCGAAAAGTGCAGAAATTTTTCGTATGTATATATCAACTACAGTCAGTCTCGTAAGACTTGAGCAGACTGTAAGCATCTGTTATCTTTTGGATAGTGGTATTACTGTACAATCAAATGCACGTTATAAAGTACGTTATTTTGGCTCTCATCACGCATGCCTGTGCTTATTAGTCGGATTTAATATCCTAACAAATTGTAGCACTTTTGTTAATGCTTCATGTACCTAATCGCTAGTTAGTAATCATCCAGTATTGTAAAGGATAAAAGGCTATACAAGGTGTATTATTATTTTTATTATTATTATTATTATTATTATTATTATTATTATTATTATTATTATTATTATTGACATAATAATAATTAAACAATAATTAAAGATGACATTCATAGTTCTCACTGTGACAAGAATAATGATGAAATAAATAAAGTTATAGTTGTTTTGTTTGTGCTAGTATAAAGGCAATGCATTTTGAATAAAACATAAACAAAAACAGAATTGAGATTAAGGGTGAAAAAAATCATTTTGCTAAACATTCCTGGGTGGAGTGGATACTGGAAATTTTGCGGTGAACAGTGTTTTGCTACTAATATCTTTTTGTGAATTTCCAGTTGAACAGGACTACTTTTTACAGAAAAACGTAGAATGTATTGCAAAATACGTAGAATGGTCTTTGGCAGAGTTTTTAAAAAAATATCCTTTGTTTTGGGTCTAGCTGCAGTTTAATTTGTTTTATTTCCAACTTGTTCATTTACGTCCCTTAAATACTCTGCATTCTGTTAGAATTCATGTTTGCCTACAACCTCGGCATATATGTCATTTCGTTTTCATCCCCTCTCATGGCATAATCAGTATTTTGACGGGTTTAGACCTCGTTCGGCATGCATTTAACATAAACTAAACTCTCCCGAGCTCATCGTTAATTCTAATATTTGTATTTCCCTGTTTATATAGTTTGCCCAATTTAAATTCCCATCGTGACACTGTTTCATGATTATCTCTGTTCACGCTTAGTTTACACTTTTTTTTGTTCTTCAAATCAGGTCTTTCATTACCAGGTTGCTTGAAAAAATTGATTTGTTTACGTATTCGTCGTTCTTATTTTTATTGTTTTGACCATATCTATAATTAAATGTGGTAATTACATGTTAATTTCTTACCTTTGTAGAGGCCTTTAGCAATATCCTGTTACGCGTTTATTTTGGTTGATTTATGTTACGCTGAATTAGTTTATCCTGCTTTGTTCTTTCTAAAGATAAGCCTGTCCGTCGTCGGCTGCATCCTGAGGGAATCAACGATTTTAATAAAAGCTTTCTTAAATGAGGAGATCATCAGCGGAGACGCAAGCGAACCGTCTCAGGTCCCTTGTGTTGCATTGTGATCCAACAATAGAAACACATTTTTTCGGTTTTTTTTCCTTTTTTTCTTTCTTCAACAAACCGGCTCTAACCATCCTCTCCTGTCCTTTGCTCCCCCTTCTTCCTCATCCTCCCTAGCTATCCTCTTTTCTTCTTGCTCCCCGCACCCCGGTTAATAGGTCCTTCAAAAGGACTCAGTAGTAATGTGTCTCTTGGTCTCTCTCCCTCGAGGACTAAAGATCCTTCCAGGTCACTTCATTTACCATTGTTGCTTTCTTCGTCTTCCTGGGTGAGGGAGGGGGAGGGGTTAAGGAAGGGGGAGAGTGAGGGCCAGGGTGATGTCACTGGTGAGGGGTCGGATTAAATGGGACTCCCTTCTGTTATTTTTCCATTCCATACCATGTTTATCTAGTGGTTCAAAAACCAGTTCCTCTCTCTCTCTCTCTCTCTCTCTCTCTCTCTCTCTCTCTCTCTCTCTCTCTCTCTCTCTCTGGGAGAGATTTGCTCTTTTCTTCCTGTTAGCTTAATTCCTATTTTGTGAATGCCGAGCGTTATTTGCGAATGCGAGGTATTGTCACCCTTCATTATTAGTGCTTGTAAGTGATCTTTAGAAAAGCTTGATGAAATCGGAAATGTTTGATAAATTTCACTTAACTAATGATCTCAGTATAGAGGATTTTTAGGGATTATTTTGTGAATGACGATTGACTTAATCTTTTTCTTCAAGTTTGCATTTTGTAGCATTATATTTGTATGTGCAGGTGTATCACATGGAAAAATTAAACACTACGTACAAATTCTGATCGGTTTCATCCTTAGTTTTCTAAGATATCTTCAAGAAAGCTGATGCAAAGTGGTAGAATTTTACTATATATATACATATAAATATATATATATATATATATATATATATATATATATATATATATATATATATATATATATGCCAGAATGACAGTACAAACGAATATGCAATCGGTTGGGCAAAAACCTTCACAAGTGTTAAATAAAAAAAAAAAAAGAGAAGCAGCCAGTTCATTAGTATCTCAGGTCTGTGCTCCATTAACACATCTTGTTTTTGTCTTTCTTTAAATCTATAAATTTTATGTATTTTATTGAAATAAATGGACTGGGTTTGCAGATTCCTTGGTTGATGTATCCTTACAAAAGCACATTATTAGAATAAAGCTGCCTTATAGTCACTGTCCTATTGATGGCATGGTTGTTCTCACTAACATAACGAAAATTTCACGGGTCTCCTGTTCATAACTTACACACTTTCTGTGCTGTTCTGTTCTCTCTTCCAGAGATTTTCCAGTCTGACTGACAAAAATTGTCATGTCTTACGTGAGATTTAATTTGCACATCCTTAACTATTTTTAGGAGAGCTCTTTATAAGTGCTTGTTTCATTGTATTATTGTTCGTAAATGCTGCAGCTCCAGAGTTCATAAGGAGACGAGGAATATATTTAAAATTTTTGTGCTGTAGGTTTCTCTGTTTTCTTATTGTGGACCTGATATACAGCATATCCCGTTCTCGATCTAGAGGAGAAAGACTTATTATTATTATTATTATTATTATTATTATTATTATTATTATTATTATTATTATTATTATTATTATTATTTTGGTCTATCACAGTCATCGTATGCGACTGGGTGGTTTTTATTGTGTGGGATTCCGGGTTGCTTCCTGCCTCCTTAGGAGTCCATCACTTTTCTCACTATGTGCGCTGTTTCTAGTAGCACACTTTTCTGCATGAGCCCTGGAGCTACTTAGGCATCTAGTTTTGCCAGATTCCTTTTCAGGGATCTTGGGATTGTGCCTAGTGTTCCTATGATCATGGGTACAATTTCCACTGGCATATTCCATATCCTTCCTGTTTCGATTTTCAGGTCTTGATACTTATCAATTTTTTCTCTTTCTTTCTCATCTACTCTGGTGTCCCATGGTATTACGACATCAATGAGTGATACTTTCTTCTTGATTTTGTCAATCAACGTCACGTCTGGTCTATTGGCACGTATCGCCTTATCTGTTCTGATACCATAGTCCCAGAGGATCTTTGCCTGATCGTTTTCTATCACTGCCTCAGGGTGGTGTTCTTACCTCTTATAACTGCAAGCTAAAAAGTTTCTTGCACAGGCTCCAGTGGAGGGCTTTTGCTACTGAATCAAGCCTCGTTTTGTACTGGTTCTGTGCAAGCGCTGGACATTCGTATGCTATGTGGTTTACGGTCTCGTCTTTCATATTGCACTTCCTGCATAAGGGTGAGATGTTCTTTCCATCTAATGTTCTTTGGACATATCTGGTTCTTAGGGCCTGATCTTGTGCCTCTGTTAGCATTCCTTCTGTTTCCTTCTTGAGTTCTCCTCTCTGTAGCCATTGCCATGTTTCATCGCTGGCCAGTTTTTTTGTCTGTCTCATGTACTGTCCGTGCATTGGTTTGTTGTGCCATTCCTCTGCTCTGTTTTTCATTCTCCTGTCTCTGTATATTTCTGAGTCTTCGTCTACTTTCATCAGTCCTTCTTGCCATGCACTCCTTAGCCACTCGTCTTCACTGGTTTTCAGATATTGCCCCAGTGCTCTCCTCTCGATGTTGACGCAGCCCTCTATGCTTAGTAGACCTCTCCCCCCTTCCTTTCGTGTTATGTATAGTCTGTCTGTATTTGCTCTTGGGAGTAGTGCTTTGTGTACTGTCATGTGTTTTCTAGTTTTCTGGTCTATGCTGCGGAGTTCAGCCTTCGTCCTCTCCACTAATCCTGCGCTGTATCTGATTACTGGTACTGCCCATGCGTTTATAGCTTTCGTCATGTTTCCGGCGTTGAGTTTTGACTTGAGTATCGTCTCAAGTCTCTGCATATATTCTTTCCTGGTCGTGTCCTTCATCTCTTGGTGTTTTATATCCTCTCCTTCTATTATTCCCAGGTATTTGTATCCTGTCTCATCTACGTGCTTGATGCTCTTCCCATCTGGTTGCTTTATCGCTTCAGTCCTTGTTACTTTGCCTTTTTGTATGTTCACCAAGGCGCATTTTTCTTTCCAAACTCCATCCTGATATCCCCAGATACAAACCGTACAGTCTGGATTAGGGTATCTTTTTCCTTGATGCTCTTACCATACAGCTTGATGTCGTCCATGAACATCAAATGGTTAATTCTGTTGCCTCCATCCTTGAGTTGGCCCCCAGCATCCATCTTCTGCAGTACTTTTGTCATGGGAATCATGGCTACTACGAAGAGTATTATTATTATTATCATTATTATTATTAAGGAAATAACACATACTACATTACCGTCAATGTTTCCTTCGTCATCATTCATATTTTGACAGGATGAAGAAGCAGAGATGCCAGAGCATCCCAAAGGCACTTTTAATTAATGTTACCAAAGTGGAAACGCGAATCAAATATTTGCTCATCTTTGACTTTTAATAATTCACTTATTTCTCTTTACACTGCCTTGACCTCTTGTATTTACTGTGCGAGGCTGGAAATATGCCTGCATTTATAACTCCACCACCACCTACTCCTCCTCCTCCTCCTCCTCCTCATCCTCCTCCTCCTCCTCCTCCTCCTCCTCCTCCTCCTCCTCCTCTCTCTCTCTCTCTCTCTCTCTCTCTCTCTCTCTCTCTCTCTCTCTGTTTTCTTTTTTATGTTCATATGCAAACCTTTCTTAATTATACGCTTACCAATCTTTCTGTGCAGCTCTTTGTCTTGTTTTTTCGTGATTTTTAAGTTTTTCCTCTTCTTCCGAACATTCCTGTTGGGGTAACGCTCTTTGTGCCCCTTACATGGCCCACTGTAGACGGTACTGAAGGTTGTTTGCACCGTCCTTTCGTTCCCAGTTGCCTTGCTTCGTGTCTTTTACTTTCTTTTCATTCCCTATGATACCTTCTGATCTAGCTGGCCAACCTCTTTGACTTAGGCGTTACCTTTCTTCAGTTTGTGTAGCTGAATCTAATTATACACGACTGCCGCTTTGTCCTTTAGGTTGTTTAAACTGAATTATAAAGCTTTATTTAAATGTCTTTCTTTTTTTCTGTCAGTTTGTTACAAACTTCAGTATTGTAAGTCTTCTTTCCATCAGCTCTTGTCTGTCTCGACTTGTTTTCCTATTAAGCTCTTTATATGTGAATATCGATGGTATTTATGAATAAACTAACGAATTTTCGTATATAGTTTTCTGTTTTATAATTATACAAAGTTTAAAAGGCGCGACTTCCGTTGCTTTTTTATTTCCTGCAAAATATTTGTACCCTATTCAATGCATTCTCATTTCTATGTAAAATTTAATCTTGTAAATTTTTCTCTTTTTTTTCTTTTTACTGCAATTTTAAAGCCGTAAGTTTTTTCGGCATGTAACTGTAATTACGAATTCATGAAAGGAGATTGAAAATCTCAGACAACGTTCTTCCAAAAAAAAAAAAAGAAAATCAGAAGTAAAGAAGGTGTTGGTGTTGGGTTTTATCAGTTACAGGGTGTTAAAAAAAGGGATAAGAATGACTTTAAGGCTAAAAATATAAACGCTGAGCGTCGAGGTCGAAAGTTATATAAGCTGCTGGATCTCGGAAGTTGGGCCGCCAAGATGACGAAAAAGTGACAAGACGTAGGTGTGGAGTTAGTGGTCTCTCTCTCTCTCTCATGGAAGTCTGGTCTTGCTCTCCATGCTGCTTCAGCTGAGAGTCTAAAGAGATCTCTGGCAACTTTTCGTGGTGGAAATGATAAGCGGAGGATGATCTTTTGCTTTCCTTTTGCATGTGTCGCGCGATGCTGGAATTGGGGAGGCGGGCTGTTGGCTTTGCTTTCATGGACGCGTCCCAAGATGCTGGAATGGAGATTCCGGAGATCTGTTGCTGCAGGAATTGGCAGAGGAGGACTGTAAAGTGGGTGGTCTAAGAGCGCTGCTAATAGCAGTAGCGGCTGTAAAATTAGCGACAACCGTAAAAACTTACAATGGCCGAGGAGGAAATGGAAAAAAAATAGGATCAGAGAAATGAAGGTATGATGCATATGAGATATAGGAAGATGAGGATGAACACTTCCGAAATTATTAGGTTTGGATGAAGTATAGCAAATGCATACCTTACTGTTTCATTTGTAGACTTGAATGCTGATTGTATTAGTGTCTTTAAACTGAGGTGTAGAGTTTGGTCGCCATATCATTAGCAGATCCTACAGATTTTCCTTTTGGATGAATTCCTTTGCCATCCAAGTTACCTTATTAGCTAGATGCTTAAAAGAGAAAAATAGAAAAAGAGATGGAATATGATCCCAAAGGAGATGATAAACGGGCCTCTTTGATAACAAATTGTTGACAGATATAAGGAAAAAGAGAAAGGAAAAATTCCAGGGTCCAGAGCAAGAGCTCCTCGAACCTTTTGTATCACCTACCCCTTCCTGAAATATTTGATCCTTCATCGACCCTTAGGCATGTACGAAATATGAGTGAATATGTAATGAAAATAATACTAATAATTATTCATTAAGGGTAGAAATCATTTCACCCTTTCCCTTCATCATTCCCTTTAGAGAAGAGTCTTTTGGTATATGGTGCAGCACAAAAAATGACTCGGCCAGGGTGCTCATATTCAAAATAACCCCGAAAGTAAGCTAAAATATTTTCAGATGTTTTGAGACCACGTTATTGATGGTGACTAACATATAATATTTAAAATAACTGAAATTAATATGATAGAGGAAGATGCAAGTTAATTCATCCATATGGAAAGTTTTTACAACTAGATTATTATCATTTTTTTTCTTTGAATATAGTATAAAATACAATTAAAACAAAGGTTAACCATATATAAATCAGAAATGCTTATCAGAAGTTGTATTTTACTCCTGTTATTTTGAGTTTTGTTTTGTTACGAATCCTGGCTTTTGTCGCAAATATTGCCGTCGACCTTCGACCCCCAGGAATTTATCAACCCCTAAGATTGTGTCATTGAGACCCATGGCTCGATATCGACTATTTTAGAGGTCCTTGGCCAAGAGGAAGAAGAACAGAGACCCCCACTAAGTCGTTTAGGCAATAACTGCACTGATATGATGCTTGTGGAAAGATGTGTATATGAAGAAGGGCGTCACCTGTAAGGAGAAAAATGACAAAAGAAAGAAGTTGGAAGTGTGGGTGCAAGAAGTAGTCTGAAGTATAAGCAAGTGCCAGATCACTGACCCAGTCATTTCTTTAAATTCATCCGTATCGGGAAGAAGGATCCCAAGCAGATGAGAAATATTCGATAAGGATTCGATAAAGACTTATAAAGTCAGTATAAATTTCAATTATTTGAGAAAAGGAAAGAAATGACTAAATTGCTTGCATCGGAACAGAAAATGTTTTTAGCAAGGCAGATTCATCAATTCGAATGACGTGATCCCTCGTCGAAATGCTGGAATAAATTCTGCTCCCTAAATTCTAATAGACGAGGGAAGAGAGATTTTATCATCAAGTAATGCATTATCATTGGAATGGATGTTGGATAAAATAGGAAAATTCTGACGTGGAGTTGTAGATAAAAATAATTGCATTACGGACATCCAATTCAGCTCCCAAGCTGTGTGATAACAGAAATCGGTTAAGAACGGTTGAATCATCAACTAAGTCAAACTTAGAAGAGTAGGTGGATAGGACGTCACTGATGAAGAGGAGATGTTGTTTAAAGAAAAAAGCCTTAGCAACAGCACACAAGGAAGGTAAAATAGAGAATGTTTCACTGTCACCAACAGGTAAAAGGCTGTTAAAGATTTTAAATATGTGTTCAAGGAGAGGGAAGTGAAATGGGAATTTAAAGCCATGGAGATTTGAGTATTTTTTAAAAATATCGAGCTCCTCAGTCGATCTTCGAATATAATAACTTTCTGACTAGTGAAAAGGATAGAAAAAAGCCTGAAAACCACTTCGTAATTATTTTAAATGACCTTAAGATGGCTGAGTACGGCTAAATATTCGCGAATGGCGAACATCATGACAATAATCAAGATAGCAGCATTGAAGCATCTAAGAGAGTCCAAGTGAATTATTCGAACGAAATGCAAATGGCCACTAGGCCACGAATATTGATGCCAATATCGGCTTCATAAATCCGATTGTGTGTGATGTCCAGTAAGCACCTGCATTACTTGACAATAACCGTTAAACCTTCGGGATCTCACGATATTGCCGAGGCAAAAGTGAAACGACGCGAGTAGGATGACTATGCCCTTAAGAATGCGTAACGAATTTTTGGAAAGGTCTTGAGCAAACTGTCCACTTTAGTGTTGCGTATAGTAAAGTGAGAGAATCATTGAGACTTATACCCAGCAGTGAGAAATGAACGTATTTATATTGGCCTATGTTAAGAAGAGGATGTATGCAAACAAGTACAGACCTGGTTCATGTTTTCCCCTAAAGGGACATTTATTCAGTACTTCAGTAAGGCAAAAAATCACTTTGGATTAATAATGAGTTTTGTTGGTTTTTTATAACATATAGTGCATGTATTTTCATCAAACGTAAAATTACAGTATTAACAAAGAAGGATTAAAAATGGGTTCATCCATATACTCAACATTTGCATTTCGTCTGCTTTTGTGTGCTGGTACGCACAGTTATACATACAGTTATTGATGCAAGAGGGATTACAAGAAGGACCGAATTTTTCCGTGATGCAGATCGAGAAAAGTGAGGCCTGGGTTAAAAATGACCAAGGGGGGAAAAAAGGGGGAAGCCGTAGAACCAACTAAAACCTGGAGAAGTCCCGAAAAATCTCCTTTTTATAGAATTCTTCCATTTTTCCCCGACTCTCCCTCCCCCATTTACTCCCCAGAAAGGTCGCCATAATGGACATGTGCATAAAAAGTTGGAAAAGTTATATTCCTATTTGGGCTGGCGAGGGAACTGTTGAAGACGGGCAATCAAACTCTCGTTAGGTGAATGGAAATTATGAATCACTCAAGAAAGAAGAGGAAGAGCCAGGCCAACACTTCTGCCGTCTACGTCTTCTGATGCTGCTGCTGCTTTCACCTCTCTCTCTCTCTGGTTCCTCTCTCTTCTCTCTGACTCTCTCTCTTTGTATGTGGTTCCTCCTTTTACACGTCGTCTTTTGTATATCCTTTTACACTAAATCTCTCTCTCTCTCTCTCTCTCTCTCTCTCTCTCTCTCTCTCTCTCTCTCCTCCTTCTTCTTC
>NC_089747.1:19392500-19402500 GCF_040412425.1 Macrobrachium rosenbergii
AGCAGTGGACGCCACAAGCATTCAATAAGTATATACACATATATGTATAATATATATATATATGTGTGTGTGTGTGTGTGTGTGTGTGTGTTTGTGTAAGTGTTTGCGTGATATATCCATTAAGACGATGACAAAATAAAAGAAATTGTCATATAGCCTCGATGAACCTACAAGCTCAGTTGACCAGGCACTTTAGTTATATTAAGGGACAACTTTCTTCTCCCGCTGTATGTAAAGTAAGTCATTCACTACTCTATTCATCTAACTGGCCACTGGGCTGAGGAAAACTACCCATGACATCTGTTGAAAGTCCCTATACTTAGATGCTTTGGACCCTCATCATCCTTGACAGCAGTCACTTCCACTATACGTTTATTTTATTGCTTTTTTAGTTTTGTGTAAAAGAAACTGTTCAGATGGCTATTTGTATGTCAGTCTTCACTTATTCTGTCCTCCCTCAGATCTTAAAAACTACTGAGGCTAGAGGGTGCAAATTGGTATGTTGATCATCCACCCTCCAATCATCAAACATATCAAATTGCAGCCCTCAAGCCTCAGTAGTTTTTTATTTTATTGAAAGTTAAAGTTGGCCATGATCGTGCGTCTGGCACCGCTATAGGTGTCAACAACACAGGCCACCACCGGGCCGTGGCTGAAACTTTCATGGGTCGTTTCTGAGAGTTTCATACAGCATTATACGGTTTACAGAAAAATCGATTGCGCCGAAGAAACTTCGACGCATTTTTTACTTGTTTTATGTTAATATCACTTCTTGTTTCTTTTTAATGCCTCTTGATGCACTATTTAATATTTTTTTACCTTAAGCTCGGTCTTTACTTACTTCTCTTATGATATTCTCTTTACATTTCCTGTGTCCCGCATTTTCTCATGTGAAAATTCACCATCTCCCAGTTCTTTTCCATTCTTTAATCTGTTAATTGGCCTTCATATCTATTACCATCTCACGTACCTCTTTATTATCATATTTTACTCTGAAATCATTTTCCTCATTAACCTTTCTCTCCGCATTAACATCCCTCCAGTACATAATTTTTTCTCCCAAACATAATTGCTCAAATACAGCTTTCAATTTTCATCAGCTTCCACATTATTCTTTCTCACTTTGTCCTTGACTGCACTATTCATATTTTTGTATGATTTTACATAGTGTTTTATTAATTTTTAAAAATATACTCTTAAAGATATTCCTTTTTTCCTGCACGAAGCCTGTCGCTTTTTTATACCTCTTTGCACTTTTAGTTCTCCTTCCCATGGTCCGTACCCCAAATTCTTTTGTTACTTTTCCTTATATACCCTTATTTGCAATACACGCTTCAAAGATGGGTCACTGACCCAGTGACCCATCCTTGAACTTTGTTTACCCTCCATCTGCCTTCTCCCCTTGGGTCTCTGTAACTTTTGGTGCTGCCACGCCAGTTACTCACATTGGTAAAAAATATGATAAAAAAAACTTTTTCCTTCTCTTGCCATCAGTCTTCTCCTTTGATTTATCACTCAGTCTTCCCCTGTTTGATTTATCACTTCTTTCTCGTGAAACTTAGTTAAGCAGTATATGTATATATATATATATATATATATATATATATATATATATATATATATATATATATATATATATATATATATACATATATATTTATATATATATATATATATATATATATATATATATTATATATATATATATATATATATATATATATATATATATATATTATATATATATATTATATAAATATATATATATATATATATATATATATATATATATATATATATATATATATATATATATATATATATCCTTCACTGCCGTCTGTCGCACATTTTGTGAACTACAGTTTTTGACAGGTTGAAGAGATTGATATATTTTCATTTGATCGTGCAATTCATTATGAAATTTGGCCTCGCCACACCGGTAATTGCATTTTTTATTCTTTTTTGTTATCGATGCCCGAGAGGAAATAAGAAAAACAGCTGTTCAGTAAACGAAACGCTGTCATTTGAAAGAGTATTGTAAGAGGCAAGGAAATGCAAAGTGCTTGATCTCTGTTGAGGGTACATTAGGCAACCAGTTTGGGTAGAAATGGTTATAGCTTTGATCGCTAAGATGGCTTACTCAAGGTCCTACTATTTTGCCGGTATGGAAAAGCTTGAAATTGTCATATAATCCTTTTTTGAAGTTCTTAGAGCTTATAGTTGATTCCAAAACGTTTATATCGTTCTTCACTGAATAACAATAACTGGTTTAATATAAGGCTTGTCTTTCCGATGGCGAGAGATATCATAGTTTTTTAAAAATATCTTCTTTACTCTATTATCAGATTATTCTTTTCCTTTGTATCTGCAGCAATTCTAATGAAATTTCCATAATGTTCAATTCCCAAGATTCGCTTCTGAAATCTGGGTTTTGTTTTCGAAATGAAATGCATTAACGGCCTACTTGAAGGCCTATGTTTTGTCTCGGTGAACCTCACCCGGAATTTTAACCCTCACTTATTTTTACTGGGGTGATTTGGGATGGAGGGGTGTGGGCTTGATAATTGCATTTTGAAAGCAATGTTTGCGTCTTCCGACCGCCAGTTATCTTCCCGTTTGCATATCATTTTGCTTCAGTCTTGAGAACGTAACGGCTCAGCCGCAGCGGCCTTATGTAAGGTATATATTTGGTTAGGGATAACCTGAATCTCTAAAGGCTTGAAGTCTAAGGGTGATTAAACAGAGCAAATGCAGCCTGGGGCCTGTTATTCTTAGCTTCAGAATTAATCATTTTATTTGCTACTCGATCAAATCTGTACAATTTGAGTTTGAATTTTGATCTTAAATTTGCCAGTCCTTCTGTTGAAGTCAGACTTTTAAAGCATTTCAAAAATGAGAGGTTCTTGTCAATTATTGTAACGAAGGCAGTTCATGTATGTGCATTATTCCACTGCTTTCTTATGATAGATTCTTTCTATCTTCATTGGCCATCATATGGCAAATGAAATATGTAAAGTTCATTCTCTTCAGGTATCTATTTGAGGCACAACTGAAGCTCAGTTGTAATATTTTCCCCCGTATTCCTAGTGGGAAAAGATATTTTACCATGAATCCAGTCAAGTTCCCGAATAAAAATTTCAGGTGAATGTTAGTATACTGCAAATATTAAATAGAAAGACAATAGTATTGCTACAAAATAGTGGGACTTATTCAGAAATTCATATTCAAGATTTATTCAAAAGCTGATAAGGCGTCTTGTCTCTCCCACCTTTTCTCATTGTATTTCTGGAAGAAAAGGACGAAGGCGAGAAAGATTAATAAAAAAAAAAAACAGAATAGAGATTTCTCCCTCTGAGAGAAAACTGAAGATCTTAACGAAACCCGAGTTTCCTTCCCTGTTCATTAGATCGTATTACCCCTTTTTATTAAGGCCTCTCTCTCTCTCTCTCTCTCTCTCTCTCTCTCTCTCTCTCTCTAACCTGGAGCCGCTCCTCCTGATTTTCGGATATGGTCTGCTAGGAAGCGCTGAAGCGAAGTCTCCCAGGTTCTTGATTGCTCAAAAAAAAGGAAGAAAAAAAAAGAGAGAAAAAGAAAAAAGTTTAGAAAAACTTTTAGCAGCAACTCAGATGGTTCACACGCCGTCTTTCTTTCCTTTTCGTGCCTTCTCCCGTTTTTGTTCGTTCTTTCTCGCCCTCGTCCTGCTTTCATTTCCTTTCTCATTTTCCCCTGGAAGGTGAAGTTAAGTAAGAATGTCCGTGACTTTCATTCGCGTCCGGGATATTTGTCGACGTGGATATTATCTATTTTCTCTTTTATTTCGGACTTTGCACTGCGAAGTGCTTGGGAAGAGCGGCCGATTTGCTGGTTATTTGACGTCTCATACATTCTTTCTTTCTTTTTTTTTATTTGAGAAGAGGGGAAGAGACTTTAGGGCAAATGCGTTGATGGTTTGTTTCGTTATAAACACAGGAAGGTGAAGACTTGGCGTGGGATGTAAAAAAAAAAAAAAAATGTTGCGGAAGGTTTCAGTGATTTATGGTATTCTTGAAAATATTTACGTGTTGAAAGTTATCTGGTATAATATATATTTTTATGTTGGGCAAAATTCTCAAGCAAATAGTTATGTCATATATATATATATATATATATATATATATATATATATATATATATATATATATATATATATATATATATATATATATATATATATATATATATATATATATATATATATATTCATATATTTACATATGTGTATATATATATACACATATGTATATATATATATATATATATATATATATATATATGTATATATTTATAAAATGTGTGTTGACCCTTAAAATTTATGTATATGAGAAATTGATACTCTGCTTGGAAAAAAGTCCCGGAATTTATGGAATTCATCCAATTGTGAAATTAATCTATGAGCGATATTCTCTTTCTATTTTTTTTTTTTTTTTTAGTTCCCTGCCAACAATACCGAGAGGAGAATGTATTTTTCCCTCCGTTTGTCCATATGACCCTTTGTCCGTCTGTCCGTCTACCTGGCTGTCATGCTTATCTTCCCATCGCAATAAACTCCTACAATGTCGAAGAGATTTTAGTCAAGGTAAAAAGATAGACTCACTTACAGATGTGTGTGGAAGGATTTCATGTGTCTCACTGTCCGTCTTTGCGACTTTTACGGTTTGGAGTGATCTCATTCACACTTGCTACGAAGATAGACCATCTTGCACAGATATGCACAGAGGAAGATCATCCATCTGGCAGTCCATCTGTCTGTTTGTCTGTCAGTCTGGCTGTCACACACACCCCCCTTCTCATCGCAACTCCTGCTGATTTGAAAGGAGTGCAATCAAACTTGGCCGTAGACAGAACGTTATGCACAGATATGCATAAAGCAAGTCTTCCGTCCGTCTGTCCATCAGTGTATGCCACATTTTCCTTATCTTCGCAACCCTTCCTACATGGTTGGAGGAATCTCAGTCAAAAATGTACAAAGATAGACTATCATACATAGATCTGCATGCAGAGCCTCTGTCTGTGTGTCCAATTGTCTGCCTGCCTGTCAGTGTGTCTGTCATATTTACCTTTTCATCGCAACTCCTACACAGTTGAAGGGATTGCAAAGAACTCGATACAAAAGTAGACGATCAGATTTGCAGGAAGGGAGGTGGACCCCACTTTCTGTTCGTCTCCTATTCTGCAACTACTCCAATATGGTTCTAGAGATTTCAATCAAATTTGCTATCTACCTTTGCAAGAACCATAATGATTGGAATGCCCTTAAAGAGAACGTGGGGTCGCAAGGGACGTGTTTGCTTCAGCATTTCTGTAAGTATCCTTCTTATAAAGCACTTATCCTTCGGTTACGGAGGTGCTTTTATGATAAAGATGGATATTGGCCAGGTAAGTTAAACGAATCTAAATGACGAAGATTTCAGTTGCATACATCTTGTTTATTAATGTCTTGAATAGCCCTCTGGAATAGTAAAAAACATATATTTTTCCTTTTTATTCATCTACAGATTTTTCCTGTCATTGCTTGTGTATGCTTGTAATTGTAATTCAAATTATGACACCACAGTCCCTGTTTCTCATTGTTACCATTATTCTACAAGCTTTTCCAAGACCTTAAACTGAATTTAGGGAAGAATTGGATATGTAATATGATTTCACCCTTTATATATATATATATATATATATATATATATATATATATATATATATATATATATATATATATATATATATATAATCATGCCAAACGCTTGAGAGAAGTTAAATTTGATTCGTAATTTTCTGGTTGCCACGTAGCTGGCTGCTTGCCAAAATATGTTAATTTAATACGGAATTGTCCCTCAGTCAAAATATTGAATATTTTTTACCTCGGATTGTTCACGAAATTTTTATATAGGTTAAACAGTCCCCTGTAAGCCAACGCTGTTTGATCTTGAACTCATTTTAATTCAGTAAATCCTCTAGTCACTGCGGAGTTTAGCAAGGAAAGAATATCCATTCCACACCTTTCGTTTAAGCGAAACTTTCAGGATCAACATTGTAATGTAATAATGTGCTTTCACAAATGAGGCATCCAGTGATGGGTCCTTACTTTTGACTATGTACTCACCTTGCCGTCGAAAAGGTATGCACAGGTTACCGTGCAATAAGCGTGTATGTTTTGGTCTCAATATAGACCGGATTGCATGTACGCCCCAGTATGCTTGTGCCTGCTTGGTGCTTTGCTCTCGGTTCATATTCACAGCGATAGCCCGTTTATATTTTATGCGAATGCTACTTACCCTTCACATTTGCCCGACACCACCTCAACATATACGCACCCACGTACATGTACAATTCACGACACCATGGACATTTTTTTTTTTTACTGCTATTTATTTTTAATCCGATGCGAGTACCAGGATAGACAATTTTGATAATGAACCATTTAGCATTTCAACGTGTTTGTTGTCGTATTTTTTATGGCTTTTAGTCTTCTTCTTCTTCTTCTTCTTCTTATTATTATTATTATTATTATTATTATTATTATTATTATTATTATTATTATTATTATTATTATTATTTTTCGGTTTGCCTCTAAAACAGTTAAATGACATGAAATCGTTATGGAAGGTTGACGAGGAGCCAGGACTATCTTTTGAAGTTTGTTGGTGACCCGGATTCACATTCGGATAAAGATCTAGTTAATTCTCTTAAAACGTCGAACATAGAATGCTCTCGTTTTATTTCTATCGTGACTAGCAAAGCGCAACTTGAAGCCAGCCGATTCTTTCAATACGGACGAAAACCAGTTAGCCAAACGTTACGCCATCCTGCATCCATTTGCAAGTTGAACCTCAGCGCAGTAATCATTCCGAGATAAAATAAAATAAAATAAATTTCTCGAATAACCAGTTTCACCGGCCTTATTGCCTCCCCTCCCCGTCGCTTTAGAAATGTAATGAAAATAAGCTCAGTCTTACGCTACGTTATATTTTTCATTTCGGCCTGGTTCGTCTCATATTAGCGTCATGCCTGGGCCTGGTGTGCGTCTTTTCTCTATGATAACGTCGGTGCAATTTTATCAGCGAATTTCCTCCGAAGGGATGTGGAATTGTTCGTACCCTGAATTTCTTCAAGTGAGAGAGAGAGAGAGAGAGAGAGAGAGAGAGAGAGAGAGAGAGAGAGAATTTGATGAAAGTTGATTCCTTTTAATACCAACATTCAACTTTACCCGAAACCAAAACTGATTAAATACAGAGGTATAAATAAGAATAATAGACTTCCTGGGTACGAAATATTTTTGGTATCCATAAAATGAATAATATTCAAAATTATGTCCCTATAGTCGTATTTGCATGACAATGAAGATTTTGTTTACAATATATACCACGAGGCGAAAGCTTGTAAGCGAAAATGCGTTGTAAATCTCAGAGGAATTTTGTCATATATTTAGACAAAAGTTTCTCACAGAATATTCTCATGTGATGCTTGTGCATTATGGCAAATTTACGTCGTAATAAAGGGAATTACGGAACGTTTAAAACATAATACCTTACACTCGTGGAATTCCGTTTTGTTCAGAACAAAATGACAATTGTATTATCTAATTGGCCCTTACAATTTCATATTACAACATCGACATTTGGGTCATGTTGCTTTTATGTAATATATTTTTAGTATCATGTGCATGTGTGGAATGACTGTAAACAGTGATCATACACAGTACAAGTAAACGTTATTTCAAATCCCTGGTTTGGTCTTGTGGAGGGAATGAAGGTCGATAGGTTTATGTCAAAATATATACAGTTCTGAAGTTTTGGAATGCAAGACGAGGGGAACAGCAGGGATTGCTGAACAGATTTAGTGAAAAAGGTACTGGAACGGAGGAACCTTAATAACCAGGAAGCTAGTGAGTACTTGCAAGATAGAGTTGAATTTGGTAATATCTGAAATGTCTTTTTCCATAGGTAAAGGCGCCTCCAAAACTGCTGAATCATGGGTGAAACCCATGTGCTTTGAAAACTTCCTAAGCTGCAACTGCTTCCAGACACATACACACACACAAAGCTCATCAGAAACTCATCGAACGCACTACACATGCTGCACCACTCGCCTCAATGTTCTGTGCACTCTTATGTTTCTTACAGATTAAATCCTTCCATTCCAACAATTCTTTCACTCCATCTACCCAACTGTCTGTCTCCTTACTCTCCATTCTCCTAAAACTTCACAACCGAACACCCTTCTTGTTCTTTCCAGGTGACTGAGTCGCATCAGAACACTAGTCAACATTTTAAAGTATACTAACCTCTCTACCACAAATTTGTCATGTCTCTCTCTACATTCCGCATATACTACAAAAACAATTCATCTTATCAGTTTCCACATTTATCCCTCTCACACTTCTACAAAGGAGAGTTGGCTCAACAATCCTTGCATACCGCACTATCTTTGCTTCCCCAGATGCTCCTCTTCTTTCCTCTGCGTTTTCCCTTAAAGCCTGCTGCCTCATTTGCTTTACCCTTTCTGTGATTCGCGACGTTTGTCATCTCCCTGCCATCCATCATGTTTGTTCCCAAAATGTCTGTACGTGTTTTGGACTGACACATTTGTACATTCCCACACATCTTTCCAATTCCTGACTCAAAAAGAGCTACTCTTTCCTCAATACCTATCTTTCTCTCCTTAAAACATCTTTACTACATCCATGTACATTCAAAGTATGACTTCATACAATTTTTTCCTACATGAAATTTGAGTATGCATCTGCATACCCTGTGTCCCCGGCCATCTGATTTTTTCACCCGCTGAGTGGCGAAAATGCTGTTGACTTGTTTCCCGTTATCCTACGAGACTTAAAGCATGATTTCTCTTTGCCACAAGGGAAGGAATTAATCCGTAATTTAATTACAGTCACTCCTACCGAGGGGTTCGCAATTCTCATTTAAGAAAGTCATGTGCAGCAACGTCTCACTGCAGAGTAGTTCGCCAGAATTCCTTTTGCACACTGACTTAAGGTGTTAGGATCTAAAGGTGGCTTTTTTTTAAGTCTTTGGAATATTAGCCTCTTGAAAACTTAAGGATATTTTCTCATAATTTTTTTTTTTTTTTTTTTTTTTTTTTTTTTTTGCCATTCAGTTGAATTTTTAAGCAGCATTCCTCACCCGTCATCCGCAGTTTATATTATTGTAATTATCATTGGTTTTGTCGTTGCCGTTGTTGTTATGGGCATTGTGTTTTGTTCTTTCTCCCCGTAAAACGTATTAAGGATTTTTTCTATATGAATTGCCTGTTTTCATTTTTTATCATTTATTTATTAGTGCAACTCAAGTTTAAATTATGAATATTGCATTATCACAGTGATCTTGTCACATCAGCAAGTTAATATGAAAGTCTCTGCCTGTGGCCCAAGAACTTTAGTTTTTCCTTTTTATTGCTGTTTTTCGTATTTGTCAAGAGAACAAGTTATATACTTTGAAGGAACCAAAATCTGACTGCATATTATAAAGTATAGTATTATAAAGCGTTGTTTAGTGTCTTATTTAGTTTCTCTATTGTGGTTTTGACGGGGATATTTAAAAAAGCAACACTCGCACACGCACACACACACACATGCAAGGCTGAGAAGAAAAACAGAGATTTATCTTTCCAGTCTCTTTGTGAGGGACAAGTCACCCACAGTGAACGCCAGTGGGAAAAAGGGGCCCAGATCTCTCCTTCCCTAAATGGTTGTTTACTTTTTGACGTCAGTATATTTCCTAAATTTATTGCTCTCATAATTCCTTGTCGGTCGGCAATTTCATGACGAGCAGCGTTGATCCCGAGAGAACCTAACACATTCCGGGGGAAAAGAGAAAGTGTGCACTTTTTTTTTTTTTTAGTTCTTCGTGTTCTAGGCCTTTGTGTACTCGTTTTGTGTGAGTGTATTCTGAGTTCCTGCACGTTTTCATCGAAGGATAATTGTGAAGCATGATTTAGTTGGCATTAAATT
>NC_089747.1:19407500-19427500 GCF_040412425.1 Macrobrachium rosenbergii
TCCTCTTTTCCTCGTCTTGTCATCCTTCGAAAGATTTTGTTCCATCTGTAAAATAATATAACAGGACCTAAATCTGACTTTGCGGCGCAATATTTCACCTCGATGTTCACTCCAAGTCGAGTATTCGACCATTCATCACAAATTAGA
Organism: Macrobrachium rosenbergii; assembly: GCF_040412425.1. NCBI lineage: Eukaryota > Metazoa > Arthropoda > Malacostraca > Decapoda > Palaemonidae > Macrobrachium > Macrobrachium rosenbergii. Next base: position 19,407,648 of record NC_089747.1, read on the forward strand.
ATTTACCCTGAGGTAAATTCGTCTTAATGTTCCTCGGGTCTTTGCGTATGATAATCAGGGTACAAAGGGTTTTGTCTCTGGTCACCATTCGTCAGTGAAGTGTATCCATCCATTCTAAGAGAGGATTACCTGGTTATTTACGAGGCCTGCGGATTTTGTGCTCATAGCAAGATTATTTTTACCGCCTACTGCGAAGTTGAGAGAGGTTATGCTTCCACGGGAGTCTGTGTCTGTTTGTATTTGTTTGATTTTCCGGAGCGCATCTCGAGAATTTGTCAACGGATTTCGATAAAATGTTGCGAAAGCAAGACTAAACAATGAGTAGATTTTGAGATGCTTCAGGATGCTCGTCCAAGAACTGTTAAGTTTTCTTTAAAGTTACCAGATGGAACAGTTTTTATATTCCTAGTCTGTCATTAAACAAAGCTCTTCTAAACTAGCGTTTCACTCAGACTCGGACATTAATCAAAGCTCTGACGTTAGAAGAAGGAAACAGATCTGTGGGATATCTAGTTCTTGTTATTCTACTGAAGGATGCTGAATAATGTAAAGTTTATTTTCACAGCTTTTTTTTTTATCTTTTTCTGCATACAGCAAAGGATTTTCTCAGAATTTTAATTTTATGAATCAGAGTATTTTTTTAGCAGGATTTTGTCTTTTGACTTTTTCCCCGTTAGAATAAATTATCTGAGAAAGGACGAAGTTATTTAGTTTATATACACATATTTATATATGTGTATGTATATATATATATATATATATATATATATATATATATATACATATATATATATATATATATATATATATATATATATATATATATATATATATATATATATATATATATATATATTGTGAAAGCAACTGACTTTGTGCGAGACTACTTCAGGGAATGAAAGCGGTAGTAATATATATATATATATATATATATATATATATATATATATATATATGTGTGTGTGTGTGTGTGTGTGTATACATATATATATATATATATATATATATATATATATATATATATATATATATATGAGTATGAGTATTGTCACATTTCACACTAATTCTGGATCGTTCTGATTCATTTATTCAGCTACCCAAAGTTCCCATGCGATATTTTGTATAACATAAATAATTCTCTTCAGAATCGTCTATTTGTAAACCATTTCGTTTTTTAATTAAGATTTTAGCCTTTAGGAGCCCGTTCAGCTTAAGATAAAATTGTCAGGCTACCATTTTTTACTTATAAGGAAAAAAGGAAAGGTTATTTTTATGTCAAGAAGGGTGAATAAATAATAAAAATAACAATAGAAAATAATTGAAAAGAACGATAAAGGTTCTCATAAAGTGCAAAATTTACCAGCATACGAAGAATTTTTCGTATGAATGATTAAGGCATGTCAAATTAATATAACTGGTGCTTTCATGGCCCTGGCCTACATAAGGGAGATAGTTTAATTGCAGTCGCCCGGAATATCAAAGCAGACTTTTTTTTTTTTTTGTTCATGGCAGTGTTTGAATTCCATTTCGGATAGCGCACATTGTTCCTCCATTCTTTTAAATGCTTGTAGTCATTGCTCTTAACTCTTATGGCAGAATTACTTTAAATCCGTTTACAGTTCTGTAACGTCACTGGAACTGCAACAGTGGAAGGAGAGCGCCATTTGATATTTTCCATCATATTGTAGATTCGGTTGCGTTATTCATCTATTTTTAATTATGTATTTGTACGTATGTGAAATGGGTTTATAGCTTTCTGCGTTTTGCTTTTATCGTTTTGAACAGTTATTTAATTGGTTTTCATACTCCCATTTTCAATTTTCCCTTGCGTGCTTTCACTCAGTCATAATATGGTTAAGATTTCTTGTTGTCAGACTGACCTGTATGACAATCTTTATTTGATCATTGACAGTTCTCTCTCTCTCTCTCTCTCTCTCTCTCTCTCTCTCTCTCTTCACACGGTAATACAGACAAACACACCCACACACAGATAAAGAATGCACTTTTAAAGCAATTTCTTTCATGACTTGGTATATTATTGTTCAGTAATTCTGTAAGACATTGTTCCATTTGTAATGGTTAAATAAATTTTCAGTACTTTTCATTTATTTAAGAGCTCTCTCGTTCAGTTATTTTATGTTTTGTGTCACTGTGTCCCAGGGATGTGTAAGATACACAGTAGTGCTTGGCACTTTGCCTTTGTCCCTAAAAGACTTCCTGCGACTTCAGCTGATGATTAAATTACGTGTATGTTTCGGATTTTTAAGTATATAGGCACAGATATGTATGTATGTGTGTATGTATGTAAGTATGCGTGTGCATATGTATGTATGTAGGCTGTTGCTGTACGAGTAAACCTATGAATATAAGAACATACAAAAAGACTTGTATTTAATCCTCTATTTTTGAGTGATCAGCCCTTGATATATTGCAACCGGTAATTCAGTGCAAATACCAGTTAAAAATACGACCTAGATGAATGGTGTGAGGCGCAATTGTGATTTAAATTTTTAGTAAAATTCTGCGTGAATGATGATTTTTGCGATCAGGAAAACTCACATATATTTCAGAGCACTTTAAATGACTGCCAGTCGTCTTCCTGGAGGCGTTTCATTAATATAGTTTATGATTATTTTCTATTTGATATGGGACTTTCATGATAGCAACGGAATACCCATAAGGAAGATTTGTTGTAGAGAACGTTCAGAAAAAAATATACGTGCCAGTCGGCCATATTTGATATCTGACTTTTTATTTTATTTATTTTTTTTATTTTTTTTTTGCACAAAAATCAGACAATAGTTTTTTCTTGGAGTAATATAAAGTTGAACACAACATACCACAGTAACTCGGTTTGGGGTCCTCAAAGCTCCCTTTTGTTAAAAATCCGAAAAAGCTTTTATTAAGCCAGAGTTGTTGCATCACGTCTAAAAGTTTCATCTTAGACCTTATTTTAAAGTTCAGAGAGCGAAAGGACGGACAGAAGCCAACCTGCCCCCTCCTCCCCCTCCCCCTCCCCCGCGCCTCTTTCCACTGGGTAATTTCACCATGGGTAATTAAGAGAAAAGAAATGAATTGAAGTGGGTCCTTTTATATCATTAGTCTTTGTGTGCAATCTTTGACCTCCCAGGCATTCTTATGAGCCCCCATGCATTTTCCCTAATTATGAGTTATGGCCTGATGCTAATGAGCAGCGAGATTAATGAGTTTGTCTTTGTCGTTAATCGTGTGATCTTTATTGTCGTATTTCATGGCTCATTAACGCCGGCGTTTTTAGCGCTACTTTATAACTGCTGTATATTTGTAGTGTGCGCGCTGGCGTGCGCGTTTTTGTCACGGGGATTTTTTCGTTTGTGATGTTAAAGTATCGAGGCTTAGTAATATTCTATTGACTTTTTTCTTTTTCAAAGTTCTTTCTTCAACTTTCCCTTTTCTTTTCATTTCAGAAGCTAATGTCGGATTTCTTGTAGTTATCACAAATAGGTATTGATGGCATCATTTTTTTTATGTCGTCTTTACGGTTCTTAAAGTTCTAAAAGGCGAATCTTAAATCCATTCTGATTAAAATATTCCTTTAGATAGATCTTGTATATTTCTACATTTACTTCTTTACATTTGTTTGTCCATGAGTTTTTAATTTACGTCGTATATATAAAGTAAAGTTTCATTTTCATAAAATCTTATATTAATTACTTTTATAAAGGTGTTTATTCAATTGGTGTATCAACAATAATTCCCGTGCATTCCCTGTATCTTATAAAATTTGTTTACTTCCTTTCACGATGGTTTGATGGAACTGTATGAATTAGACAAGAAAGCCATTAAAAAATTTCGTTTGATTTCTTTGACATAAAATCGCAACCATTGCGATGCTTGTTTCTGAGTATTACCTAAACCAGGAAAGAATATACGCCGTTCGTTATTGTAATTTAGAAAGTCTTTTATTTCATTTTAGTTATGTACCGCCAAATTGGAATTCGTGACAAGAATAAAGTAATGAAAATGTAGAAATACTCTGTGTAAAAGAAACAACGTAAAAAAAACATTTATTTTCGTATACTTTGGCGAAATGAAGTTATTTGTTATTTGTCACGGACCCTATCGCCTGAGCAGGTTGCTCCCAATATGCCCGTTTTATTTATAACCGAATGCAAAGTCTCTCTCTCTCTCTCTCTCTCTCTCTCTCTCTCTCTCTCTCTCTCTCTCTCTCTCTCTCTCTCTTTGTGTTTATATGTGTCCTAGTTTGCAGTAAATTAGTTCAAACTGTAATTATGTGTTTTCTTGCATACTATTACACCAGAAGGGGCTGGAAGAGGCCCATACTAGGAAAAGATATAAAAAGTAAATGGCTCGAAAGGGGAATTTTGAGGGCGAGTTGATGGGCGGAGAATATCGTAGTGGCGATACTGTTGCAATAGAATCATCCCGGAGGACCATCAAAGGATATAGGTACAATCACATTCCAAGCCATTCGTTACACTGGGAGGTGGGTGCCAGAGGTGATGCCGGACTGGATTACGGTTGACTGAGATTCACGACGATAATAATCGAGATTACGAAGAATGGATTTTCTTGATAATAGTGATATTGATTGCAATCTGTGATAACATGCGTTGAGGTGTTTTGGATTGCCGTAGTGTACTGCTCGTATCAGCTCAAACGAAAGAAAGCATAGATATGACTGACGTTTAGGTAAGCGGCCACTGAAGCTTGCAGTTTCCTTCTGCAGTGAAGAAAAAGGTTGGTGAAAGTATAACTTAAAGTTACCTGAACTACGTGACACAGGTAGAATCAAGGTGAAATCTTTCTTACTGAAGGAAGGTTGTATATGATGAAGCTATGAGCAGGGAGAGATGGAATGTCAGTCACAAGGAGAGTTATTTTGAGTACAAACGGCATACCCTTCTCGTAGTCAACACTGACGTAATCTCTCTCTCTCTCTCTCTCTCTCTCTCTCTCTCTCTCTCTCTCTCTCTCTCTCTCTCTCATTTATAACAAACAGAATGAAAATTCCGGTTAAGGCTTATATATTCACCTACAATTTTGAACTCCCCTGCTTCGCATACCTAGCCAGGAAAATATTCCATCGTCTCGCCCGATCTCTCCCCAGAGACTCGGCGTTCACGATCCTCTCCATATAGGATGAAATTGATCTCCATAGCCGATGATAGGTATACAGACTGACCACGGCTTCCGAGAAATATCACGGCTCGGGACATGGTCATCCCTACAGCTAAGGGTAGAACGTGGTTTGACATCTAGGATTTACGGGAATACGTTGACTCATCATTCACGAAACATTCGTGTGTCCATCAGTAAAAATAGTTTACTTAATATAATAATTAGACGACGTGTTTGAGATTATGAACATCCGAAGTTAAAATATGTTTTGATGACATACACAAAGACTGGCAGGAAAAATAATGATTCTAGTTTTGTTCAAGAGTCTGGACATCTTTTCAAGACATATCGTAGATCATTATATTGGTTTTATGGAAGATTTCGAACTCGCAAGTTTCTGAAATTCTGGATAATATTTGCCGAATACCAGAAACAAGTCGTCTTTTTATTTGCTGCATTAGAGTTACTTTACCCAAGTATTTACCTTTGATAATTCTTTGCATCAGTTAGCGTTGACTCGACCCTGTCACCTCATCACAGAAGGGAGAGAACAGGGCTAGGAATCAGTAGGGGAAAGCTGTTACTTTTAAATGGGAGAGGAATGAGTGAGGCAGACCACAATGCTCCAGCTTATGAAATTGATGTATCATTTGTGGTTTGTGTCATAGCCTGAACGAGGTATAACTGTCACATTTCATGTTTCATAAACGTGACTTATGGCGGAAGTTTTATTATATGTAAGATGGGAGTGACATTTGTCAGCGCCAGAGTGTGATGGCTTCTGGTTTCTGTTATTCAGTCGTAAAATTTTACCTCATGAATCTGTTGCGTTTTATTTCTTAATATCATGACGTTCGCTTTCATGCGGCCTTCATATTTCTTGTGTTATGGCCGCACTATTTCGTTTTATGTGGAAGTAACTTTATATATGGCCATAACAATTTATGGCCTTCCAACCAGAAAATTTCAGGAGCGATGTCTGTAACTGTTTAGTGTGTCTAGGTGCCTCTCCGCCATTTTTGCAATGGACAGAGATGGGCATTACTGCCCAAATATGTTTGGTTATTAGAAGAAAGAAATCTTCCTCTTGAGAAAATGTTAGTCAGATGATTGAGGAACACAGAGGAATACGGAGAATTCCTCTTACTGGCTTGCTTGATAAGCACAACAGCTTTCCCTTTGATTGCACAGCTCCGGTGATCAACGTTGTTGTGAAGCTGTTTTAAACAGTACTTAAGATTTAGTGCATCGCTTTTCGGAAGTCCTATTTGTGTGTTGGCCCACTCTCATGGTGACTGCTCTTTTCCTTCGAATAATTGCCTCCTCCATTGTAAGTTTGCCTTCATCTACCATATACGTCTATGCTTCCTCCAGAGAGTGACGTCTGTTTAATTCAGGTCCAGTATCTTGTATTATTATTATTATTATTATTATTATTATTATTATTATTATTTATTATTATTATTTCAGTAGATGAAACATATTCATATGGAACAAGCACACAGGGGCATTTAACTTGAAATGCAAGCTTCCAAAGAATGTTGCTTTCAACCTCCCACCGCAGACCCCACACTGAAGCAGTAAATGATCATGATACAGTCAGTGATTTTTCATCGGTCTGGGGGAGACGCGAACCCACGACATCTGAGTGGCATTCCACGACACTAACCACTACACCAACGGACCAGTATATGCACTCTGTCTGTTGTCACGTTTGCTGTTTCTCCGGATGCACGGAATGCACTATCCGTTATGAAGGGTCGACACTATATTTTATTGAATATTTTCTTTCTGAATATTCTGTGCGTCTCGTAGCAACGTATTTTTCTCTAAAGAAAATCTGTTCATCTCTATCTAAATGACCTTGCCAGTGATTTTTCTTTTTCTTTTTTCTTTTTTTTTTTGTTTATAATCTGTATTTATTCACTTAGAAGACCGAAAAATCTTTAGTGACTTTGTACTGTGAAAGTTCTTGGCAAAATTAAAACATTACTAAGTTTCTTATTAAAAATATCGGCTTCTGGCATCCATAGCTGGAAATTGAAGCACTAAGTCTTGCGAAAGATATTAAAGGTTGCAGACGAATTTAGCCAAGACTATCTACGTCAGCTTTGGGAAAAAATGAATGACAGTCGGTAACGTTGGCTAAAGAAAAACATATTTCTCGGTATTAATTAAGAGAATAAAGAGAATGGGCAAAACTCTATTACTGGTGAACATCTCTTACATATACGTAAGTGACTCTCCAACTCTCTTAGATATATATCAGTCTTTTTTAATTAGGTCGTATTTTTTAACATCAAACTTTTTTCAGGTTAAACTATTATTATTATTATTATTATTATTATTATTATTATTATTATTATTATTATTATTATTATTATTAGAGTATGAACATGTCGTTCCCTATTGTTGTCACTGGTTAAAGACTCCATTATCGATAAGAAAAGGCAATATATTTACCCGTTTACTTCATGAAATTCAGTCCTGAGGGAGGCAGGCCATAAATTTCAAAAATTTCATCAAAGCGTTTGGTAGCTTGCCCTCTCTTCAATCACTGTAAAGTATCCAAATAAATGGCATGAGCCTTTTGTATGGTGATATATACAGTATGTATATATATATATATATATATATATATATATATATATATATATATATATATATATATATATATATATATATATATACTGTACACTGTAATATGTTTACATGTTGAAGTGTCTTTATTGTTGTCTTCTAATGATGATCTTCATCACATTAAAAGTTTTATTTAGCCAATGTTACAAATTGAATATACATACATACATATATATATATATATATATATATATATATATATATATATATATATATATATATATATATATATGTAGTGTGTGTGCTTGTTTATTCGTATATATACATAATGTACATTTTTATTACTTGCACACAGATTATATATATATATATATATATATATATATATATATATATATATATATATATACATATTTATTTAATATATATGTACATATGTGTGTGCTTGTTTATTTGTTTATATATATACTATATATACACATATGTAATATATATATGCATATGTGGGTGTGCGTGTATGTGTGTGCGTGCAAGTGTAAATGTGTATGTATTGTATTGTATATTAAGGGTTTTTCTATATTGCAGTAGGAGCCTAAAAAGACAGAACCCAAAGTTCAATACCTCCTCGAAAAGAGGATGCTATAGTACCTAGCATATGGTATATTTTTACCATTTTGATAGGATTACCATCTGAAAAGTTTTCATACAATTTCATATATTTACCACTAGTACGATTTTCTCATAGATAAAGTTATTCTTGAGTGGCATTAGTCATCTTACACCGACATCTCTAGAGAGAGAGAGAGAGAGAGAGAGAGAGAGAGTTTGAAATTCGTTATTCATTTTATGACAGAATGTTCCGTCCTGGGCCATTCTGTCACCAAAACTGCGATGTTTCTTTCTTGATATTCCACTCTGGGATGGAAGAACAGATGAATGTAAACAAAGGCTTTGTTATTTGTTGCCTTAGATTTGTGTAGCTGATGTTTTAGAAAAATATTAGTGAGAGTTTCTGTAAGGGTGTATGGAAGGCAGTCTCATTTCAACTGTTTGCATGGTTGGGTAAGTAATGCGTTAGTTTTGGAGCTAAGTTTAATGTGTCTATTAATATGTATATGTGTTTGAGTGTGTTCTGTGATGATACTCGAAAATTGTGAAGAAAGGCTTCGTTAACTGTATATTTTTAGAACCTTATCATTTAAAGAAATATTTATAAGGCATTGTTCTGCGAGTCCATTCCATGGAAGCATGTGTCTTTTGAACTGTGCGTGTGTCTGAGTGTCTGTGTGTGCGTGTAAGTGTGTGTGCGTGCGCGCGCACGTGCGTGCAGCAGATTGAACGCAAAGGAAGCTTAGCCGTGGGAGAGCGGGATGGGCTAAGGGATAAGAGAAGAGAGGTGCTGGTCCCACGCACAGACACATCTCATGATATATTGCACACTAAGGCCACACCCACTATCTCTCTCTCCCTCTCCCTCTCCCTCTCTCTCTCTCTCTCTCTCTCTCTCCGTCTCTCACACTTGCGTCTGCTCCCTCTTGTGTCTCTCGTAGGCGCTTCTTAATAACCGCCCCCTCTCTCTCTCTCTCTCTCTCTCTCTCTCTCTCTCTCTCTCTCTCTCTCTCTCTCTCTCTCTGTTATTCGTGTTAAATGAAGAAAAGACAAACACAAAAGTGTTAGTTATTTTGTAGGTTTTACTTTCATGAGATGTATAGTTGATTTTATAAAATGGGCAGGTTCTCCATTTCATAATTTTAAAGGTAATCCAAAAATGTATATATGAAATTTTTTAAACTTAATTTTGCGCTTGTTTTCGAAGGGGATCGGTTCTTAGTTCTCTGTTTACGCTATTTTGTAGGGTATTTAAATTAGATTAAGGCTGGAGTAAAAACACTGAAGTAGGAAATGGATAGGAGCCGTCATTTTCGAAAACAAATTGATTAGTTAACATTTCCAAAAATAACATAAAAATTAATTATTTCAAATTATTAATGCTGTAGTGTTGCGTTGTATCAGTAGTTCGCAGTCTTAATGATGGTTCTGGTAGGTAGCGACGATAATGAGAAAGGTTTCATAAATCACTTTTCTTTGAGCCAAGATGAGTTAAGGTGGACAGTTCTGTCCAGTTAGTGTTTTCTTGTTCTTAAATACAATAATTAAGGATTTATTAAAGAACACCCGACTTCTGTGTTGGGTCCTTCACTGAGGATCGTCGGAGCACCCGAATTCTGTATTCCGACCTCCGTTAAGAAACTTGGGCTGGAGATACACAACTGCGTCAAAATCATGCTACGCCTTGGGCGTTCCTGTTGAACAATTAGTTTTTCTATTTTTCTTTCAAAAATTTTTATTGCCATTTCCAGCTATTATGGTGAGCGTTTAGTTGTTGAATTACTCAAACGAGGTTGTTTGTTGTAGATCGTCATATCATTTCTATATATCTTTTTTTATGTGTAGGTGTTTTAAATGCCTTGTCCTCTCATACGAGACTGCAGGACCTAATTATTATTATTATTATTATTATTATTATTATTATTATTATTATTATTATTATTATTATTATTATTATTATTAAGGCTGCTCCTGTTACATCTGGGGGTGATAGTGATTATGATGAAATCGTCTTAGAAATAAAAACATTACCATTTGTGAATTTAAAAAAAAAACAAAGGATCTCTAAACGTCTCACCTAGACTATTATACTAATGTCAATCCCTACTAATATTATTTTTTTTGTGAACGACATCATCTTACATAAAAAGAGTTACGTACAAGGGAAAAGGGGAAAAACGATTTATATCAGCCATAAAAAAAACGTATAACTATTTTTTTCATTTTCCCTTTTATTGGCCTGGAGAGGGACGTGAATATGGGTGTGGCGTGGGACACTTGTGGAACTGTCACGTATGATAAGTGGCTTTGTGTATGGGTGTTCTGGGGCAAATCTAAATTACCAACTGTCAGGATGTGTAAACGGGGAGGATTGTCGAGGTATTGCAACCACTTGGATGCCGTTAAAGGGAAAGGAAATTTAATTTTTTTCCTTTTTCCTATTCTTAGTTCGTGTGAAATATCTTCTTCCTTGATAAAGGAATGATATGAAAGCTATGGTACGTTCGTTAAGGAAATGGCAGCTGCAGGTTGTTCTTTTGTGGTGCTGTGTAAGGTAGTGTTCTTGTTTTCTTGTTTTTTCCAAGATTAACTCAAAAATGGAGTAGAGCTTTTGTCAGCTACTTAAAACTTTACATTATATTATAAATAAATAATAAATAGAACGACTATTTATGCGACCCCCTTATACCTGCTTAATTGTCTTTCGAATCTTTCGAAAGGAATCGTTAAAGAAATTCGGTAATTTAGTGTTTTTGATTTTTTAACTGATTTTAATATTTACCAAGGTCGTCAGACTTTCAGTAAGTTAAATTGTTATCCTCCCTCAAGGTGGTGTTTTAGTACATCTATTGGTGTACTTATAAGTATATACAGAATGAACAGGTCATTTTCACCAAATTTATATGTATTTTTAATTACACAATGAACACTTAACTTCTCGATTTCTTCACAAGTTTTAGATAACTTAGGCTATCACACAGTCCGCTCTGCTACAAAAGATATAAAGATTTCAGCTCCAACAAACTTTTATCTGTCAAATTCGGATACTTTCTATTAGAGCTGGAATACACCTATTCTTACAGCCTGAATTCAAGGAATATCCAAAGCTTACCCAAAAAGTGTGAAACAGTAAAAAAAATTAAGAGGCCATTGTGGCTGTTAAATATATATATATGTATATATATATATATATATATATATATATATATATATATATATATATATATATATATATATATATTATGTGTGTGAGTGTGTGTGTGTGTGTGTATATAGCCTGAAACGTAATAAGCATTAATACGCTAATGCTGCAATGCTGAGGATTGGGTCTATTCCAGCTTCAGCAAAATGTATTTGAGTTCGACTGAGAATTATAGGGCCATTAATGTTACTTATGATACCAGGGAAGATGGATGGTAATATCTGACTGAGAAAACAAGACAGAGGCCAGGAAGATTGGGAGCCGAAGACGTGTGGCTTCAGAAAAGGAAAGGGGTGTGTAGATCAAACGTTAGCTATGAAATACTTAAGAGAGACTAAAGGGAAAAGGTGTATGTGTCATACATGAACCTACAAAAGATTACGACAGAACTTTAGAGATCATATTTAGAGAGCATTGAGGATGTATAGGTAAGTTGTTGAGAGCCATGAAAACTTTATTTGATTGAAACAAAGGATAGATGGGAGAGTGACTGGTTTGTTGTGGAAAACGGGTCTGAGGCAAGTGTGGGTTTATGTCTCCATGGCAGTTTAGTATCTTAACAGAAGAAGCGATGCGAAAAGTCACAGAAAGCAAATTCATTCTAGGTGCAAAGCTGCTGAATATTAAAATGGTTCATAAATGGAGTGAGGGAAGCTGACGCTTGCAAATGATACAGTAAAGATTGGGAATAATGCAGAGGACTGCATCAACTGGTGAAAGTGGTTGCAACAGGAAAAAGTTGAAGGGAAATGTGACCTAGAGTATTGTTAAAGTAACAGAAAGATGGAGCAGTGAAGTTGATGTTGCTGATGGAAGTGATTAATTCATATATCTACTTGGGAATAGAGAAAATGGATGGAGGAGAGAAGAGAAAAATTAAAGTAAGGGTGAAGCAAGGAAAGTAACAGGGTATGCGCAAATGAACTGGAGTCTTTATGGATGTCATGTATGGCTTGTATGAAAGGATTGTTATGTCAGCTTTAGAATGTTGAATGCAAGTGAAAGAAAAAAGATTGCTGTTGCTAAGATGAACTGTTTATGTAGTACATCTAGCATAAGAATTATTGAATGGATGAGTAATGCGGAGGTAAAGAAGTTAGCGTAGATGGATCATAGTATTTAAGGTTGTTCAGCCATGTGGGAAGATGGAGGACGATAAATTTATGAAAAAACTATATAATTCTCAAGTGCTAGGAGAACGAAGAAGAGGAAGGAAGACCTAAAAATGTCTGAATAGAATGGATGGGAGAGATATTTGAAAGAAAACGCCTTAACTCTGAAGCGTGAGAATACGTGCTTGATAGAGGTGTGACTAAATTTGCTTAGAGGATTCGATACATTGCTGGCGAGTCTCCTGCGTACGTTTATAAAGAGTTCATACACGATTTAGTTGTTAAAATGTGAACTTTGCAGTGACCTCTGTCTTGCTTTTTTACTGGAGCCACTTCCTTTTGAAGAAACTGCTTAATGTTAAAAGATATATTTGTATATGTGCGTGTAATTGTCGAATCTTGCACGTATATTTATTATGTTTGATTAAGTGATTGTCAGTATATGAATGCATAATCACTGAAATAAGGAGGACACTTCTCACCAGCATAAAAAAAAAGCAATTGAGTATGAAACCCGTCGAAGTTCATTTGATTCCCAGCGACTCGATTCGTTTGAACTCTTACCTTAGCCGATAAAAAAAAAAAAGACGGATCGGGCCATTATCAAAGACAGATGAAGCTATGCACTGCAGAGGTACACTGAATTCATGCCTTTGTTAACCTAAGCAGCAGCAAATGGTCCTGTTCTGGAGGACGTATTGTGTGGGTTAATCCCTTCCCTCGCATTTGTTTGAAGATCTGCATAAGGACGTTTTAATTGATCTTTTGATATGGAGAATAATGAGACAGTTCCCTTCGTGTAATGGAGATGTCACTATGGAGAGAGAGAGAGAGAAAGAGAGAGAGAGAGAGAGAGAGAGAGAGACGGAGACGAAGAGGGGAATAAGCGAAAGGTGTGTAATGAGCGACGATTTAACGAAACTATCGCACTGGCAGTTCGAATCATTATAGATTTCATTTTAAGGCAGAGTAAGAGAAAGATAATATCTGGAACAATGAAGAGGCGTGCAATGAGAGATGATTTTCATAAAGCTAGGGTATTGACAGTTCGTATTACTACAAGTTCAGCATTGCTGTCGAATGGGTCGGGAGACACTTAGCAAGTGAATAGCAATTGAATCTTTCCTTGGAACTTCGCTTAATATTTATGGCGCTCGACCAAATAGATCCTGTATGATATGAAAGGATTTTGATTTACAAAATCACAGTGGTGTATTATACGATTTTGCCGAAATTTGTTGTTCCAAGATAATGAATTTTCTCTGGTGTTGTTGAATCGGGATTAACCATGAGCGAACTTATGATTCGTGTACCCTACGTGAACCTCCAGCGATATTCACGGGCTTCATAAGAACTTACTATTTCAATGGAAATTAGAGCGCTTCTCAGATAAAATACATGAAATAGATCTGTTTTAATTAAAGCTGATCATCGCAGGATTTTCGACAAAGGAACTGCATTATGTTATTCATTACTTCGTATGCAATATTGCAATGATGCAAGAGTGTGTTTCATTTTTAATTTACAAGAACTTAAATGTAGCGAGGAGTTGAAAGGACAATACAAGAGAATAGGGGATCTGGCTGTGATTCAAGGCGCGTTTGCATATGCCTGTGTGACTGTCGTTTGTGTGTTGTCTTATTTTTTATTTATTGTTGTCGCTTAGGGTGATCGCCCTTAAGACAGTGTAAAGTTACCAGTATATGTATATTTCCGAAAATCAGAGATAGAAGTTATATGGCAATTACTGCCGTTTTCTCATGCAGTTGATAGCTTAACGAAGCTATGAAGGTTGCGAAATTTCTAACATAATTCCATTTTATTTTCATTTTGCTCAAATATAAACAGCGGCTATATGCAAACAGTTGATTGAACACCATTGTCTGGCAATCTGAGATTTGCAATCGCACCGTTAACTCGAGCGCTTTTGCGTTGTGGGCAGAACAAGGGCCGCTGCGATGCCTGGTGTAAAAGCAATTTCCACGCGGTGTCACGCCTCCGCCACCGCCAACCCCCATGGCAGGATGACAAGAGCTATTTAATATCTGTGTTGATCACTTCCCTCTCGGACAGGAACAATCAGCTTCCCTTGATATCATCCGTTGCCGGAGATGTAATTCACTCGGAGCAGCGCCGTGCAATATGCTGAACTGGATTTGGCTGTATAGTCTGCTATCAGGGATAATTGAAACGATGCTTGTCACCTATCCGCGGATAAACCCAGTGGGGCTTGGTTGTTCCTGGGTATTTGCTTTCTCTCTCTCTCTCTCTCTCTCTCTCTCTCTCTCTCTCTCTCTCTCTCTCTCTCTCTGTATTCAGTATATTTCCTTTTTCTTGTGGAAGTAAACCTTTTGCATGAAATTGTGTACTGTATTTTTCTTTTTGATTTGAAAGATATTTCCTGGAGTAGTTGTTTGGGTAAGGAGAGGACGCAGTCTGTGATTGATGCAAACTTTTCATTTCAGCTGAGGGTAGTATTTTTGTCTCTCCCCCTCATTCCCCCTCCGTTATTGTCCCTCTCTCTTTCTTCTTCAGTGCATTAGTCCTTCTATAAAATATTTATATAAGCAGTGCGAGAAAGAATTTAATGAAAGGATCCAATAACGACTTGTAGCTGATGCAAATTACAGTTCAAGAACTTTTCAGGCCAAATGAATCTTTTACTCATCTCAATATGAACATGATGATGAAGAAAGATTGAACATTATTTTATTTTACTAGCGTTGCAACATCAGAGGCCTTAGTTTAGCCGAAGGCGTGCCTATCCTGAAACGGATGAAAAATATGTAGTAAGTCGTTATTCGTTGACACTATAATAACACTGACTTGTGGTACATACCATGTCTTTATGAGTTTTTCTTTGCTTTCCTCTGGACTTTGTCGAAAATATTTTCCGGGTTCCTCCTTATTTCCAATAAATATAATTATAACGAAAGGCCAGTTGGATCAGCCATCCCATGTCCTTATCCAGATCATTTGTAAAGAATAAAAAAAAAGAAGTTTAATGGAGTTGGATAGATCATTGAATGCGAGAGTATTCCTTAGCTGGGTAGTTGCTAAAAAGAAGTAGTGTTTTGACTAATGTGAGGATTGCTGAACTCCACAAAATCAACGTAGGAAAGTTAAGTATTCCTTAGTTTAACCAGACCACTGAGCTGATTAACAGCCCTCCTAGGGCTGGCCCGAAGGATTAGACGTATTTTAAGTGGCTAAGAACCAATCGGTTATCCAGCAACGGGACCTACAGCTTATTGTGGAATCCGAACCACATTATACCGAGAAATGAATTTCTATCACCAGAAATAAATTCCTCTAATTCTTCATTGGCCGGCTAGAGACTCGAACTCGGGCCTAGCAAAGTGCTAGCCGAGAACTTTACCGACTCGTCAGACGAGGAACTGATCAACGTGGGAAATGGTGGCCTGCATGACTGGTGCGAGTAATGAAAATAAAAACTTATTGTTGCATAATTTTGTAGACAGAATTTTTTGTTTATATGTATTGTATATGAAGGTAATGATTTATTTTAAAAGTAAACTATATTCATTTGTTATTATCTTATTTTTAAAGTATGAAATTTAAGGATATATTTACTCAATTGACCATCTAATTAATAGGAATTTTTAAACTTGCTCTCTCCTCTTTTCGCCCCTTAATCCCAATCTCCAATATCACTGAGCTTATAACCTTATAAGTTGCAGGAAATCGCCCTAGAAATAATCAGCGTCTCACGCGGACTTCATGAAGGCAACTTATTTTTCATACGAGACGTAAAAGTCAGCTTCTGAAGTCTCCCAAGAACAGTAAATTCGAGCACCGGTGGCCTCAATAGGGCAGTCGGCCCAAGAGCGCTTTTTTTCCCAGATATTTTTCACCACTGCACTGCTGCAATGAGAAAGACACGGCTGCTTTTCTGACTGTGGTTTTTTTTTTTTTATCTGATTGGCAGCTTCATTGTTTCAGAACTTTTCGCTAATTTTCTGGCATTCATGTAATTTTTTTCGTCATTTTATTCACTTTGCTTCGGTTATATTCCTTGTGATTTCCGTAGGGGGTGTTAGTGCCGTCAGTGCACCGCATGTGGTACACTGTAGGCATTACTTAAGGTTCTTTGCAGCGTTCCTTCGGCTCCTAACTGCAACCCCTTTTAATCTACCTCCGTTCATAAGCTCTTTCTTCCATCACACTTTCCACCCTCTCCTAACAAGTGATTCATAGTGCAACTGCGAGGTTTTCCTCCTACAGTATTACACCTTTCATACCTTTTCACTGTCTGTTTCCGTTTCAGCGCTGAATGACCTCATAGTTCCCAGCGCTTGACCTTTGGCCTAAATTCTGTATTTTTTTCTATTGTATTCCTTGTGATGATCAAATACCTAGTTCCTTCTGGGTCCATTCGACTTCCAGGCCATACCTATGTTTGATACCGACATCTGATCGACCCTATTGCTCACCATTTCAGAGAGAGCTTGTTTGGTTGACGTGGGAAGGATTTTTTCGGGAGGGTTTTTTTTTAAGTATGTAATACAGCAGAACGGTTTTAAAACTGTTTATTTGTGACTGTTTTCATTTATATGTTCTCTCTACCCATGTATTCTTCTTATATAACCATGACTTATTTCACAGGATGTGACTTCATTTTTTTTTTTATAAAGAAAAACATTGTCTTCCTTTTATATCCAGTCGTTTCTTATGATGAAAAGAATTAAAATAGCCGTTTCTTTATAGAAACATATGATTGGTTTTATGAAATTTAGGCTGTCAAGCCAAGGGCTTAAGACAGTGAAAAGAGGGCGTTAGAACGATTGGACAGCAAAATTAAAAGTCCTTAAAATAATATGCAAGGATCTAAAAGTGAAACTGGGGGGAAAAAGCCACATTTGCACTAAGAAGGAATAGTTAGAGAGGTTAGACAGTAAGACTAGAATAAGGCAGCGGGAATAGAGGTAAGAGTAAAAGGCTAAGAAGCGGGTCTCCATTAGCGGGGTAACGCCGTCAGTTCACCTCATGCGGTGCAATGTAGGCATTACTTAAGGTCCTTTGCAGCGTCCCTTCGGCCCCTAGCTGCAACCCCTTTCATTCCTTTTACTGTACCTCCATTCATATTCTCTGCCTTCTGTCTTACTTTCCACCCTCTCCTAACAATTGATTCATAGTGCTACTGCGAGGTTTCCTCCTGTTACACCTTTCAAACTTTTTTACTATCAGTTTCATTTTCAGCTCTGAATGACCTCACAGGTCCCAGCTCTTGGCCTTGGGCCTAAATACTATATTCTATTCTAAGAAGCGGGTGCATTAACCTCCTACTTTGGTGGGGGCGGGTTGCCAGAAGTATATGGTGCACTGTTTATTCAATATAGTACCGTGACGTAAAGGTGAGACGCCATCAAATCCCAGGTCGCCGGAGGTAATATGTGCCAGACTCATCTTTCCGACCCACCGCCATTGCCCGTGATCATGCCGCTGTAGCTTGATTTACTTAGCAAGAAAAGTCGTTTGCATTAATTAAGGATTCAATCGTCCCCTAATTTGGAATCAATGGGCTCGCTAAACATCCAATTTAGCAACACAAAAGTTTTTTCCCCTGTTCTTCAGTCATCAAGGACTTGGAATTGGACCGGAGAAATTTTCTTCGCTCGGCTCTTAACTTACCTTTCCCTTAATGAATCTGCTTAGTTAGTCTGCTGGTTAAGGTGTGTGTGTTCGGCCTCTATTCCGAAGAGATTTTTTTATAAATTTATATATATATATATATATATATATATATATATATATATATATATATATATATATATATATATATATATGTGTGTGTGTGTGTGTGTGTGTGTGTGTGTGTGTGTGTGTGTGTGTAGGCAATGTTTGCCGCCAACTTAAATGTAAAAATGTGAAAAAAATTATATATATATATATATATATATATATATATATATATATATATGTGTGTGTGTGTGTGTGTGTGTGTGTGTGTATATATATATGTACTGTATATGTATATATATATATATATATATATATATATATATATTTATAACAAAGCTCATTCTCATTAACGTCGCTACATGAATAATATTAATCAGACTTACAAAAGAATATTAAGTTTTTAGAAAGAAATGAAAGTTTGTTTTCATTGAAATGTAATAAGTATGTTTTTTTATAGGGATAGAAAGGCCCTAAAGAAGGAAAATATAACAAATAATGGCAGAGAGGACAGGAGCTTGTTGGTTTCTGTTCTGACAGATCTTCCCTGTCCGGGAAGTTATCACCCTAATGGTCACCGCTTTTCAGAATTCCCCCATCTTGAATTTATTGGCATTGCTTTCCTCGAACTGCTTATTGCTATTTTCATCGTTACTGATTATCGTTGTCTTTCTTGTTTTTCTTCTTCCTCAGATGAGTGGAGAGAGCAGCACTGTCGAGGGGTTTTACATCCGCCTCCATCACGTGTCACGTGACCAGCATCAGCCGAGCCACTTGGTTAGTTCAGAGGGCGATAAGAATAAGGTTAAAGGTCAGTGTCACAAGAGTATTGACTTTTATGTATTTTTGTGCATTTTTTGTTTTGTGGATGCATAGTTGTAAAGGTTTGCTGTTCAAACAAGTGAACGTTTATGTTGTATCTTTTATGCATGATTTGGAAAAGTTTCTCGAACTTTCAGTCATCTTTCTCTGTCTGTCTATCATTATATATATATATATATATATATATATATATATATATATATATATATATATATATATATATATATATATATATATATATATATATATATATACATATAAATGTGTGTTTGTGTATATATATGTGTGTCTATATATATATATATATATATATATATATATATATATATATATATGTATATGTATATGTATATATATATATATATATATATATATATATATATATATATATATATATATATATCGCCTCCATTGCCATGCGGCGCAAGGACGCTATGTGAAATTCCGTCAATCACGTCTTTTTGTGCTGCCACTTCCACAAATCAACATGTCACTCATCTCCAGCTTCCCGTCTCATGGTTATTATCCAATTGTTTGTGGGTCTTCCAATTCTCCTGGTGCCCACTGTAACCTATCTGATACTATTACGTACTGTTCGCCCCGGGTTGATGCGAAGGACATGTCCAAACCATCTTCATCTCCCTTTTATCATTGTCTCGCGTAAAAAGGAAATTCGGTGATTTCCCCTTCGGTATTATTTTTCACTT